>NC_079196.1:142149755-142452567 GCF_029499605.1 Hyla sarda
TGAGTAAAACGTGAGGGAACGTGTGACTTAAGGCAGCCTGCTCTGAGGACGTGTCAGTTCCTAGCCACCAAAACAAAAAAAAACTTGACCCTATGAGTGTACTGCGGACATGTCAGGAACGGTCAGTTTACATATGCCAGAAACCAGGTTTTTTTTTTGTTTGGCACCTGGCCAATCAATTATACATGACATAACATGCCTGAAACCAACCTACGGCTCTGGAGCTGTTCACACCCTATGCCCCTGGCAGCAGGTAGGGTTACACCCTGAAAAATAAAATAAAGAACGTAGCGAACCCTCCTGCGGGCCCCCACCAGTAAGGGCCCGCACTACACAACGTCACACGAATCTATACACATGCATGAAAATAAACCAAACTTTTTTTTTTTTTTTTTACCAATTCCCTGATAGTAACTGCACACACCTTAGCAGCACTTAGGAACTTTGATGTTGACACGAAGAAAACTGCATAAACAAAAAACATAATGATTGGACCTGGCCACTGAATGACAGTGGCTACACCGACCCTCTACTGAGTCCGTGGGCCACCTGAATGCCCTGAGAGCCTGAAGGGTATTTAGAAAACAGCCCACCCAGGATAGTGCTTGTGAGGCTGGGACCGCTGTGCGGAGCTGTGAGATGCCGGTCCCGACCTCACCCGCCACTACCCAGGACAAAGAGGTGCACAGGGGCCGGGGGCAGCAGCAGGACACGCGGGAGTGTGCCATTCACTGCTGCCCAGTGCACCCCGGATCCCGCCGCGCAGCAGCTTGATCCTGCACTCTCCCACCTGACTGACATGCACATACGAGGTGCCGAGTTCAGGCTTGCCTGAGCCCCGCCGTGCACAAGTGCCGCTGCCGCCGGCATCCTGGTGGGAGCCGGTGTGCGGCCACGGCGCTGTACAGGCCGGAGCCCTCCCCAGTGAGAGTAAGAAAACGAGGTGCCGAAGTCGGCACTTACCTGACAGCCGCGCGAAGTGAAAGTAAACCAACGAGCCGGGAGTCACAAAGACAAACGCACGGGTTAGCAGAAGTGACTGTAAACGGGAACACTTCAAAACACCACGTACGCCCTGAATGAAGGTAGGAGGTGGTATTTATAGAGCCACCGCCCCTACCACAAACACAGCTGCAAGAGCTTAACACCTAACAGAACAAAAGAAGCTTGGATATGGGGCACTGGCTGGTGCAGGGAAAGAACCGCACCCAAGTCAGTTCTAACAAGAGAAAATAAACAAAAATATGTCCCTAGACAGTGGAGATAATGGAGATTGAATTATTGTTTTTGCTGAACATCCACTCCAACTCCAAGAGGCAGCCCCACCCTATGTGGAGGTGCGGCCTCACCAAACTCGGGAAGCCAGTCACTCCCACTGTTTTCCAAGTCCATCCTGCCAGAGTAGACCCTACCACTGAACAAAACCCAGTAACTTCTACTTCTGTGGCACCAATCACCACCACACCTCAAGGGAGGCAGAAACATCCTACCTGAGAGAGTGTTCCACCACTCCCAATCTGTAGTCTGAATTATCTGATGATGAGAGAGCAGGAACTCGGACTTAAGTGCCTGTACCCCTTGTATGACCCACACCGTGATAGAAACAGTGGCCAAGGGCCTACGGGTTATCCCCAGACTTTTAGACAAAAATTTGGTATAGCCGTGTGCGTAAATGTCTGAACTATCAAAATATAATGTTAATGATCCCGTAACTGCGTAAACGTAAAAAATAAAAGTCCAAAAATGCTGCTTTTTTTGTCCCATTTTATTCCCCCAAAAAAGATCTAAAAGTTTTATATATGCAAATGTGGTATCGATAAAAAGTACAGATGATGGTGCAAAAAATTAGCCCTCATACCGCCCTATATACAGAAAAATGAAAATGTTATTGGTGGTCAAAATAGTGCGATTTTAGTTTACTGATTTTGTACAAAAAGTTTTAGATTTTTTTTAAGCGGTACAAAAATATAAAAGTATCTAGCCATGAGTATCATTTTGATTGTATTGACCCACAGAATAAAGAACACGTCATTTTTACCATAAAGTGTATAGTGTGAAAACAAAACCCTCCAAAATGTGCAAATTTGTGGTTTTCATTAAAATTTCCTCCCTAAAAAAAGAATTTTTTGGGTTTACCGTACATTTTATGGTAAAATGAGAGGTTCCATTACAAAGTACAATTGATCACGCAAAAAACAAGCCCTTATATGGTCTGTAGATGGAAATATAAAAGAGTTATGGATTTTAGAAGGCGAGGAGGAAAAAACAAAAAAGCAAAATAAAATTTGCCTGGTCCTTAAGGTTAAAATGGGCTAGGTCCTTAACCCCTTAAGGACGCAGGACGTAAATGTACGTCCTGGTGAGGTGGTACTTAACGCACCAGGACGTACATTTACGTCCTAAGCATAACCGCGGGCATCGGAGCGATGCCCGTGTCATGCGCGGCTGATCCCGGCTGCTGATCGCAGCCAGGGACCCGCCGGCAATGGCCGACGCCCGCGATCTCGCGGGCGTCCGCCATTAACCCCTCAGGTGCCGGGATCAATACAGATCCCGGCATCTGCGGCAGTTCGCGATTAAAATGAACGATCGGATTGCCCGCAGCGCTGCTGCGGGGATCCGATCATTCATAACGCCGCACGGAGGTCCCCTCTCCTTCCTCCGTGCGGCTCCCGGCGTCTCCTGCTCTGGTCTGTGATCGAGCAGACCAGAGCAGGAGATGACCGATAATACTGATCTGTTCTATGTCCTATACATAGAACAGATCAGTATTAGCAATCATGGTATTGCTATGAATAGTCCCCTATGGGGACTATTCAAGTGTAAAAAAAAAATGTAAAAAAATGTAAAAGTAAAAGTAAAAAAAAGTGAAAAATCCCCTCCCCCAATAAAAAAGTAAAACGTCCGTTTTTTCCTATTTTACCCCCAAAAAGCGTAAAAAACTTTTTTATAGACATATTTGGTATCGCCGCGTGCGTAAATGTCCGAACTATTAAAATAAAATGTTAATGATCCCGTACGGTGAACGGCGTGAACGAAAAAAAATTTAAAAAGTCCAAAATTCCTACTTTTTTAATACATTTTATTAAAAAAAAATTATAAAAAATGTATTAAAAGTTTTTTATATGCAAATGTGGTATCAAAAAAAAGTACAGATCATGGCGCAAAAAATGAGCCCCCATACCGCCGCTTATACGGAAAAATAAAAAAGTTATAGGTCATCAAAATAAAGGGATTATAAACGTACTAATTTGGTTAAAAAGTTTGTGATTTTTTTAAGCGCAACAATAATATAAAAGTATATAATAATGGGTATCATTTTAATCGTATTGACCCTCACAATAAAGAACACATGTAATTTTTACCATAAATTGTACGGCGTGAAAACAAAACCTTCCAAAATTAGCAAAATTGCGTTTTTCGTTTTAATTTCCCCACAAAAATAGTGTTTTTTGGTTGCGCCATACATTTTATGATATAATGAGTGATGTCATTACAAAGGACAACTGGTCGCGCAAAAAACAAGCCCTCATACTAGTCTGTGGATGAAAATATAAAAGAGTTATGATTTTTAGAAGGCGAGGAGGAAAAAATGAAAACGTAAAAATTAAATTGTCTGAGTCCTTAAGGCCAAAATGGGCTGAGTCCTTAAGGGGTTAAGGGGTTAATTGAACATATTTGATGATATTTCATTAATTTCCTAATAAGTTTTGTTTTCACAGTTGCACAGGATGGATACCAAAAAATGAAGTGTATCAGGAAATGCGATTGTCTGATTATATTATAGGAGTAACAAGAGAAGAAGTTTGGCCAAGAAAAATTAAATAAGATAAAAAAAAAGTAATCTCTATTTAATTGATAGATATTACCTAAGCATTTAAAATCAGCTAATGGCTTATTGGATTATAAACAATGCGCACTTTTTCAATTTTAGAAAGAGCTCTGTGTATATATTATTCTTTTACATTTTTGGTGAGAATGTGTGTTGGGCCCTGTGTGTTGTACGTTGAGTGTTTGTACATGTCGGTATTGTTATACATATATACATGTGTATCATATGTCACCTTGTAAAGTAACACAGGAATCCAGTCACATACTAGATGTTCAAGTGTTGTTGAAGACTGACCAAACCTGAGGGAAAACAAAAAGCCAGACTCAAAGGGGTGGTGACCAGTGAAAAGAGTGGGAGGCGAAAGGTGGGGCCTTTTAGGGAGAATGACAGCCTCCTCTCCTGAAACACAAAAATCACCTTAGATTTGAAGGAAAAATATATATCTATTGTTTGAAATTGAGTATATTTATAGTACCTGCATACATAATGTGATATACCTATACATTCTACATTGCATTTATATGTATAACATCAATTTGGAGTGGATAACTTTATAATGATAATTTAGTGTAATCTAAAGATGCTGAAAAAGAAGACCGTTCTTTGGTACCTTTACTACTCTAAGATTATGATTAAATTGTCTTGAACTTATGAGGTTAAGAAACTATGAACCAAAATAACAGGGAATCCATGGTTGATGCTGAGTTGTTTCAAGTGATGTAAAGATGTAATACATAAGACAGGATATATGGTGATCACACGCAGAATGAAGTTCTACTTCAATAAACCACTCGATCTGAGCTGTTAGTTCAGAAAAGTATAGTTGAAGATATTCACTGAGATGTGTAAGATATCTGAAGGTAAGACTGTGTACAGGTACACTTTTATTACCAACCACAAGTATGGGCCTATTGGAGGAAAAGGTTTTTCTTGAATCCTTGGGCAAACCAATCAAATGTAAAATCTGTAGTTTGCAATTCAAGTGTTCAAAGTCCCAGAGAAGTTGGCCATCATAAAGATTAGACCCACATGGAAACAACCCCAGAAGCCAAGGGGACTGGATGGTGGAGATGGCTGCCAAGGCTGCAGTGCTCCTGTCCTCCCACAGTTCTGGTACAGAGTGTACAGGTGGATGGGGAGTGTGGATTTGTCTGGTTAGGTCTCTTGCAGGAACCAGCAATGCATGCTGAGAAAGACCAATGGAAGAAGAAAGAGGTGGTACAGGGCAAAGACGGCATCTGGAGAGTTGGTAAGAAACTGTGTGTGCCAGCAGTCTTGTACCCCATGGTAACATACATGGCCTCCTACGCTAAGCAAAGGGGAGCTATGTGTGTAGTAATGTCCATATATTGGGTGGCCTCAGGATTTAACAATGCAAAAAGGTTTGTACAGACTTCATTATTTGCATCTGTTATGACCTAGGTAAAACAATAAAGGTGCCTGACCAACACACTCCATAACCATCTTACCTGTTTCAGAGACTATGAGTAGACTTCATCTAACTGCCTAAGGTGGGCCAATATAAGTATGTCCTTGTCTGATTGTACTGATTCCCTAATCATAGACACAGAAAAGAATACAACGAGAACCTTTTATAAAGTTGTGCCTAGTTCAAATTCTGCAATTGTTACCCAGTTCCTTAAACCCATGTTTGAATTTCAGGAAACAAGTGAGGAAAGAGATGCTTACATATGATGATCCCGTATTCACTGACATGCAGCAGTATTTAATACATGGGGTAACCCATGTCACAAGAGGGGGGAAAGTATGGGGCACTAATAGAACTGTATGCCTGGCACAAATTACTAAATTGAAACAATCCACAAGGAGGTATTAGACCTATGAGAGGCAAATTTCCAACCCCGAAATACCCATTCCAACACATCTGTATGCATTGACCAAATAGGTAGAAGTATGTCCCACAGGAAGTGCTGATGCCCTATAGTACTATACTGTACTTTTACTAAAATACATGATTCCACAATTTGGGATTCCAGAAAAGATCTATAGTGATAATATATATCTATAAAACACCTAATAGTAGTAATAGGTATAGAAATAATAAATCATTGTGCACCCCAGTCAGCAGGGGTTGTAGAAAGACCTAATGGTATATTAAAAAGCAAACTGAGAGAAGCTATGGAAGAGACAAGGAAAAGTTGAATGTACTGTTTACCATGAGCTGTTCAGAGTATGCATATTACACCCACATCGGTGAAGCTGGAAGGAAAATCAACATGGATACACGCCCCGCACTGCAAGATGGTTCCTACACCATGTTCCTGATATATATCCTTTTTTGAAATAATGGTTTAATAAGTGACAAAATAGATACAGTGACCCCCCCCCCGACATCCGATCATTTCAACATACGATGGCCTCTCAGAGGCCATCGCATGTTGAAGGCAGCATCAACATACGATGCTTTTGTATGTCGTTCCATCGCATAAACGGCTATCCGGCAGCGCCTTCTTCAGCTGCCACCGGATAGCCGTTTACGGTGCCCCGTGTGGTCCGCTGATGATCACTTACCTGTCCTGGGGACTCCGGCACGTCCTCTTTGGGATCCCCTGCATTGTCGGTGCTCTCCATCATGGTCATCACGTCGCTGCGCACGCCGTCCCATCATCCAATAGGAGCGGCGTGCATAGCGACGTGATGGCCAATACCAGTGGTCTTCAACCTGCGGACCTCCAGATGTTGCAAAACTACAACTCCCAGCATGCCTGGACAGCCAACGGCTAGGTGTTGTAGTTTTGCAACATCTGAAGGTCCGCAGGTTGTAGACCACTGTCCTATACTTTACATTGCACGGATCCCTCAACATACGATGGTTTCAACAAACGATGGTCCATTTGGAATGGATTACCACCGTATGTTGAGGGACCACTGTAATTTTATGGGATAAAAGGTAATCAATATTTGCAGTAATACATATAGTAAATGTCAAATATTGCTGGATTAACCCCTTAAGGACCAATTCAAATAAACCTGTACGCCCCTGAAAGACCAGGCCTGTTTTTTCAAATCGGGGATGTCTGTCTTTATTAGAGAATAACTCTGGTAACGTTTTGCCAATCACGATAATTCTGACATTGTTTTTTTGTCACAAGTTGTCCTTCATGTACATAGTAAAAGTAAGCCGATGTCATTTGTAGTTTTTTTTACAATGCAAAAAATCATGAAATTTTTACAAAAAAATTACGATTTTTTGCTATTTTAACACTAATAGGTTGCATATATTTATACTTACTGACCAAATAGTTTATGAAACTTATACTTTCAGATGTTGTTTTTAATTAACATTTTAAATTAGTTAGAAGCCTAACAATTTAACTTGAAATTTTGAAAATTTGAAAAGTACATCTTTTTTTGTGTGCTATGCAAGGTTTGCAGAAATTAAAAGGTAGTAGAACATAGGAACACCCCCCCCCCCCAAATGACCCCGTTTTAAAAACTAGACCCCTCAAGGTATTCGCTAGGGGGTACAGTGAGTATTTTAACACCATAGTTTTTTGGCAGGAATTATTACAAAGTCAGTGTTATAAATTCAAAATTAGCAATTTTTCACAAATGCATCATTTGGGGGGCATATTTTTTGTACATCACTTCTGATATTGAAAGAAATACACCCTATATTTTATTTAGCTGCTTGTTCCATGTTCGGAAATACCCCCCGCTTAGGCCATATATGGTTCCTTGGCTGCGTGGTAGGACTCAGAAGGAGAGGAGCGCCATTTGGCTCTCATTGCAGAACAGTACCCCCACCCCCACAAGTGACCCCATTTATATACCGCACCCCTACAAGTTATTGGCTGGACCAAGGACCTCTCTGATTGGTCCTTGGTTGGCTGGCAGTATAACGCGTCTGTCTGTGACAGTTAAGGCTCCTGATGGATATATCCGCCATGTTGTGGGTATAAGCACCCGCTCATGGCGAATATATCCATCACTGCTGCGGCTGGGTACCTCAGTGTGTCCGCTCATGACTGCTGGCGGGAAATCCGCCGCTATGAGTGGACACACAAAGCTACCCAGCCGCAGCAGGGCGCTCATTACCGTGACTGCTGCATAATGTGTAGGATCACATGGTGGACATCCGCAGCATATTACATGCTGCGGATGTCCGCCAATGTGATCCTACACATTATGCTTTTTTTTTTTTTTTTATTAGATTCATTTAATAAATGTATTTTTAATATAAATTTTTTTTCTACACTTTTATTACATTTTTATTTATTTTTACACTTTTTTATTTATTTATTTTTACACTTTTTAATGCTTTGGAATACTTAGTATTCCAAAGCATTGCAGTTATATGCTGCCTGCCAGTTGTCACTAGCAGGCAGCATATTAGGACGTGCCTCTGGCACGTCCTTTCAGGCAATACCCAGTGCAGACCTGGGGGTCTTTGTAGGACCCCCGGCTGCCCAGGTATGCAGCAGCACCCCGCGATGCTCCGGGGTGCTGCAGGAGAGCCCCCTCCCTCTGTCAGAACTCCTTACAGCACGCGGTCACTTCTGACCGCGGCTGGAAGGGTTAAACTGTCGAGAATGAAGTGAACTTCACTCCCGGCAGTGCGGCCACACACAGCACCCCGCGATCACGCTGCGGGGTGCTGCAGAGGAGACAGAGGGAGCCCCCTCCCTCTGTCAGAACTCCTTACAGCGCCCGGTCACTTCTGACCGCGGCTGTAAGGGTTAAACTGTCGGGAGTGAAGTGAACTTCACTCCCGACAGTGCGGCAGGTCCCGGCCAGCCACGGCCACACACAGCACCCCGCGATCGCGATGCGGGGTGCTGCAGAGGAGACAGAGGGAGCCCCCTCCCTCTGTCATAACACTTACAGCCCGCAGTCACTTCCGACCGCGGCTGTAAGGGTTAAAACTGCCGGGACCGAAGTTTACTTCGGTCCTGGCAGTGCAGCAGGGTCCCGGCTGTGTGATACAGCCGAGTCCCTGCCGCGATCTCGTGGGTGCACTGGGCAGCACTCTCTTTTTCTCATTGTTCTCTGCTAAGAGCGTCATTCCTAGGTTCTTTTTTTTTTTTTTTTTTGTTCTTGTGTTTGTTTGTTTTTCTCTCCTCAGTATAGCATATTCTTTGGTTTACAGATACTGTTAAGTCACCTTTCTGTTTTGCATAATTTTGCCTTAACTACTTGTAAGGCCCCATACTGTTTTTGTCAGTTTAAAAGTGCTGCTTTTAAAACGTTGTTGTCCCATTGGGTTAAATGTAGATTGCATTCACTGACCTGTAGTAGTGTTGGTGCTTTCAGGAATACCAGATTCTCCACTCCACAGTGCCCCTCCCTGCTTACACCCCCTTATCTTATTCTTATACAACACGTCCTTTAATACAGAATCTCCCTAGCTTCTAGAGGAGGGAAGGGGTGAGAGATTTTAGACGATCAAAGGATGTAGTATAATTAATGGCTCAAGGACAGACCCAAAGGGGAGGGCTAATATAGGAGTCCCAGGTGAAGGATCAATCTGAGTACAAAGGAGGTGGTTCATAAGGAGCCACTCATCTCAAACCAGTGAAGCATCCCATACTCCTTTTTACACCTGCACCTGAGACTGTTAGGCAGAATTTATAGTAGGGAAAGATAAAGTGTAATAATGTTTTTCATGGGGGGACTGATAAGGATGGCCATTAGGATTTTGATTACTGATCAATATATATGTATTAAAAATAGATATATATGCTAATGTTAATCAAGTGCTGCAGAAAAACATTATTATCCTTATGAGACCTATCAGCTTGCTATTTGCTTGTAACTAATATGAAGACCTTGGGATGAGGCACAAAGACGCAAGATAAAGAAGAAGTTGGAGACAAAACATCTGAGAAATATATGCAGACTGTGCAGAATGAAAAATACATCTGAAATTTTCTGTCAGAATAGGGAAATTGGTACATAAGTGACCTATGAAATGCTAAGAGTAAAAATATATATATTATACAGATGCACATACTTAAACAACCAATCAAAACATAACACGATGATTTTGATGTGATAACTAACCTCCCCTTTTTTTGTCAACGGTAAAAAACAATGTATTTCCATATAATAATCAGAACTCCCTGGGACAGCTTTTTAGCCAGGGTGAGCTAAACTTCTGCTGAGAAGGAGATTTATACCAACTTTTTGTCTGGTGTTTATTTCTTTGCGTCAACACTCAGCAGTATACTAATTTGAACAGCGGCAGTCACTCACATTTCAAGGCCTAACCAGCAGCCAACCTTAACCCCTTAAGGGCCAAGCCCATTTTGACCTTAAGGACCAGGCCAATTTTATTCTTGCATTTTCATTTTTTCCTCCTCGCCTTCTAAAATCCATTTCCATTTCCATCTACAGACCCATATAAGGGCTTGTTTTTTGCGTGACCAATTGTACTTTGTAATTAAACCCCTCATAATGTATGGCAACCTCAAAGAAATATTTTTTTTAGGGAGGAATGAAATTTTGCACATTTTGGAGGGTTTCTTTTTCACACTTTACAATAAAAATGACGTGTTCTTTATTCTGTGGGTCAATATGATTAAAATGATACCCATGGCTAGATATTTTTATATTTTTGTACCGCTTAAAAAAAATCTAGAACTTTTTGTACAAAATCACTAATCTAAAATCGCCCTAGTTTGACCACCTATAACTTTTTCATTTTTCCATATATAGGGCAGTCATCTGTACTTTTTATCGATACCACATTTGCATATATAAAACTTTTAAATCATTTTTTATAAAAAATTAAAAAAATTGGAATAAAATGACAAAAAAGCAGCATTGTTGTACTTTTTTTTTTTACATCTACGCCGTTCACTGTATGGGATCATTAACATATTTTGATAGTTCGGCCATTTACGCATGCGGCAATACGAAATATGTTTATAGAAAAATGTTTTACGCTTTCTGGGGGTAAAATGGGAAAAACAGACAATTTTAATTTTTATTGGGGAGGGGATTTTTCCCTTTTTTAATTTTTTTACATTTTTAAACTTTTTTTTTTTTACACTTTTTATGTCTCCATAGGGGACTATCTATAGCAATCATTTGATTGCTAATACTGTTCAGTGCTATGCATAGGACATAGCACTGATCAGTATTATCGGTGATCTTCTGCTCTGGTCTGCTCGATCTCAGACCAGAGCATGAGACGGACGGAGGCAGGTGAGGAGATCTCCGTCTGCCGTTACAGATGATCGGATCGCCTCTGCAGCGCTGCGAGTGATCCGATCATCTATTTTAACATGCGCATTGCCGCAGATGCTGTGATCTGTACTGATCACTGCATCTGAGGGGTTAATGCCGAACATCCGCGTGACCGCGGATGTCGGCCATTACCGCGGGAACCTGCCGTGTATGACGCGAGCACCGCTCCGATGCTCGTGGTCATACACAGGACGGAAATGTACATCCTGGTGCGCGAAGCACCGTCAAACCAGGACGTACATTTATGTCCGTGGTCGTTAAGGGGGTTAACAGACCCACTTTTGCGTATATATGACTTTTTGATCACTTTGGAATTTTTTGCATTTATGCTTTATACTGTGCGGCATCAGGATCATAATTTTAATAGTTGAGACAGTTACGCATGCAGCGATACCAAATCTGATTATTATTTTTACAGTGTTTTATTTGAACCATGGGAAAAGGGGGTGATTTGAACTTTTATTAGGGTGAGGATTTTTTATATTTCATATTTTTAACTTTATTGCGCCCCCCCCCCCCCCCCCCCCCCCCGGGGGCCTATCACCCCTAGGGGCCTATCGTAAGCCATTACTGGAATTGCATTACATTGATCTATGTATTTGGCGCTCTATTGCTTATGGCTGAAAAAAAATATTCAAATCAACTGGTGCCAAAAAGTTAAACAGACTTGTAAATTACTTACATTTAGAAATGTATACTTATCAGCTGCTGTATACTACAGAGACATTTGTGAAGTTCTTTCCCATATGTAATCCAACACCATTATCAAGGCAGATAGTCCACAGACAGGTAGGACATATGGAAAAAATCTTCTAACATCAATACCTCGAAATTGTTTCCATTATTTACGATTTATTCTTGAAACTTCATAAATCACATTTTCATAGTATAAGATGTAAGTAATTCCATATTGCAAGATGAATGAAGCACATACCTCGGTCAGATGGAGAGAGACATGAGTACAAACCTGCCGTGCTACGTTTCAGGGGCACGCCCCCTTAGTCATACGCATTGGTTCATGTCTCAGGTGAGTTTAAATGGGGGAGCAGTGAAGGAATAAAATTAACCCTTAATGTACGGGAAGTCTGACCAACATACGTGAACCCACACAGGCATTTTATGTTGGAGTAAATTATGTTGGAGCTGTTGCACGTATGGTATCCCTTAATGGGAATTTTATACCCCTTATTGGGGTGAAGCATGTTACTTCTTTAATAATCCCATTGCACTGGGTACATGCAAGACATGAAAAAGTCCCCTTTCTTCTAGCTACCATAAATATATGTTTCTCCACTTTCTTTTTTCTAATATCACTATGAATCAATTTACTGCCAATGCTCATAACTCTTCTGAATGCAAACATCAGTGGTTCTTTAAACAATATTCCATATTGTTTGTCAGTGGCTAGTAACTTCCAATACTTTTTAACAATCCGTTGAACAATATGAGAATGCTTGTCATATTTGCTTATATACATAATTAATTATTTTTCAGTTTTTTTTTCCTTTCTATCTGTGGGTTTTCTCAAACACTGACGGCCATGACAAGCGTTCTCATATTGTTTAACGGATTGTTAAAAAGTATTGGAAGTTACTAGCCACTGACAAAAAAAAATATGGAGTATTGTTTAAAGAACCATAGATGTTTGCATTCAGAAGAGGTATGAGCATTGGCAGTAAATTGATTTGTAGTGATATTAGAAAAAAGAAAGTAGAGAAACATATATTTATGGCAGCTAGAAGAAAGGGGACTTTTTCATGTCTTGCATGTACCCAGTGCAATGGGATTATTAAAGAAAGTGTCCTTTTTCACCCCACTAAGGGGTATAAAATTCCCATTAAGGGATACCATACATGCAACAGCTCCAACATAATTTACTTACTAAAATGCCCATGTAGGTTCGTGTATGTTGGTCAGACTTCCCGTGCTATTAAGATTAGAGTCGGTGAACATAAACCTGCTATTAGACGGTATACACACGTTGACGCTGATGCAGGTGTGGTATCATGATATGTAGATTCAATAGTTGCCAGGCATTTTAAAGAGAAGGGTAATGTGGCATCAGATCTGAGATGGCAAGTGATAGAAGAGGTACCTATAATGAACAGTGTGGATATGAATAAACGAAACTTGCTGAAAAAGGAAACATTTTGGATTGTAGAATTGGAATCATTGGAACCAAAAGGTTTTAATGAGAATTGCAATTTTAAAGTATTCTTGTAAATATCTATGTGAAGGTGTGTGTTTTTTTGTGTGAACAGTGTCTTATTTATAGAAGTATATGAGAAGTATGTGAAGTACGTTAAGGGTTAATTTTACTCCTTCACTGCTCACCCATTTAAACTCAGCTGAGACAGGAACCTGTGCGCATGACTAAGGGGGCGTGCCACAGAAACGCTTCGCCAGCAGGTTTGTACCCATGTCTCTCCTCATCTGATTGAGATCGATGTGCTTCATTCATCTTGCAAAAGGGAATTACTTACATCTTATACTATGAAAATGTGAATTATGAAGTTTCAAGAATAAATCGTAGATACTGGAAACAATTCCGAGGTATTGATGTTAGAAGATTTTTTCCATATATCCTACCTGTCTGTAGACTATCTGCCTTGATAATTGTGTTGGATTATAGTGCTGAAGGGTCCGTAGAGCCCATCCATCAAGGACTTTTGCCTATACCCATTGAATAAGTGTGTGTTAATGGTAACTATTGTGGATGATATAGTTCTTTCCCGTCTGACCACAGTGCTTTCTGCTGAAACCTCTGGCCGTGTCAGGTACTGTCCAGAGCAGGATAGGTTTTCTATGGGGATTTGCTTCTAATCTGGACAGTTCCTCACACTGACAGAGTTGTCAGCATAGAGCACTGTTGTCACAGTAAAGCTGCAGATGGGTCCCCTAGACCCCAGGGATAACCGGCATTTAATGTTTAAATTCCATGATCACTATTGATCATGGCATTTAACCATTTCAGTGACGGACATCAGAGCCAGCTCTGATGTCCGTCATTACCGACAGATGTCAGCTGCTGATAGCAGCGGGGATCTGCCGGTTAGAAGGCGGACCCGACTGGCGAGCCCGCGTCATATTCCCCTCAGCCGACCCATGAAGTACCAGTGTGTCATAGGTTGGGAAGGAGTTAATTAATAATTTGCACGGACATGGGGCTGGATTGGTTTTTAGATGCTGATAGATATCACCCATTGTCTTGGATTTCCATGCCTTTTTGCACCTCCCTTCCTTCATGTGTTCAATTCTTTTTTTTTCTGTGCCATTTCACATTATTACATTGCATTATTACTTAATTTCTGAGATTATTTTTTTTGTTTCTGTGTATGAATGGATTACTTGAGTTGATACTAACATCTGGTGGAAATATGTTTAGTGAGAAAAATGATTTGTTTAATACTTATTTTATCCAATGTATCTAATACACCCATAGACAGTTGATAGTTACGTCGAACATAAACAAATTACATTTTTCCCCCTTAATTTAGAATATATGGGCTATCTCCTCTACTGATTCATTCTGCCTTTTGCTTACTCTGATTTTCTACCAACCGTAATAAGACGAGTTGGCTAAGGCATAAACTGTACTTAAAAATAATTTCCCTCATTAATAGATTTGATTGTGGATTTTCTTTTTTTTTTTTTACCTCTACTTTTGAGGAATTTATAAAATAAAGTAGTACATGCTAGTGCTTTTGATGAACATCATATGTGATTGTGAATTTTATCGTATCATGTAACATATTTAACTTCTCAACAAATTGCAATAATTCCTCTTCACTTTTATGCCATAATAGGAATACATCGTCCACATAGCGTAGCCACGTGGACGATGCACTCAAGATCCCCGGCTCAAAAATGTATCTCTCTTCAAACATATTCATAAATATATTGGCTAATGATGGGGCCACAGAGGATCCCATCAAAACGCAATAAATTAGCAGAAAATATTCTTTATCAAAACGGAAGTAATTTTTAGTTAGTACAAAATCTAATAAAGTCATAAGAAAAGATAATTTTCTATTGTTGAGAGTGGCATTTCTGGCCAAGGTTTCACGTACACATTCCATACCCTCCTCCTGTGGAATGTTAGTGTAAAGACTTTGTACATCGAGAGTACATAAAAAGGTGACATCTGTACTAGAGATACATTCAAGCTGCAGCAAAAAATCTGTGGTATCAATCAAACTCTGGACAGTTGCTATCGACAAGGATCGCGAGAGGCTGCAACAGGGAGCCCAATCCAGAAACGAACATGAGATGAATATAATCTTCTAAATAAGGGCCTTAATTTTGTGCCCCAACATGAGAAATCCAAATTTGAATTTAAGGTTGAATTTTACAAATTTTGTCGTAACATTCGGATGCAAATGTTTCTTTTCGATATAAATAGAGGAAGATCGGAGTGAATATCTCCTTTAGAAGAAATTCCGGTAGCTTTATGTAAATCCTCCACATTTGACCACATTTTTTCTACTACAGTTGTTAAAGAAATAGAAGAATCATGGACCCAGTTACCTTTTGTTAAATCCAACTTGAGTAAGAACGAAAAAGCGGCACTTGAGACATTACGGGATGTCCCCTCCCTTGTCATCAAGAGGGCTGACAATGGAGGGGCCATCGTTATTATGAATAAGGATTATTATGTGTCAGAAATCCTAGGTCAGTTGGCAGATGAGAAAGTATATACGAGATTGAAGAAAGATCCCACTAGTGAATACAAAGATATGGTGGATACATATGTCACACAAAGTTATCAAAATGGTATTATTTCTGAAAAAAAAAGTTGAAGTCACTTGTTACAGAATTTCCTAGAGTACCGGTTTTGTATACCATTCCTAAGGTCCACAGGGATCGTGACAGGCCGCCAGGGCGCCCGATCATTTTTGGATCCTTGTTGATAGCTTTTTGCAAAAAGAAGCTGTCCAGATGTTTGATTGATACCACAGATTTTTTGCTGTAGCTTGAAAGTATCTCTAGTACAGATGTCACCTTTTTATGTACTCTCGATGTACAAAGTCTTTACACTAACATTCCACAGGAGGAGGGTATGGAATGAGTACATGAAACCTTGGCCAGAAATGCCACTCTTGACAATAAAAAAATTATCTTTTCTTATGACTTTATTAGACTTTGTACTAACTAAAAATTACTTCCGTTTTGATAAAGAATATTTTTAGCAAATTTCTGGCGTTTCGATGGGATCCTCTGTGGCCTCATCGTTAGCCAATATATTTATGAATATGTTTGAAGAGAGATACATTTTTGAGCCGGGGATCTTGAATGCATCGTCCATGTGGCTACGCTATGTGGACGGTGTATTCCTATTATGGCATAAAAGTAAAGAGGAATTATTGCAATTTGTTGAGAACTTAAATATGTTACATGATACGATAAAATTCACAATCACATATGATAGCGAAAACATACATTTCCTGGATGTAAAAGTTACATAAACAGCAGAGGTTTTTCAGACCACCTTATATACGAAGCCTACGGATAAAAATAATATGCTTTATAAAAAAAGTTATCATTCTCCCTCAGTGTTTAAAGGGTTACCTAGGAGCCAGTTTATTCGGGCACAACGGATTACTAGTACAGATGACGAGTATGAAAATATAAGCACAAAAATTGTAAAAAAAATTTGAAGAGAAAGGATATTCAAAAAATTATGTAGAAAAAGAAAAAAACTAAATTAAAGAATATACTGGACAACAATTGAGAAATCGATCAGAAAAACAAAAAAAAGAGAGAGTATTGTATGTTACCACTTATGATAAAAGAAGTAATCTTTAAAAAAAAAATAATAAAAAAAATATTGGGGTTTATTAAAAAGTGATCCCAAAATATGGTACATTATTTACAAATCCACCGATGTATGTACATAAAAGAGGAAAGTCAGTGGGGGATAAATTAATTAGAAGTGACATTTCTAATAAAAAGCAAGACAGACAAACATTTTTAGCTTCCCGGAGAGAAGGCACGTTTGCATGTCTCTCCTGCATTAATTGTAGTGGTATCATCAAAGGTGATGTCTTACATCATCCTACAAAAGGACATAAAATTCAAATAAAAGTTTTTTTTACATGCAATTCTATGAATGTAATTTATTTATTAAAATGCCCTTGCGGCAAATGCTATATAGGCCAAACATCCAGGAACATAAAAATTCCTATTAATGAACATAGAGCTGCAATTAGAAAAACTTTAAAAAATGAACAAAACTAATCTGACATTACATCTAATAAGTATGGTGAAACAACATTAGCATGACATTTTAAAGAACATGAACATCAAGTATCAGATTTGAGGTGGCAGGTGATAGAACAGGTAACAAGTTCACACGAATGAAAACCAAAATCGAAAACGCTTGCTTCAGCGTGAAACGTTTTGGATCACGGAACTCGAAACTCTCATACCAAAAGGTATGAATGAACATTGTAGCTTTAAAGTATTTTTATAAGTTATATTATGCTGTTTTTTGGTTTAAAATACTTTTAACTTATATGTGCATGTTCACACTTAATAATGGTACTCCAATTAGTAACAGCTGAGATTGACTTATTTAGAAGCTCTTGTTCCCAGCAGTCTTAGCGCATGAATAAAGGGGGTCCGCCCCTGAAACGTTGTGCCATGACTGGTGAAAGCACAGATATCGCTGCTAATCGTTGCTGCTATATGTAACTTATCAAGTCCTGTGAGACTGTCCACGTGTAATATGAAATAAGGAAAATAAAGCCGGAAGAATCTTCCCGATTAATGTGAGTTTTTGCAATTTTTTACTCACGGAAAATACTGTTTAATGTTGGCGTGCTGTTAGCACCTCTATAGCCCTACACACGTGTTTAACTCAGTTGCTACTGACATTGGCCTTGGGCATGTTACAGTTGCTTCTCTTCATTCATTGTGGAAATGTAAATGCCAGAATCTAACTAATGCAGCAATGGCCTGCCTGGATGCTTGTCACTACTGATGTTGCACTGAGATCATTCCTTCACATTGCACATGAAAGTCATGTGATTCCCCAAAAAATTGTTTCAGTACAAATTTATTCAAGGCAAATCGCTATTAAAAACTGCTATTTCTGGCCTACAGAGAGGCTCAATAGGGGCGTAGAACACTTTGCCTTGCTGTAACACGTACAGGGCATGTGCTGGGTTAGTGAAATAATACTGTTATTCAGTAGGACATGCAGATTCTTTTGGAAATGTCCTTCATACCATGAGAATGTAGGGACAAGAGTTACCTTCCATTCTGGACTTCTTACCTGGCTTTTATGTATAGCAATTATTTATTTAAATTATATTCCAGCCCGGGTATGAGAGTGATGTGCGATTTAATGGAGTGCTTTCATTTATATTACCTTCCTTTCTTTTGATAATGAGACAAGGTTTCTCCCTCTAAAGCTAAAGAGAAGTTTACTAGAGCCCTGTGCAGCATTGTTTTGTTTTCTTATTTTCAATCTTCCCCCCCTCCCCCCTATTTATAATGATAAATAATCTGTTAATAATATGTATTTAACCCCTTAACCCCTTGGGGACGGAGCCAATTATAACCCTATGGACGGGAGCATTTTTTTTGCAATTCTGACCACTGTCACTTTAAGCATTAATAACTCTGGGATGCTTTTACTTTTCATTCTGATTCCGAGATTGTTTTTTCGTGACATATTCTACTTTGTGTTAGTGGTAAATTTTCGTCGATACTTGCATAATTTCTTGGTGAAAAATTAAAAAATTTGATGAAAAATTGAAAATTTTTCATTTTTATAACTTTGAAGCTCTCTGCTTGTAAGGAAAATAGACATTCCAAATAAATTATATATTGATTCACATATACAATACGTCTACTTTATGAATTCAGGTAGAAGAAACAGGCATGGTCGTACATCTACATATTGCATATTGATCTAATTGCTTCTCAGCATAGATTCAAAAAATAAAAGGTTGTTAGTATACATTTTGATCAAAAGGTACAAGCCCACTCGCCACGTCAAGGCCACCTAATTTGAGCGGGTCCCTATCGTCCCTAGCATAAAATGGCGTAGCACTGGCCGCGACACCAGTGCCCAAAGGGGTAACGACCCACTGGCAGAGCGGCCCCAATGCTGCTCAAACCAGTCCATGGGTCGCATCTCCCCACAGACACGGCGCCACGGAAGCAACGGACGCCGCACAGTACCACACCAGTGTGAACAGGGTGTTAAAGCTCACTTACCATGCGCTCCCAGTCAGACTGGGAGGCTGCTAGGAAAGAAAAGGCCCTTGTGTAGCTAACTACTTATATAGGGTTGGGCTGAGGGGGTAAGGCAGAGTGCAGACACATGTTAAAACCAAAGAAAGAGGAGGGGATAGAAAACACTATGAGGGGCATTTACTAAGGGGTTTAGTCATTTTTTTTCTGACTATTTTTGGCGCAAAATTGTCGCAATTGCGCCTACCCTATAAATTGTGCGACTTTCCCTAGCAAGAGCTAGAAAGTCAAAAAAAAAAATTCCCGCTTAATTTACGCAAGTTTTCAGTTTTGACTTGCAGTGGTCAGGAATTTATTAACTGAGACAGTCGCAGTTGCGCAATAAACTGTCGCAACGACCATAAAAATTGACTAAATTTACTCCAGCTCCAACATGGAGCAGGAAAAGCTACTGCCGCCCGGGCTCCAACATACTTTCTCCCCGCTACCCTCACTGCGCTACCGGGACACTACAGTGATTTACATCCCCCCCCTCTCACCTGCCAGCACCACACAACTCCCATCTATCTGCTGTTGCAAGACTACAAGTCCCAGCATGGCCTTACAGTGAGGACACGCTGGGAGTTGTAGTCTTGTAGCAGCGGGAGCTGAGCGGCGCGGGCGGGAGACAAGGGGGGGGGGGGGGGTAGCGGGGAGGCCGTATGAGGAGCCCGGGCGGGAGACAAGGGGGGTAGCCAACTCCATTGGCTGTCCAGGCATGCTGGGAGTTGTAGTTTTGCAACAGCTGGAGGGCCACAGTTTGCAGACCACTGGTTTGTGGTCTGTAAACTGTAGTCCTCCAGCTGTTGCAAAACTAAACAGCTGAAGGGGACCGGCGAAGAAGTTCACTTACCCTTCCGAGGCTCCAGCGACGATCGCTGTCGGAGATCGTCGCGCGGCAGTGTCGTGCAGCGCTGGATCCTACGGAAGACGGTAAGTTGCGCAAGCTTCCCAACCAGGGTGCCTCCAGTTGTTGCAAGACTACAACTCCCAGCATGCCTGGACAGCCTTTGGCTGTCCGGGCATGCTGGGAGTTGTAGTTTAGCAACAGCTGGAGGCACCCTGGTTGGGAAACACTGGCCTAAAACAGTTGGGAAACACTGGCCTAAAACAGTGTTTCCCAACCAGGGTGCCTCCAGATGTTGCAAGACTACAACTCCCAGCATGCCTGGACAGCCAAAGGCTGTCTAGGCATGCTGGGA
This sequence comes from Hyla sarda, assembly GCF_029499605.1. Classification (NCBI taxonomy): domain Eukaryota; kingdom Metazoa; phylum Chordata; class Amphibia; order Anura; family Hylidae; genus Hyla; species Hyla sarda. The sequence continues at coordinate 142,170,243 of NC_079196.1, forward strand.
GTTGTAGTCTTGCAACATCTGGAGGCACCCTGGTTGGGAAACACTGTTTTAGGCCAGTGTTTCCCAGCCAGGTTGCCTCCAGATGTTGCAAAACTACGACTCCCAGCATGCCTAGACAGCCTTTGACTGTCCAGGCATGCTGGGACTTGTAGTTTTGCAACATCTGGAGGTACCCTGGTTGGGAAACACTGTTTTAGGCCAGTGTTTCCCAGCCAGGTTGCCTCCAGATGTTGCAAAACTACAACTCCCAGCATGCCTAGACAGCCTTTGACTGTCCAGGCATGCTGGGACTTGTAGTTTTGCAACATCTGGAGGCACCCTGGTTGGGAAACACTGTTTTAGGCCAGTGTTTCCCAGCCAGGTTGCCTCCAGATGTTGCAAAACTACAACTCCCAGCATGCCTAGACAGCCTTTGACTGTCCAGGCATGCTGGGACTTGTAGTTTTGCAACATCTGGAGGCACCTTGGTTGGGAAACACTGTTTTAGGCCAGTGTTTCCCAGCCAGGTTGCCTCCAGATGTTGCAAAACTACAACTCCCAGCATGCCTAGACAGCCTTTGACTGTCCAGGCATGCTGGGGCTTGTAGTTTTGCAACATCTGGAGGCACCCTGGTTGGGAAACACTGGCCTAAAACAGTGTTTCCCAACCAGGGTGCCTCCAGATGTTGCAAAACTACAAGTCCCAGGTTGGGAAACACTGTGCCCGGCCTCCGCCCCACCTTACTGTAAGGGTATGCTGGGAGTTGTAGTCCTGCAGCTGGGGGCAGGGGACAAGCTTGTCACTTGCCCACACATCTTCTGCACCACACAACTACAACTCCCAGCATGTCCTTACTGTAAGGGCATGCTGGCAGTTGTAGTCGTGCGGGGCGGGAGATGTGTGAGCAGGTGATAATAAATGTACTAACCCATTTTTTTTGTTTTCTTCTCATTTCAGATCCGTGTATCCTTTGGACTCCTTCGGATTCGGTGGACTACTTCGATGACCAGCGTTTTTCTTTGTTTGATTTTAATAAAATGGTTAACGAGGGCTTGTGGGGGAGTGTTTTTTGTAATAAAAAATTTTTAAAACCTGTTGTGTTTTTTTCTTACTTTACTAGACAGGCTTAGTAGTGGAAGCTGTCTTATAGACAGAGTCCATTACTAACCTGGGCTTAGCGCTAGCCACAAAAACAGCTAGCGCTAACCCCCTATTATTACCCCGGTACCCAACGCCACAGGGGTGCCGGGAAGAGCCGGTACCAACAGGCCTGGAGCGTCAAAAATGGCGCTCCTGGGCCTAAGCGGTAACAGGCTGGCGTTATTTAGGCTGGGGAGGGCCAGTAACAATGGTCCTCGCCCACCCTGGGAATGTCAGGCTGTTACTGTTTGGTTGGTATTTGGCTGAGAATGAAAATAGGGGGGACCCTATGCATTTTTTTTTTTTTTAAATAAATATTTAAATATATTTAAAAAACGCATAGGGTCCCCCTATTTTTATTCTCAACCAAATACCAACCAAACAGTAACAGCCTGACGTTACCAGGGTGGGCGAGGACCATTGTTACTGGCCCTCCCCAACCTAAATAACGCCAGCCTGTTACCGCCTAGGCCCAGGAGCGCCATTTTTGACGCTCCGGGCCTGTTGGTACCGACTCTTCCCGGCACCCCTGTGGTGTTGGGTACCGGGGTAATAATTGGGGGTTAGCGCTAGCTGTTTTTGTGCCTAACGCTAAGCCCGGCTTAGTAATGGACTCAGTCTATAAGACAGCTTCCACTACTAAGCCTGTCTAGTAAAATAAAAATAAAACACAACAGGTTTAAAAAAAAATTTAGTACAATGGCTCCCCCACAAGCCCTCGTTAACCATTTTATTAACATCAAGCAAAGAAAAACGCTGGTCATCGAAGTAGTCCACCGAATCCGAAGGAGTCCACAGGATACACAGATCTGTAGAAGAAGTAACCTAAAAAAAAAAAAAGTGTAAGTACATTTAGGGAGAAAAAAACTGTATTAAAAAAATGTAATAAACACACACACACACACACACACACACTAAACGCCGTTTACCACTTCTGAGCCATGACTACAATTTACAGTGATCCCTCAATTTACAATGGCCTCAACATACAATAGTTTCAACATACAATAGTCTTTTCTGGACCATCGTAAGTTGAAACCAGACTCAACATACAATGCTACAGACAGTCCAGATCTGTAAAACGTGTCAATGGCTGGAAGAACCAACCAATCAAAATGGGCATTCACTGGTAAAACCCCTGTATTACTGAAGTGTATGCACTGACTGGTGTCTGGTATTACATGTTCTGTACACTTTACCTGTATCAGGGTTAGCTGCTCTTTTGGACACCAGGTGAGGGCGACTCCATTACTTGTTTGGGACATTGCCTGTACTGTACAGGACCCCTGAAGAAGCTCCTGTCCTCTACATAGACCAGTGTTTCCCAAGCAGGGTGGCCCCATCTTTTGCAAAACTACAACTCCCAGCATGCCCGGACAGCCTTTGGCTGTCCAGGCATGCTGGGAGTTATAGTTTTGCAACAGCTGGAGGCTCCCTGCTTGGGAAACACTGACATAGACAGTAATTTACAGCTCCCAGCAGATCTTTATTACTTTTATATGTAAGGATTTGCTTTATCTATATCAGTTATCTACTTATTTTTCTTTGTCACTTTTTCCTATTTTGGATGACATTTTGGTGCCTTTAGAACCAATTACCACGTTTCCATAGAGTTATGGTCTCAACATACAATGGTTTCAACTTACAATGGTTTTCCTGGAACCAATTAATATTGTAACTTGAGGGACCACTGTAGTTATTGAATTATTTAGATGTGGTGAAAAAGCTAAAAAAAAACTCAAAAACAAAAGATCCAGAACAGACTATTTTTTCTACTACATGAAGTAAATTTCCCACTTTTGCCTATGTGTGCCAAATTTATTAATGCCGTGCAACAATTTAGTAAATTTGTCGCACATAGTCAAAAATGAAGTAGAAAAAAACAGGGTAAAAACCAGACTACATAGTAAAAGATTAGTAAATGCCCCTCAATGTGAATTCAGGTAGAAGAAACAGGCATGGTCGCACATCTACATATTGCATATTGATCTAATTGCTTCTCAGCATAAATTCAAAAACAAACAGGTTGATAGTATACATTTTGATCAAAATGTACAAGCCCACTCGTCTACTTTATGTTTGCATCATAAATTTAACATGTTTTTACTTTTGGAAGACATCAGAGGGCTTCAAAGTTCAGCAGCAATGTTCTATTTTTTCATAATCAGAATTTTTCAGGGACCAGTTCAGTTTTGAAGTGGATTTGAAGGGCCTTCATATTAGAAATACCCCATTATAAACACTGCACCCCTCAAAGTATTCAAAATGACATTTAGAAAGTTTGTTAACCCTTTTAGGTGTTTTACAGGAATAGCAGCAAAGTGAAGGAGAAAATTCTAAATCTTCTTTACACTCGCATGTTCTTGTAGACCCAGTTTTCAAATTTTTACAAGGGGTAATAGGAGAAAAAGCCCCCAAAATTTGTAATCCAATTTCTCTCAAGTAAGAAAATACCGCATATGTGTATGTGAAGTGCTCGGCGAGTGCAGTAGAGGGCTCAGAAGGGTCGGAGTGACAATGAGATTTTGGAGAGTGAGTTTTTCTGAAATGGTTTTTGGGGGGCATGTCGCATTTAGGAAGCCCCTATGGTGCCAGAACAGAAAAAAAACAAAAACAAACACATGGCATACTATTTTGGAAACTACACCCCTCAAGGCACGTAACAAGGGGTCCAGTGAGCCTTAACACCCCACAGGCGTTTGACGACTTTTTGTAAAAGTCGGATGTGTAAATGAAAAATATTTTTTTTACATTTTTACATGGTGGGCAATAGGAGAAAATACCCCCCAAAATTTGTAACCCCATTTCTTCTGAGCATGGAAATACCATGTGTGGACGTCAAGTGCTCTGCTGGTGCAATACAATGCTCAGAAGAAAAGGAGCACCATTGGGCTTTTGGAGACAGAATTTGTTTGGAATGGAAATCAGGGGCCATGTGCATTTACCTACATGTGACCCCATTTTGGAAACTACACACCTCACAGAATTTAATAAGGGGTGCAGTGAGCATTTACACCCCACTTGCGTTTAACAGATCTTTGGAACAGTGGGCTGTGAAAATGAAAAATTATATTTTTCGTTTTCACGGACCACTGTTCCAAAAATCTGTCAGACACCTGTGGGGCGTAAATGCTCACTGTACCCCTTATTACATTCCTGAGGGGTGTAGTTTCCAAAATGGGGTCACATGTGGACGGGGGGGGGGGGGGCATTGTTCTGGCACTATGGGGGCTTTGTAAAACACATGTAGCCTTCAATTCCTGACAAACTTTCTCTCCAAAATCCCAATGGCGCTCCTTCTCTTCTGAGCATTGTAGTTCCCCCGCAGAGCACTTTACATCAACATATGGGCTATGTTCTTACTCAGAAGAAATAGGGTTCCAAATTTTGGGGTGCTTTTTTCCTATATTCCCTTGTGAAAATGAAAAATTGAGGGTAACACTAGCATTTCTTCATTTTCCCATCCAACTTTAACGAAAATTCGTCAAACACCTGTGGGGTGTTAAGGCACACTATACCTCTTGTTAAGTTCTGTGAGGGGTGTAGTTTCCAAAATGGGGTCACACGTAGGTATTTTTTTGGGGGTTTTATGTCAGAACGGCTGTAAAATCAGCCACCCCAGTGCAAATCTCCAATTTAGGCCTCAACTGTACATAGAGCGCTCTAACTCCTGAGCCTTGTTGTGCACCCACAGAGCATTTTACGCCCACATATGGGGTATTTCCGTACTCAAGAGAAATTGCATTACAAATTTTGGGAGTTTTTTTCCTTTTCCTCTTGTGAAAATAAAAAGTATGGGGCAACACCAGAATGTTAATGTACATTTTTTTATTTTTTTACACTAACAGGCTGGTGTAGACCCCAACTTTTCCTTTTCATAAGGGATAAAAGGAAAAAAAGCCCCCCCCCAAATTTGTAGTGCAATTTCTTCTGGGTACGGAAATACCCCATATGTGGCCCTAAACTGTTTCCTTGAAATACGACAGGGCTCATGTGAGAGAGCGCCATGTGTATTTGAGGACAAAATTAGAATACAAGAAAGAGAACGGTGTGCACCTCGTGCAGGTAAACAAGGTAACTTCGTGTGTAAATAGTTAGATAAATGGGCCAGCAGGGTGGTCCCTTACCTTACGGTGTTATGCTCAGAGCATAACACCTGCAGTCACTTAGAAATTAGAGAGGGGTCGCAGCATCCAGGTTCCTCTGGGCTCTGGGTAGCGGGGTCCAGCACATCAATAGAGAAGTGAAGCGGATGATCCGATCACAAAAAAAGTGGAACATCTGAAGGAGCGCAGACCTCCAGTATGTCCCTGTGGCAGGCTCCCAGTCTTACACACACAGGACCTCATGTGCACCCAGCCTAGCCGCCCCGGCTGGGTGCACATGAGGTCCTGTGTGTGTAAGACTGGGTGCCTGCCACAGGGACATACTGGAGGTCTGCGCTTCTTCAGATGTTCCACTTTTTTTGTGATCGGATCATCCGCTTCACTTCTCTATTGAGGACAAAATTAGGGATTGCATAGGGGTGGACATAGGGGTATTCTACACCAGTGATTCCCAAACAGGGTGCCTCCAGCTGTTGCTAAACTCCCAGCATGCCTGGATAGTCAGTGGCTGTCCAGAACTGTTGTTTTGCAACAGCTGGAGGCTCCATTTTGGAAACACTGCTGTACGATACGTTTTCATTGTTATTTTGGGGACACTGTAAGGGGGTGTATATGTAGTGTTTTACCCTTTATTATGTGTTAGTGTAGTGCAGTGTTTTTAGGGTACATTCGCACTGGCGGTGGTTTACGGTGAGTTTCCCGCTAGGAGTTTGGGCTGCAGTGGAAAATTAGCCGCAGCTCAAACTTGAAGCAGGAGACCATCTATAAACCCGCTCGTGTGAATGAACCCTGTACATTCACATGGGGGGGGGGGGGGGGAACCTCCAGCTGTTTCAAAACTACAACTCCCGGCATGCACTGACAGACCGTGCATGCTGGGAGTTGTACTTTTGCAACAGCTGGAGGCACACTGATTGGGAAATTTTCAGTTAGGTTCTGTTACCTAACTCAGTATTTTCTAACCAGTGTGCCTCCAGCTGTTGCAAAACTACAACTCCCAGAATGTACTGATCGCCGAAGGGCATGCTGGGAGATGTAGTTATGCAACAGCTGGAGGTACGCAACTACAACTCCCTGCATGCCAAGACAGCTGTTTGCTGTTTGGGGATGCTGGGATTTGCAGTTTTGCAACATCTGGAGGGCTACAGTTTAGAGACCACTGCACAGTGATCTCCAAACTGTGGCCTTCCAGATGTTGCAAAACTACAAATCCCAGCATGCCCAGACAGCAAACTGCTGTGCGGGCCTGCTGGTAGTTGTAGTTTTTCAAGATCTAGAGGGCCACAGTTTAGAGACCACTGAACAGTGATCTCCAAACTGTGGCCCTCCAGCTGTTGCAAAACTGCAAATCCCAGCATGTCCACACAGCAAACAGCTGTTTCAAGTGCTCTTGGAAAAAAAACAACATAAAATCAGAAAAACAGGTAAAAAAATAACACGTTTCAGGTGTTCATGACCTTAGTAATACTCACATCTTGTAACTAAACACAACTTTTATACATATACCATTCCCCTCCCACAATCCACTCATTGGATTTCCACGATTACAATCAGGTGGTGGGATCAGGATATTTATTAGTTTAGTTAACAAAAATAACATACGTGATAAGATCCCACAGAAGCACCGTAATTTCAGGCATCTGTTGGTCTTAAATAATTGTGTGTTTTAGGTGGGAGGGGGTAACATACGTGTATGATAATAGTGTACCCATAATAATAATGAACCCATAATTGCAAAGTATGTTTGTTACCCACAAAAAAAACTGTAGGCTGGATAATGTATGTATGTATGCTGTATGCATTTTTTTTTTATGTACCAGAATTATAGATGCATCTTTTTGTTATGTACCAAAAGAAACAAAAAAAATATCAATAATGCTTTATTTCTAAAACAAACATCTATCATAAATCCTCCTCCCAGTTATAAGAATATAAAGACATATTGAAACAGTGGGCAAGAGCAAATAAATACAGGACATAACAGCAATAGTGTAAAATATTATTTTTTTTATAAATAAAGTTGACATGTCCTCATATTTACCATACAAAGACACAAAAAGGGACTCCCGGTTCCGATGCGTGGATGTGAACAGCGCTCTAGGGTTGGCACCAGCTGGGGTTGGCACCTGCTCAAACGCAACATCACTTGACACTGAGGGCCGAAGTTGGAGCCCAAGATGGCGGCAATGCCATTATCCTCTGTGAAAGTTCTCTCGCCAATAGAACAACTACCAGACCTCTACCTGTCAAAAATGGTGAGATCTCCAGATGATCCCACTGAGGTTGCAATTCCCGGGCTTAATTTTTCCTGCAAAATGATAGCAGTGGAGGTAGCGAAAATTCTGAGCCCTGATCTCAAGGCATTGCTGGGCGCTACAGTGGAAGCCTTGCTGGTGCAGACTGAAGTTCAGCAACACCCTGCCTGGCTTACTGCGCTGGAAGACAGGTAGCCAATGGTGGAAGATGAACTTGTCTCAATGAAACCACAACTACAAGTCTCCGTTAAAACCACCAGAACCCTTCTGGAAAAGACAGATGATTTAGAGAACCACTCTAGCGGGAGCAATATCAGGCTACTAGGCCTCCCAGAGTGCATCTTACCTTTGCCTGCCATCTTTGCAGAGGTATAACCCTTGGCTCTGGGTTTTAAACTGCCTTGTCTAGTTGAACAGGCGCACAGGTTGAGATCCCAGATGATTGTGACAAGGCAACAGAGGGGACACTAAAGATATCCGCCTCAGACAAGCTATTGCTAAGTATTTTAATTACACCGACAAAGCAGCAATTATGATAGCCTATCGTAAATTACCATCTTCTCTAAGCATAAGGGGCCATAAGGTGTGCCCAACTTCATAATCTACAAATCTTGTTCCAGTTACAAATTCCTGGCAATCTTGACCATGTAGGAAGCTATTGGATATGTTGAAATATTCTGTACTCCTGCGGTTAATGTTTCTTCTCAGCAGGAACCCTCCTGCTCAAGTTGTGGACATGACCTGATTTTCTATATTCTTCCAGTCAGAAAGGATGAAGAGGTTTCTTCACTCACTAGAGTGCTACTGATGTTGTGGACTTCCACTGTGTGATTATATGTTATGTTAGGAGGATTTACATTATGTTTTCAATCCCCTCTTACTTTTCCCCAAGTCCCTCTCTATTCTGCCCTTAGATAAGGCATTAGTTCTGATGGTTTTCTGCCAGGGGCACGGACCCCATATTTGACAGTATACATTCACTCTGTTCCCCACTGCTAGTCTCCACCCCTTCTTCCCCTTGTCTTCCCCCTTGACAGTGTTTCTAGCAGACCCTCTCCACCCCTTCTCTTTCCACTTCTCTTCTGCTTTGGTTCACACTTCTATTTGTACTCCCTCCAGGACCTCCTTCTCTCCCTTTTCTGTTCTTCTCCACAGGGATAAGTGTTCCCCCAAAGTATTTCTTTCTGCTCCCCTCCTGGCTGCTAACCTCATGGTTGAGGTGATCCTGATCGGTCTTTAATAACTGGTCTGCAGGTGCTCGCATGGAGTCTGCGAAAAAAGTGAAGCCTCCAAACCTGCTTATTTTTTCCTGGTCATCCAGCAGGAAGAACTTATGTTATTTCTTATTAGGTCTCTAATGTTGTTGACTTCTCAGTTAGAGTTTAAGTTCATGTTGTTTTTGCTTCTGTGTGTGTGTGGATCTCCCCTATTAGCCCCTTATTTGTGATAAATTAGCCTGCACCTGCTGGGATCCTTTGAGGATCCTCTACACCAACTCTTATCTATTCTCTATTTATAGTTTAGTAGATTAAAGTTGTTTCTTTGAATGTTAAAGGACTTCGTTCCCTGGCGAAACGTAGCAAAATTACACTTTTTCATAAACATTTAGACTACACTCTGATTTCCCAGACATCAGATAATGACTCCACAGGGCCCTTAAAGATATACCTACAGGGAGGCTGGAACTCTATAATCTCTGTGGCCCTCATACATGCAAGAAGGAGTTTTTTCTAAAGGAGTGGAGGGCAAAGTACTGCTCGATCCAACCACTGATAAACTAATTGGGGGAGATCTGAATACAGTCTGGCATTACTTTGAAGATAGGAAACATGCTAATAACCAGGTGATCCCCACCCAGGAAACTTACCTTACAGATCTGCTTGATGCATCAGAATTGGAGGCTTTTCTCTTCTGGGAGGCTGCTAAAGTAGTTTTATGGAGGAAGGATAGTTGGATATGTATTCTCTAGGAAGAGAAAGGCCAGATTGGCTTACTTTATCACTAATGGCCTCCGGGCGGCTTACACTACCTTTCTGGCAGACCCTCCCCCTACTAATAAATCTAGATGAGAACAAGCACAGTCAGAATTTAATGTAGCATGCAATCCAGTGGAACAATTTCATAGAAATCAATATGCAGACAAGTTGTACCATCAGGCAAGAAGTCAGGCAGGCTTCTGCCACATTTGGTGAGGGGGCAGCGGAAACCCTGTCACTTCCGTTAACCAAAAGATGGGGAGAAATCCCAGAGCAATAGCTGAGGTATTCAAAGAATATTGGGGGAGATTTATCAAATCCTGTGCAGAGTAAAAGTTGCCTAGTTGCCAATAGCAACCACTCACATCCTTTCTTATATTTTTGACAAGGCCTCTGCAAAATGAAAGAAGCGATCTGATTGGTTGCTATGGGCAACTCAGCAACTTTTCCTCTGCACAGGTTTTGATAAATCTCCCCCATTATGTACAACTCTACTCATCAGTCATCATTGGACACACCAGGAGGTGAGCAATTCCTGGGCTCGCTGATGCCTCCCTCTTTGTCGGATGCGCATAGGTCCATGCTGAATGCACCAGGAGCAGGAGGTCTGAGCAGCTATTAAGCGTCTAGGAATCACAAAGCGCTAGGCCCCAACAGACTTCCGGTGAAATTTTTTATAATATTGGAGCCTGAGATTGGTTCGGCACTCTCAGCTATGTACAATGACATTTTAACTAGGGGCACCTTCCTAGGGGAAATTTATCAAAGGATTTAGAGGTTTTTTTTTTTTTGCTTACAAAAGTCGCACAAAAAGTCGCACATGTGCCTAAGCAATTTTGGGTGCGACTTTTATGGGTAAGCAAAAAATACCAATCAGCCCTACCTAAGCAATTTTCAGTTTGCAGTGGTCGGGAATTGATCAAGTGCAAAGGGGGAAGGAAGCAAAAAAAAAGTTGCAAACCCCCTTCAAAAAGTCGCAAGTGTAAGCCAGGTCAAACCTGGCTTACAAACTTGCCTTTGACAGCATTTTCAAAAAAGTCGCACCTGCTCCCCGGCACCCGCTCACATCTACCACCCACCCGCAAGCTGTTGGGACTACAACTCCCAGCATGTCCTCACTGTAAGGGCATGCTGGGAGTTGTAGTCCTGCAATAGCTAATGGGTGGTAGATGCGGGCAAGTGGCCTGGGAGCGTCGCCCGCATCTACCACCCACTAGCGATTGCAGGACTACAACTCCCAGTATGCCTTTATAGTGAGGACATGCTGGGAGTTGTAGAACCCAACAGCTTGCGGACGGGTGGCCGGGGAGCGTAGCGTAATGCTGCCCGCTTCCCTGGCTTCTTTGTCACCCATCCGCTCAGCACGACTACAACTCTCAGCATGCCCTAACAGTAAGGACATGCTGGGAGCTGTAGTCATGCGGCGCAGGCGGGCAAAAGATGTGCAGGAATGTGACAAGCTTGTCACCCACCCGCACTTCTCTCACCACGCAGCACTACAACTCCCAGTATGTCCTTACTGTTAGGGCGTAGTGGTGCTGCACGTGCGGTAGCCAAGTTGAAGTTGTAGTTATGAGACGGCGGGTTGGCGGTAGAAGTGCAGGCAGGTGACAAGCTTCCCTGGCTCGCACATCTCCTGCATCCTGCGCCGCACTACTATAACTCCTAACATGCCCTTACAGTAAGAACATGCTGGGAGTTGTAGTCGTGTGACACGGGCAGGTGGGAGATGTGCTTGTCACCCACCCCGTCACATGACAACTCTCAGCATGCCCTTACTGTAAGGGCATGCTGGGAGTTTTAGTCGTGCAGCGGGGGAACGTGACAAGCTTGTGACCGGCCCCAACATTCTCCACCCACGCAGCACGACTACAACTCCTAGCATGTCCTTACTGTAAGGACATGCTGGGAGTTGTAGTCGTGCAGCCTGGTCGCATGACAAGCTTGTCATCTGCTCCCACCGCACAACTACAACTCCCAGGATGCCCTTACAGTAAGGGGTGCCGAGAAGATCCGGTACCAACAGGCCCGGAGCGTCAAAAATGGCACTCCTGTGCCTAGGTGGTAACAATGGTCCACAATAACCTTGGTAATGTCAGGCTGAGAATAAAAATAGGGGGAACCCTATGAATTTAAAAAAGAAAAAAAAAACATTAACCTGTCCAGGACCAAGGGCATACAGGTACGCCCTTGAACCCTGGTACTTAAGGACGAAGGGCATACCTGTACGCCCTAGTCCCATTTACAGGGTTTAAACCATTCTCACCAGTGGAGAACGGGTTAAACCCGGTGGGTCCCTACGGACAACCAGTACCCACGGCTAATGCCGGGCACTGCCGATCGGGCTGCTGCCCGGCATTAACCCTTTAGACGCCGAAATCAAAGTTGACTGATCGCAACAAAATCGTGATGTCCCGATCAGCTTACTGGACGACGAGAGGGTCCTCACCTGCCTCTTCGTCATCCCTTCAGCATTCTGCTGCTCCAAGTCTGTTCAGCAGGCTAGAGAAGCAGAGCGCTGGTAACACTGATCAATGCTATGTTATGGCATAGCATTGATCAGTATATGCAATCAGAAGATTGGGGCTAAAGAAAAAAAGTGTAAAAAAAAGTGAATTAACCCCTTTCCTATTAAAAGTTTAAATCACACCCCCTTTTCTCATTTTTTTTAAAATAAAACAATGTAATAAAAAATAAAAATAATCATATGTGGTACCACTGCGTGCATAAATGTCCAAACTATTAAAATATAAGGTTAGCTAAACCGTACAGTTGATGGTGTACACGTAAAAAAATACTGATAAAGTCCAAAATTGTGCATTTTTGGCCACTTCATATACCATAAAAAAACTAATAAAAAGCGATCAAAAAGTCTCATTTAAACATAAATGGTACCGATAAAAATGACAGACCACGGCATAAAAAAATGAGCCCTCATACAGCCCCGTATGTGGAAAAATAAAAAAGTTATAGGGGTCAGAATATCACAATTTTAAACATACAAATTTTGGTGCATGTTGATAAAAAACATTTTAAGTAGTGAAATAAAATAAAACCTACATCAATTTGGTATCCTTGTAACAATATGGACCTACAGAATAAAGATAAGGTGTTATTTTACCAAAAATTGCACTGTGTAGAAATGTCAGCCCACAAAATTTACAAAAATTTTTTTTTCAATTTCACCCCACAAATATATATTTTTTGGTTTTGCGGTAGGTTTTGTTATTAAATGATTGATGTCATTACAAAGTACAATTGGTGGAGCAAAAAACAAGCCCTTATATAGGTCTGTAGGTGCAAAATTGAAAGTGGTATGATTTTTAGAAGGAGAGGAGGAATAAAACGAAAGTGCAAAAACAAAAATTGGCCTGGTCCTTAACGTGAAAATGGGCTTGGTCCTTAAGGGGCTAATTATGCAAAAAACTTTTGGGGTTCCCCATATTTTCATTCTCAGCCAGATACCAGTGGTGGGCGAGGACCATTATTACTGGCACTCCCCAGCCTAAATAACACCAGCCTGTTGGTACCGGCTCTTCCCGGCACCCCTGTGGCGGTTGGTACCAGGGTAATAATTGGGGTTTAGCGCTAGCTGTTATTGGGGCTAACGCTAAGCCTCGCCTTAGTCATGGACTCCGTTTACAAGACAGCTTCTGCTAATAAGCCTGTAAAGTAAAAAAATTGGATTGTTCCCCAATCCAATAAAGATATAGATGAAGGACCTAGCAGCTGCCGATCCTTCATCTATATCTTTATTGGATTGGGGAACAGTGTTCTAATGGAGCTATAGTGGCATGAGGAGTGATCATATACATACAACTGTACTAGTAGGTGTGATATATACGATATCGGGCTCATCTGGATATTTATAGTAGTAGGCACAATATATATTAAAGCATACCCGTCAGATCCAACAAAATATATATATATATTTTTTATATATCACTCAGTACCTAATCCTGACCACGTACATCTAATTTTTATGTGTCTAGCACCTTTATTTTTTTTTTTCTTACACTTTTAATTTAACTCACTAGTCTGAATTCCTCTCAAAGGGCCTCACTGAGCAGGTCTCCGCCCCCTCCATCAGTATGCTGTCTGCTCACATCTCCCCTAGCATTAGCAAAACTACAACTCCCAGCTTGTCCTCAATGACAGTAGCGGGACATAAGCTGACAGTGGGAGGATTTTTCCTCCAGCTGTGAGCCCTGTGCTCACAGCTGTCAATCATGGAAGTGTGTCCATGACATAGGTGATGACGCATGGACACAGCAGGACTAGTATGTGTCCAAGCCGGCAGGGGGGCCAGTTGTTTGACTGGCTTTTTCAGTATGAAATACTGAAAATTTTCTAATGAAAGCAATTGCAAAACCTATTGGTTTTGCATGCTTTACAACATATCAAAAGTTTTTGTATCTGGATAAAGTCCTGCAGGTGACACGGAGCTCACAGGGGATGCACCCTCTCTAGTGAGCCGCGCGCATGCGCCCCCAATATGTCCTCATTTAACCAGATATGTTAAATGGGCACTGTCAGATACAAAAACTTTTGATATGTTGTAAAGCATGCAAAACCAATAGATTTTGCAATTGCTTTCATTAGAATTTTTTCAGATTTATCGGCTCCTCAGCTGTGAAACTGCACATACAGCTAGTCCTCATGGCCAACCAAGATCTGACCCATGCTGGCTCGTCTCAGAGGTCGTTATCTCAAACTTTACCCGAGATTTTCAGAACAGGCCCGAAATCAAAGATGGCGCCGACTCATGCGCGCGCTCCGAGCCTGGAGCTGGTGGAAGAGGAGAACATAGCCGACTTACCTCCTCACACCCGGCTGCCAGAGGACCGGTTTACCCCTGTGGATCTCTTCCGCTCCATCCAGGGTATGTTTAAAACTGAGCTGGCAAAGGCGGTTGAGGATTTCACCAAACAGATAGGGGACCTGGGCCAGAGAGTGGCTTACCTGAAGTTAAAAGTGGATGATCTAGCTGAAGCGCTGGACTCTGAACGCCTGGCCAGTACGGATCATGCCGACCGTCTGGATATGCTAGAGCTTAAAATCGAGGACTTGGAGAATAGGTCCCGCTGGGCCAATATTAGGATCCGCGGCTTGCCTGAATCTCTTCATGACCTTCCTCAGGTGGTCACGGGTCTGTTTCAAGCTTCCTTACCTCAGACAGACCCTGGCCTCTTCCATCTGGACCACATTCATCAGGCGCTAGCTCGTCCGAAAAACCCTTATACTCCTTGTGATATGGTCCTCCGCATACATTACGCCAAAGTGCGAGATAGCATTGCACAAGCAGCCAGGAACGTTGACCCTCTGCCTGGTCTACCAGCTTCAGTACACATTTATGCTGATCTGGAAAGAAGAAGACACATGCGCCCTGTCCCTCTAGCCCTGCAGAAGGCGCAGATACGTTACCGGTGGGGATTTCCCTTCAGGTTGCAGTTCCAGCCAAGACCCACCTTCTTCACTGCTCGGACGCCCCAGGAAGCTATGGAGATTCTGCGCCAGGAGAATGTACCGTATGATGATCCAGCGCCCCTGCCACAATGCCTGGCCAAGGTTCGGAAGATGTGGCAGAGAATATAATCTCCATACAAGCGACTCTGACCGCTCCCACAGACTCCTGGATGATCAAATTGATATGGTACTGTGTGCTGTCCTCATTCTATTTTTTTCTCTTGTCTGGGACACTCCTGTTGTTCTGATTTTCCGGAGACTCTTGTTTTATTTTTCCACCTCATCTTTTTGTTTCTACTACGTGTCCTCTGAGAAGGCACAGGTTTTTCTGTTTTATTCTGCTCCTGTACACGGGTCTAACCCGTGCTGGTTTACTATTTCTTGTTATTTTTGGTGCTTGTGAGGTTGTAGCTCCAGTCCTTGCTGTGGATATTTTGCCTCTCTAGAAAGTGATCCCGACAGTGGGCTACCATGTTGCCCTACTCCCTGAGGTGCTGGTGGTCACGGGGGACTGAGTGCCCTTTGAGGTCCCCCCTGTCTACATCTCTCTGGACCTCATCGGTCCATTACCTGATTGTTCTCAATTTTTTACTGTTGTTGTTTTTATTTTTTGATTTCTGCTTGTTTCCGTTCCCTCGCTCCTGTCTCCGGTCCTGTGCTCTCCCCTCCCGTGGTAGTGCTACTATAGCCCAGCATCTGGTTCTTCTCTGTTTCCCTTGGCCATTCCCTACCCTTTCCTCATGTATCGTGTGATGTCTCATAATGTCCGAGGGCTTAATTCCCTCATTAAGCGTAAGAAGGCTATGTTGGATTATATTAAGTATAACCCTGATGTCATATGTCTACATGAGTCACACTTCACCACCACCTCTTTTCTGAAACATATCCATTCTACTTACTCTCGTTTCTATGTGGCTTCTTTTACTACAAGGTCTAGGGGGGTGGTTGTTTTGTTACATAACTCATTCCCATTTACTTTGGTTAACCTCCACACAGATTAGGAAGGTAGATATTTGATTCTCAAAGGTCTCTATCGGGAGTCTCGGCTGTGTATCATTAATTCATTTGCTCCCAATGATGATCCACTGGATTTCTTTGTATCCCTGGTTTCTAATTTGCAGACCCTATCATACGACCACCTTATTTGGTGTGGTGATTTTAATATGGTAGTTAATGGGGTGCTTGATAGGTCTCACACTCGGGGGTTTCGACTGTCAGGTACACAGCAGAGACTTCTTCTGGACACTTTTGCTAGTCATGATCTGGCTGATACGTGGAGGGAGCACAATTTGGCACAGAGGGGGTACACGTATTATTCTCCTGCTCATGCCCTATATACCAGGATCAACTGGATCCTTTTGTCTACCTCCTCTCTTCCACATTTGCTCTATGCAAAGCATATCCATGTGCATGATGTTATCTCAATTTCATTTTGCTGCTAGGTGTTCCACTCCGTATTTTTGGAGACTTAATGAATCTCTTCTCTCCCGACCACATATTCACACTGCTATTGAGGAGGCTCTGACCTCCTACTTCTCTACTAATTCTGTTTCCTCTACAGATATTGGCTGGACATGGATGGCCCATAAGGCTTTCATTCGAGGTAAGCTTATTGCTTTGGCCTCAGGGCTAAAGAAAGAAAGGACTAGGACTCAATCTGCATTGGAACATAAGTTGTCTAAATTAATTATTGCCCATCAACTAAATCCTCAACCCTCTCTTTTGCAGGCTATCAAAACCACCACACTGCAATTAGATGCGGTCCATACGGATCGCACCAAAAAGGCGCTGCGCTGGACGCAGGCTACTTATTATAGGTGGGCTAATAAGCCTGACCGCTTGTTAGCTTCTATGTTGTGCCAGAAACAGTGGCTAAATAGAGTTCACATCATTCAAGTAAAGCCTGGATTGCCCACATCCAACCCATCCCGTATTTATGAGGTGTTCCATTCTTTTTATTCCTCCTTTTATAAAGAACGAGCCTCGCCTCCCTCTGCTGCTACTATTGATGCTTTTCTTGCCTCTGCCTCTTTACTTTCCCTCTCTTCCTCTGCTAAGGACTCCTTGAACCTTCCAATTTCGACAGAAGAGGTGGAGCAGACTATCTCCGACTTGAAGCTTGGTGAGGCGCCGGGTCCGGACGGCCTTTCATCCTTATATTATAAAAAAATTTGCTCGGTCCTTCTCCCTCATATTACTTCCCTCTGTAATAAATTAATGTCTGGCTCCCCTATGCCGCCAGAATTTCTTACGGCCTCCATAGTGGTCATTTCTAAACCCCATAAAGATCCCCTCCTCCCTTCCAATTATTGCCCCATTTCCCTTATTAATCTAGATACAAAAATATTTACCTCCATTTCAGCCTGTAGACTTAATAGCCTCCTCCCAGGGTTACTACACAATGATCAAATGGGATTTATCCTGGGACGACAGGCCTCTGACAATATCCGTAAAGTTTTGGATGTTATCCACTGGGCCTCCACTACCTCCACCCCTCTGACTTTACTGGGGTTAGATATAGAGAAGGCCTTTGACACTCTCTCATGGCCCTATCTATTTGTAGTCCTTCAGGCTATGGGCTTCTCTGGCCCTTTTGTCACAGCCCTCCAATGCCTCTACTCGACTCCCTGGGCTTACTTAAAACTCCCCTCCTCCTATTGTTATAGTAGCGACAACCTCCAGACTCCAAAGGGACTTGAATCGGCGCAGAATGGATAGGAGTAGTATAAACAAAGGTCGATTTATTATGGAACAACGCGTTTCGATGCCGGGACAGGCGTCTTTTTCAAGTTCACAACATATACTGAGCAGATACAGATATTTATACATATTTAGAACACAGATAATTAACTTACAACACGTAATACCTCCATGCACGTCAGACCGGAAGTGGTCAGCAAGGTCACGGCATGCCAGAGGAAATGAAAGAACACGGACCGGAATAAAGCATAGCAGTAAGTATAAAAAAACTACATAAATAGTTATAAAAATGTACATAGACAATACCCAATAAAACAAATCACAGATATATGGTGCATAAGGAACAAGAGAGAAAATTATTATTATATAGCATTCTCTATCGTTTCATTTAATTTAATTTGAATATCCAATCGGATTCCTTGTTGATCAGTTTGCGAAATCGGTCTCTCTGATCAGCAGGAATCCTATCGATAATGACAAGTTTTAATAGTGCCGGATCATTTTTGTGCTTTTGTGCAAAATGTCGGGAAACACTATGTAGCGAGTATCCCTTCCTAATGTTAATGTTGATGTGCGTTCATACGGGACTGCACCATCTGAAAGGTGTGGCCCACGTACTGAAATTGACAGGGACATTCCAACAAATAGACTGCATAATTAGTGTCACAAAATTACCCTTAATCTGAAAGGTTTAATTCGTGACATTAGATTTAAATGAAGAGCATTTATCTTGAAGGATCTCACAACATAAACATCTGTTCTTATTGCACCTATTTATTAAAGGTTTAGATAATTGTGTCGCATTTGTTGCTACAATTTTTTCTCTAAATTTACTTGGAGCTAAATAGTTGTGCAGGGACCTTGGTTTCCTGAAGGTAATTAGGGGACAATCCGGAACCAAATCCTTCAGGATGGGGTCATTTTTATAATCGGCCAATGTTTCATGAGTATTTTTCTTATAGATTCAGAGGTACAATTATATGTACCGTATATGCCGGCTTATAAGACGACCCCCAACTTTTACAGTTAAAATATAGAGTTTGGGATATACTCACCATATAAGACTACCCCTCCTACCGTGATGTACGGTACCTTGTAGTTCCCCCCCACATTAGGTAGGCATCATGTTCCCCCACATTAGGTAGGCAGTATAGTTCCCCCCACATTAGGTAGGCAGTATAGTTCCCCCCACATTAAGTTGGCAGTTCCCCCACATTAAGTTGCCAGTTCCCCCACATTAGGTCGGCAGTTACCCCACATTAGGTCGGCAGTTCCCCCACAATAGTAGGCAGCTCCCCCACAATAGGTCCGGAGTTACCCCACATTAGGTCAGCAGTTACCCCACATTAGTAGCAGTTCCCCCACATTAGTAGCAGTTCCCCCACAATAGTAGGCAGCTCCCCCACATTTGTAGGCAGCTCCCCCCACATTTGTAGGCAGCCCCCCCCCCACATTAGGTCAGCAGTTCCCCCACAATAGTAGGCAGCTCCCCCCACATTTGTAGGCAATTCCCCCACATTAAGTCAGCATTTCCCCCACAATGGTAGGCAGTTCCCCCACAATAGTAGGCAGCTCCCCCCACATTTGTAGGCAGCTCCCCCCACATTTGTAGGCAGCTCCCCCCACATTAGGTCAGCAGTTCTCCCACAATAGTAGGCAGCTCCCCCCAACAGACATACAGCTTCCAGCCATATACAGTGTATGGCTGCAGGCTGTATGTCTGTACTGGTCTGCCCCCACAGTGTTCCAATCACCGCTCCTCCGGCCCGGGGTCACCATCTACTGCTATGGCCTATGGACCATAGCAGTAGGTGCCGGGACCGGGGAGCGGTGACCGGATCACTTAAGATAGCACGGCCGGTCACTCACCAGGCCCCGGTCGGCACGCGTCCTCCTGCGGTCCTCCTGGTCCTGCGCTCCTCTGCCTCTATCACTGACGTCCTGTGTGTACAACCATAGAGACGGAGGACCGGACCGCAGGAGGACTGAAGGAGGATCGCAGGAGGACACGCGCCGCCGGGGAATGGTAAGTGACCGGCGGACATCCTTATGTCCCGAAAAGATTTTTCGGGACACAGGGATGTCCGGCATAGGCATACCTATGATTATCTGCCCGGGCCGGCTCCCGTGTGTGGCTGCAGGCAGGGGCCGGCCCGAGCAGGTAAAAACTAATACTGTATACTAAAAACCAGGGGGCCTCCAGCTGTTGTAAAACTACAACTCCCAGCATGCCCGGACAGCCTTTGCCGTGCTGGGAGTTGTAGTTTCACAACAGCTGGAGGCACCCTGGTTTTTAGTATACAGTATTAGTTTTTACTTGCTCTGGCCGGCCCCCGCCTGCAGCCACACACGGGAGCCGGCCTGGGCAGATAATCAGAAGTTTTCCTATCCCGGACCTCAATACCCGGCGTATAAGACGACCCCCGACTTTTCAAAAGAAAATTCGGGGTTAAAAAGTCGTCTTATACGCCGGGATATACGGTAGTTAGAAAATTATATTTTATCAAATTTTTGGTCATATCATTTGAGCTTTTATCTTTTATTTTTGTGAGTTGTTTTAAATTCTTGGTTTTATTATATGCGTGCACTAAAATTTGCTTAGGGTAGTTTTTTTCTAAAAATCTTTTTTGTAAAATCTGAGATTGTATTTTAAAATCTGAATCATCCGTGCAGTTTTTGCGGATTCTAGGATATTGGCCAAATGGCACATTTAAACAGTACAAGAGCTTAATAAAATCTGTAAAAATGTAATAAAAACAGCAAAAATTCTAGAGAGACAGGTGGCCAAAGAAAGCAAAACTAATCATAAATATTTTTTTAGATATATAAATACAGAAAAACCAAGGACAGAGCGTGTAGGACCCCTTAATAATGATAATGGGGAGGTTGTCACGGGCGATCAAGAGAAGGCGGAGCTACTGAATGGGTTCTTTAGTTCTGTATATACTATGGAAGAAGGAAGAGCTGACACTGGACAGGTCAGTGCTGGCAACACATCATGTAATGTACTGAACTGGCCTAATGTAGAAATGGTACAAGGTAAGTTAAGTAAAGTAAATGTAAGCAAATCTCCAAGACCAGATGGACTACACCCAAGAGTTCTTAGAGAGGTAAGTTCAGTAATATCTGTACCCTTGTTCATGATATTTAGAAATTCTCTGGTGTCTGGTATTGTGCCAAGGGACTGGGGCAAGGCGAATGTGGTACCAATCTTCAAGAAGGGCTCTAGGTCTTCGCCAGGCAATTATAGACCGATAAGTTTAACGTGCATTGTGGGTAAATTGTTTGAAGGACTTATAAGGGATTACATACAGGAATACATAGGGGATAATAGTATTATAAGTGATGACCAGCATGGGTTTACTAAGGATAGAAGTTGTCAAACCAATCTAATTTGCTTTTATGAAGATGTGAGTAGAAGCCTTGACAGAGGAATGGCTGTGGATATAGTGTTTCTGAATTTTGCTAAAGCATTTGATACTGTCCCTCATAGTCTGACAGGTAAGTTAAGGTCTTTGAGCTTGGAAACTTTAGTTTGTAACTGGATTGAACACTGGCTCATGGATCGTGCCCAGAGAGTGGTGGTCAATAATTCGTACTCTGATTGGTCCACGGTTATTAGTGATGTACCCCAAGGTTCTGTACTGGGCCCGCTGTTGTTTAATTTATTTATCAATGATATAGAGGATGACATTAACAGCCCTGTTTCTATCTTTGCAGATGACACCAAGCTTTGTAGCACAGTACAGTCTATAGAGGATGTGCATAAGTGACAAGATGACTTGGATAGACTAAGTGTCTGGGCATCCACTTGGCAAATGAGATTTAATGTGGATAAATGTAAAGTTATGCATCTGGGTACAAATAACATGCATGCGTTGTATGTCTTAGGGGGGATAAAACTGGCAGAGTCACTGGTAGAGAAGGATCTGGGTGTACTTGTAGATCACAGACTTCAGAATAGCATGCAATGTCAGGCTGCTGCTTCCAAAGCAAGCAGAATATTGTCATGTATCAAAAGAGGCATGGACTCAAGGGACAGGGACATAATACTCCCCCTTCATAAAGCATTGGTACGGCCTCACCTGGAATATGCTGTTCAGTTTTGGTCACCTGTCCATAAAAGGGACACTGCGGAGCTGGAAAGGGTGCAGAGACACGTGCAACTAAACTAATATGGGGCATGGAACATTTTAGCTACTAGGAATGATTAAAGGAGTTACAATTGTTTAGTCTTGAGAAGAGACGTTTAAGGGGGGGGGGGGGGGGGATATGATAAACGTATATAAGTATATAAATGGCCCATACAAAAAACATGGAGAAAAACAGTTCCAGGTTAAACCCCCCCAAAGGACGAGGGGGCACTCCCTCCGTCTGGAGAAGAAAAGGTTTAGTCTAAAGGGGCGACACGCCTTCTTTACCATAAGAACTGTGAATTTATGGAACAGTCTACCTCAGGAACTGGTCACAGCAGGAACAATTAATAGCTTTAAAACAGGGTTAGATACATTCCTGGAACAAAATAAGATCAAAGGGGTACTCCGCCCCTGGCATCTTATCCCCTATCCAAAGGATAGGGGAAAAGATGTTAGATCACTGCGGTCCCACTGCTGGGGACCCCGGGGATCGCCGCTGTGGCACCCCGCCATCATTACTGCACAGAGCGAGTTCGCTTTGTGCGTAATGACGGGCGATACAGGGGCCGGAGCAGCGTGACGTCATGGCTCCGCCCCTCATGACATCACGTCCCGTCCCCTTAATGCAAGTCTATGGCAGGCGGTGTGATGACCGCCACGCCCCCTCCCATAGACTTGTATTGACAGGGGCGGGCCGTGATGTCACGAGGGGCGGAGCCGTGACGTAACGATGCCAGTCATTATGTGCAGAGCAATCTCGCTCTGCGCAGTAATGATAGCGGGGTGCTGCAGCAGCGATCCCAGTAATTATAAAACAACATCCCTTCCCCTTATCCCCTTCCCTTCAATTCCCTGGTTGAACTTGATGGACGTATGTCTTTTTTCAACCATACTAACTATGTAACTATGTAACATTACAGAGCCACTTTGGATAATGGCAACTTAGATAGTCTAAAAAACTATTAACGTCAACGGTTTTAAAAAAGGTTTTAGTTTTAAAATGGCCAGAGTTGGATTTAAAACTTTCTAGATCCAAAAACTGCACGGATGTATCAGAGAAATGGGGTGTAAAATTAAGACCCCAGGTATTGTCATTAAGAGCAGATACAAAATAAAGAGCTTGTGTGTGTGAGCCGGTCCAAAGAATAAAAAGGTCATCTATATAGCGCCTATAATAATAAATATATTTAAAATAAGGAAGATCAGGCTGTGCGATGTGATGGGACTCGAAGCGTCCCATGAACAAATTAGCATAACTTGGGGCGAATCGAGTCCTCTAATTGTTATTGAGAGGGGTACCAGGGATGCCCTTTCACTCCAGCACTATTTGCTTTGGCTATGGAGCCCCTGGCGAGTATCCTCCGAGAAAATCCGAACGTGTCGGGAGTCCCTATTGTTAATTCTGTATATAAAGTGGATTTATTGCTCCCCCTCAATAAACCCCTCATCTCTCTACCTAACCTTTTCTCTGTCCTGGACAGATTTTCCAATATTTCGGGCCTGGTGGTTAACAGCAACAAGTCAGAGATTCTGTTCTGCAATACTTTCTCCTCAGTATAACATCTGATCCATCTCAACTTTGACCTTCGGCCTTCTACTTCTTACCTTCCCTATCTTGGTATTTCTCTCCCTATGCAACTTTCTTCTCTTTATAGACTGAACTAACCCTTGCTTTTTAAAACTATCCGAGAAGACCTAGTGCGCTGGAATCTACCACACATATCTTGGCTGGGTCGTTTACACTCTGTCAAGATGGTGATATTGCCTCATCTCCTCTACTTTTTTAGGACGCTCCCTATACCAGTGCGCTTGGCCGACATCCGGGCACTCCAGGCTGACCATTTCAGGTTTATATGGCAAGGCTTACACCCTCGAATCTCTCGTAAGGTTAAGTACTATCATAAAATGGTTGGGGGTTTATCTGTCCAAAAAAATTCTGAAATATTATCGAGCTGCACGTATAGCCCAATTCCTAATCTGTAATGTTGGCTCCTCTGACCCTCGGTGGCTAGCCCATGAGAATGATATCCTGTCCTCTTACACTTTCATCCAGTCTGGTCTGCTCTCTACTCCCTCCTTCTACCTTACTTTCTCGCTATTCTCTAATTCTCTGGAGATCTGTCAGGTTCAAGATCAGCCTTCGATCTCCTCTCTCTCCCGTACTCCCTCTTTTCCATAACCCCTCCTTTCCACCTGGACTGAATCCTTCGGCCTTTTGCTGGTGGATTTCTAACAACCTAACCTGTCTCAACCGGTTCCTGGTGGGAAGGCGGATTATGAGCAAAGACTCGTTCATATCTGTTTCGACCCCCCTCCTCAGAAGCTTTCTGTTTTACACAACTTTTTTCTTTTCTATCCTCTCTCCCGCATGCTTCCTCCCAACTTACTCTCACACCATTTGTGGCTATGGCCCTCTACTCTCCTGCCCGCCCTGGGTCCTTATCTCTTCTTTATTCCCTGTTCAATAGCCCTCCTGGTGATAGTAAATTGAGGTTTATGTCTCAATGGGAGGTAGACATCCGGATATCTATGTCTCTGGACTGGACTGGCGCGCCTGCTGCTCTCAACTTTGTAAGTGCAGCTGGCAGGTCTCCCTTGACGAAACCGCCCTTATAATATTGCATAGAACATATTATGTTCCAGCCCGACTACACACTATTTACCCGGAGGTCTCCCCTCTCTGTTTTCAGGGTTGTCCTGAGACAGGTTCCATGCTCCATATTTGGTCATCCTGTCCGTTAACCTCCTCTTTCTGGACTGGGGTTGTGGACCTCATTTCCTCGGTACTGGCCCAACGGGTACCCCTTTCTCCTGATGTTTGCCTGCTGGGAAGGAAGCCCCAGGGATTGCCCTTTGCTTCTTTCAAATTAGTTCAATTTATATTACTAGCGGCACGTATACATGTCGCTTCCAAGTGGCGATCTGCAGTTTTATTGCTCCCCATGGTAGTGTCGAGAATTAATCAGATCCTCATCTCCGAGAAATTGAATGCCCTGAGGGGGGATACTATGGAATTGTTTAATAGAGTCTGGGAACCCTGGCTCTCTTCTCCTCATGCCCTATTATTTGTCTCTTTGAATACATATGTCAGGATTCGGCAGGCTGGAGGTGGATCCTCTGTGCCAGAGAGGGATTTGCGTGGACCGTGTCGGTGGACCGTTTCTAAGTTGCTACTGGTTTTCACCAGAGCCCTTGGTCTTGCAGCGGCGGTAGCAACCAGGTCGTATCCACCGGCAACGGCTCAACCTCTCTGACTGCTGAGATAGGCGCAGTACAAGGGAGTAGACAAGAGCAGAGTCGGACGTAGCAGAAGGTCAGGGCAGGCAGCAAGGATCGTAGTCAGGGGCAACGGCAGGAGGTCTGGAACACAGTCTAGGAACACACAAGGAAACGCTTTCACTGGCACAATGGCAACAAGATCCGGCAAGGAAGTGCAGGGGAAGTGAGGTATAAATAGGGAAGTGCACAGGTGAAGATACTGATTAAAACCCATGCGCCAATCAGTGGCGCACCGACCCTTTAAATCGCAAAGACCCGGCGCGCGCGCCCTAGGGAGCAGGGCTGCGCGCACCGGGACAGCACAGACGAGGGAACGAGTCTGGTAAGCGGGTCGGGATGTGCATCACGAGCGGGCGCGTCCCGCATCGCATCCCGGCTGGGGACATTATCGCAGCGCACCTGGTCAGCAGGTCTGACCGGGGCGCTGCGAACAGGAGAACGCTGTGAGCGCTCCGGGGAGGAGCGGGGACCCGGAGCGCTCGGCGTAACAACATACTTTAGGCTTTTTTCTCAGGTGCTGTTTTCCTTATGCTGTTGTATACCATCATCTAGCGGTGTTATTCCGCTTCCAACTACCCTTTCCTTTTCCCCATCCTCCCAATTATATCCGAATGTTCTTATGTTTACTACTGGTTTTATGTCCATCATCGCATTTGTATGCCTGTATTGCATATTATGTTTATGTACTGTTGCTTATTTCTTTTTTTCTGTCAATAAATATATCTTTTGACACTAAATGAGGACATATTTGGTCCCTTTGGAATATCAACATGTTTGGAACCCATATGCCATATGGGGGAAAATAGTGTCAGATTTGTATGGTGGCTTTTATTCAGCTTATTCTAGAATATCGCATATCAATCTGCTGCCATTTGGAGGATTTACAGCAGACAAGACACTTCAAGCAATACATGTCGGCTATTTTTTCTGGCTTGTTCAGTATGAATTTTAGATGAGAAACTGATATCTTGCTGTGTCTGTTCATTTTGTTTATACTTATATCTTTTTGGTCTCTGTCATGTGTTTACACTTTGCTCCATATGTATATTATTATCTTTTTCTCTTTGAGAATCCCTAATTCTATGTGTATACTATTAGGGATCGACCGAATATCGGTTTGGCCGATAATCACGGCCGATTATGGGCCGATAATCACGATTTTGGGCATTATCGGTATCGGCAATTACCTTGCCGATAAGACAATAATCACCCGGCCCCTGCACCGCCACCCCCCGATCCCGCCGCATTGTTTAAAATTGTCATCTTCTGACCCCTATAGCTTTTTTATTTTTCTGCATACAGAGGGCTCATTTTTTGCACCGTGATCTGAAGTTTTTATCGGTACCATTTTTGTTTTGATCACTTTTTATAAAAAATGTAATGGTATAAAAAAATACGCTATTTTTTATAGCGCCCTTTTTTTTTTTATTTGAGCCCCTGCCCTCCAAAATGTCTGTGCACGTCCCTGGTGCTGAGGGGTCTAAGTACAAGTATATCAGTATAGCTCCATAAATACTTATGCTAACCAAGAAGAAAAAACCAAGAGCAATTGCTACTGAATAATATTCATACATTTTATTGATATAAAGTCAATTAAAAAGTCACAACGTGTGACTAAATACAATAGAAGACAATTCACCCCAAAAAAATATTAAAGCGATACATGAGATGTAAACAGTTATAACCACAATACGTGGGTGAGGCAGGTGTAGACTATGGGCTATAATCACTGCCCACATAACAGATGAGGTGGAAAGAGTAAATGGAGGCTCTATGAGCAGTAAAGTATGCAGTAGGGCACAAAATTGTCCACCCCTAACTGGATAGTGGTAACCCACTCTATCCTATAGTTAACGCTGCCCAATACATAATTGTCATATAGTAGTAGTCACCTCACTTACCCATAGAAACGCCTTTCTGCACCTTCCCAACGTACGTTTCGTCACCCGACTTTCTCAAGGGACGCTGGTGAATTGTCTTCTATTGTATTTAGTCACACGTTGTGACTTTTTAATTGACTTTATATCAATAAAATGTATTAATATTATTCAGTAGCAATTGCTCTTTTTTCTTCTTGGTTAGCTTGAATAAATAGATATATGAGCTTTATGTGGTTAGTGATTTTTTTTGTTTGAGAAGCTATATTGACACTTACCTGTTGATTTGTCAGTGATAGTGTAATATGTCAGGCTGGGTTCACACTACGTTTTTTCCCCATACGGGACTGCATACGGCAGGGGGAGCTGAAAACTTGCGCTCCCGTATGCCTTCGTATGCGGTTCCATATGTAATTCATTTCAATAAGTTGACCGGAGTGAAACGCTGACTCCGGTCGGCTCATTTTTGCCCCGTATGCGGTTTTCCACCGGACCTAAAATCGTAGTCGACCATGATTTTAGGTGCGGTGGGAAAACCGCATACGGGGCAAAAATGAGCCGACCGGAGTCAGCGTTTCACTCCGGTCAGCTCATTGAAATGAATTACATACGGAACCGCATACGAAGGCATACGGGAGCGCAAGTTTTCAGCTCCCCTTGCCGTATGCGGTCCCGTATAGGACAAAACGTAGTGTGAACCCAGCCTCACACATAAGCAAAACAAAAACAAAAAATAATTAGTAGAGAACTCTTACCAGAGCAACAATGATAAACGTCCCCCATAAAGACTGAGATTATAGCTTATCAAAGGTTCTCCCTAAACGCGGGAAGAATCCCTCCTCCCCAGGGTCTTATCGCCCCATTTCGCTGACCAATGTAGACATGGGCCCAGATTTATCAAACTGTGTGAGAGAAAAAGTGGAGGGATTTTCCCACAGCAACCAATCACAGCTCAGCTTTCACTTTACCTCAGCTTGTTAGCTGAGCTGTGATTGGTTGCTGTGGAAAAATCCCTCCACTTTTTCTCTCACACAGTTTGATAAATCTGGGATTAAGTTTATCGATGTGTCTTATTGCTTTGGGGCCACACAGAAGACACATACCGCCCCCAACATGTAGAAATAGGGAACTGCTACTGCCTGCTGTGAGCTCCTCCAGCCAGAGCGGGCGTGTCCGTGCAGAATGACCTGTGTTCAGGACACTCCCTCCGCTCCGTGTAATGAGGAGGGGCCAAAGGTCGCTCCAATCGGAAATTACCCGACCATCAGCACGTACATTCCTGGGTACACTGGCTGCCTGGCCGCTACCGCAGCTGTATTACCAAGGCAGCCTTCATAGCATCTGCTGATCCATACACAGCAGCTGAACATGTCGTCGCCAGATCTGGAGAAGCTCCGGATGTCAGGAGCCGGGAAGGCTATAGCTGTGCTGACGAGCGGAGGGGATGCCCAAGGTCAGTACACAGCACCTGATCCTCTTATGTCCCTACTGCACGAGGGCTGCGCTCAGGAACGACGCCTGCAGCCATGCATGTTGTTTCTACCGAGGCCACAGTGGTCCAAAATACTGCACACTAGGCAGTGTTCCGCAATCTGTGGCTCTCCAGCGGTGGCAGAATTACAACTCCTGAAGTCTGTCAGGACACGATAGGAGTTAAAGAACGCCACAATGTGGGGAGCACTACCCTAGGGGGTGTGGTAAGTACTACCCTAGGGGGTGTGGTAAGTACTACCCTAGGGGGTGTGGTAAGTACTACCCTAGGGGGTGTAGTAAGTACTACCCTAGGGGGTGTGGTAAGTACTACCCTAGGGGGTGTGGTAAGTACTACCCTAGGGGGTGTGGTAAGTACTACCCTAGGGGGTGTGGTAAGTACTACCCTAAGGGGTGTGGTAAGTACTACTCTAGGGGGTGTGGTAAGTGACAGTGATGAGGGGGACACGGCTGCCCTGTTATAGATGACATTCAGAGTGTCATGTCAGGTATGCCATCCAAAATCCTACATTTTCTACATTCTCAGTGCTCCCATAGCGGTGATATACATGGTACCCCCAATGTGCTGGATTTCATAACACGCCGTTTAATATATAATTTTTTTTTTTTTTTAAAGGAGTTTGTGACAGATTTCTCCAACCATGTCATCCATACATTACATGTATGTTCAGCTGGGATGTGTCAATTGTAAACCCCAAGCGCTGTTGTGTTCACTCATATTGGTGGTCCTTTATTAGGATTCATCCGTTTATGAGTGATTGTTGTGGCTGTTTATTGTTTACCCTCAGTTCTACAAGAGCAGTTAATTTAACCCCTTCATGACCCAGCCCATTTTCACCTTCATGACCTGGGCATTTTTTGAAAATCTGACCACTGTCACTTTAAACATTAATATCTCTGGAATGCTTTTACTTATCATTCTGATTCCGAGATTGTTTTTTCGTGACATATTCTACTTTATATTATTGGTATAATTTCACAGATATTTGCATCCTTTCTTGGTAAAAAATCAAAAAATTTCATGAAAATTTAGACAATTTAGCATTTTTCTAACTTTGAAAGTCTCTGCTTGAAAGGAAAATGGATATTCCAAATAAATTACATATTGATTCCCATATACAATATGTCTACTTTGTGTTTGCATAAAAAAATTGACAAGTTTTTACTTTTGGAAGACACCAGAGGGCTTCAAAGTTCCGCAGCAATTTTCCAATTTTTCTCAAGATTTTCAAAATCGTAATTTTTCAGGGCCCAGTTCAGGTTGGAAGTGGATTTTAAGGATCTTCATATTAGAAATACCCCATAAATGACCCCATTATAAAAACTGCACCCCCCCCAAAGTATTCAAAATGACATTCAGTAAGTGTTTTAACCCTTTAGGTGTTTCACAGGAATAGCAGCAAAGTGAAGGAGAAAATTCTAAATCTTCATTTTTTACACTCGCATTTTCTTGTAGACCCAATTTTTGAATTTTTACAAGGGGTAAAAGGAGAGAAATCACCCTAAAATTGGTAACCCAATTTCTCTTGAGTAAGGAAATACCTCATATGCGTATGTAAAGTGTTCGGAGGGCGCAGTAGATGGCTCAGAAGGGAAGGAGCGACAATGGGATTTTGGAGAGTGAGTTTTTCTGAAAGGGTTTTTGGGGGGCATGTCCCATTTAGGAAGCCCCTATGGTGCCAGAACAGTGGACCCCCCCCCCACATGTGACCCCATTTTGGAAACTATACCCCTCATGGAATTTAATAAGGGGTGCAGTGAGCATTTACACCCCACTGGCGTTTGACAGATATTTGAAACAGTGGACTGTGCAAATCAAAAATTTTATTTTTCATTTTCACAGACCACTGTTCCAAAAATCTGTCATACACCAGTGGGGTGTAAATGCTCACTGCACCCCTTATTACATTCCATGAGGGGTGTAGTTTCCAAAATGGGGTCACATGTGGATATTTATTGTTTTGCGTTTGTCAGAACTGCTGTAACAATCAGCCACCCCTGTGCAAATCGCCTCAAATGTACATGGTGCACTCTCCCTTCTGGGCCTTGTTGTGCGCCCCCAGAGCACTTTGCGCCCACATGGGGTATCGCCGTACTCAGGAGAAATTGCGTTACAAATTTAGAGGGTCTTTTTTACCTCTTGTGAAAATGAAAAGTATAGGGCAACACCAGCATGTCAGTGTAAAAAAAATAATTTTTTTACACTAACATGCTGGTGTAGACCCCAACTTCACCTTTTCATAAGGGGTTAAAGAAGAAAAAGCCCCCCAAAATTTGTAAGGCAATTTCTCCCGAGTACGGCGATACCCCATATGTGTCCCAAAACTGTTGCCCTGAAATACGACAGGGCTCCAAAGTGAGAGAGCGCCATGCGCATTTCAGGCCTGAATT
The DNA here is from genome assembly GCF_029499605.1 of Hyla sarda. Lineage (NCBI taxonomy): Eukaryota > Metazoa > Chordata > Amphibia > Anura > Hylidae > Hyla > Hyla sarda. Next base: position 142,201,040 of record NC_079196.1, read on the forward strand.
AGGGATTTGCATAGGGGTGGACATAGGGGTATTCTACGCCAGTGATTCCCAAACAGGGTGCCTCCAGCTGTTGCAAAACTCCCAGCATGCCTGGACAGTCAATGGCTGTCCGGCAATACTGGGAGTTATTATTTTGCAACAGCTGGAGGCTCCGTTTTGGAAACAGTAGCGTACCAGACGTTTTTCATTTTTTGGGGGGAGGGGGGCTGTGTAGGGGTATCTGTATATGTAGTGTTTTTTACTTTTTATTTTAGGTTAGTGTCAGTGTAGTGTAGTGTTTTTAGGGTACAGTCACATGGGCAGAGGTTCACAGCAAGTTTGCCGCTGGAAGTTTGAGCTGCAGCGCAAAATTTGCGCCATCTCAAACTTGCAGCACTCACTGTAAACCTCCGCCCATGTGAGTGTACCCTGTACATTCACATTGGGGGGAGGGGGCAAACATCCAGCTGTTGCAAACTCCGAGCATGCCCTTTGGCTGTCCGTGCATGCTGGGAGTTGTAGTTTTGCAACAGCTGGAGGAACACTGGTTTGGAAACACTAAGTTAAGTAATAAACTTTCAAGTGTTTTGCAACCAAACTTAGTGTTTCCAAACCAGTGTGCCTCCAGCTACAACTCCCAGCATGCATGGTCTGTCAGTGCATGCTGGGAGTTATAGTTTTGCAACAATTGCAACAGCTGGAGGCACTGAGGTAGGAAACGGACAATGTTTCCCAACTAGTGTGCCTCCAGTTGTTGCAAAACTACAACTCCCAGCATGCCCAGACTGCCAAGGCATGCTGGAAGTTGTAGTTCGGCAATATCTGAAGGATCAGATGTTGCCGAACTACAACTTCCAGCATGCTTGGGCAGTCTGGGCATGCTGGGAGTTGTAGTTTTGCAACATCTGGAGGTCCACAGTTTGGAGACCACTGTATAATGGTCTCCAATCTGTGCTCTTCCAGATGTTAGAGAACTACAACTCCCAGCATGCCTGGACAGACTGAGCATGCTGAGATTTGTAGTTTTGCAACATCTGGAAGAGCACAGATTGGAGACCATTATACAGTGGTCTCCAAACTGTGGACCTCCAGATGTTGCAAAACTACAACTCCCAGCATGCCCAGAAAGCCAAAGGCTGTCTGGGCATGCTGGGAGTTGCAGTTTTGAAACTCTCAGAGGCAGCAGTGAGATCGCTTTACGGCGATCTCACTGCTGCCAATGAAGATGCCGCACTGCTGCCGGAAACTCACCTCCGGGACGCAGCGCAGCCGGGACCGCACGGAGGACGCCGGGACCGCTCAGGACACCGCTCCGACGGGTAAGTGACGCCGGGGGACGGGTCAGGGACACTTAGCAGAAACGCTGCTATCAGCTAGTCAGATTTGACCAGCTGATAGCAGCGATCGCTGGGGGGGGGTGGGGGACGAAACCCCCCGTGGTCGCACGGTAAGATGGCTGGCTATCAGTGATAGCCACCATCTTTCCGGGCGCTGCAGGATGCCGCGAGTAGCGGCAGTAATGTCCATGACGTACCTGTATGTCATGGGTCGGGAACACCTTGCCACCCATGACGTACAGGTATGTCATAGGTCGGGAAGGGGTTAAATACAGTGGTCCCTCAAGTTACAATATTAATTGGTTCCAGGATGACCATTGTATGTTGAAACCATGTTGAGACCTTAACTCTATGGAAACCTGGTAATTGGTTCTGAAGCCCCAAAATGTCATCCAAAAATAGGAAAAAGTGAGGATTAAAGAAAAATAAATAGATAACTAATACAGATAAATCAAGTCCTTACATATAAAAGTAAGAACGATCTGCTGGAAGTCGTAAATCACTGTCTGTCAGTTTCCCAACCAGGGTGCCTCCAGCTGTTGCAAAACTACAACTCCCAGCATGCCCGGACAGCCGTTGGCTGTCCGGGCATGCTGGGAGTTTAGTTTTGCAACAGCTGGAGGCACCCTGGTTGGGAAACAAGGGTTTATGTAGAGGACAGGAGCTTCTTCAGGGTCCTATACAGTACACACAGTGTCCCAAATGGAGCCACCCTTGGCGTCCAAAGGAGCAGCTAACCCTGGCACAGGTAAGGAGTAGTACAGAACGTGTAGTTCCTTCTTGTACTGTAGGGGGCGCTAACAGACAGCCATTCAGTGCTTGTACTTAAAGGGGTATTCGAGGCCAAAACCTTTTTTTTATATATCAACTGGCTCTGGAAAGTTAAACAGATTTGTAAAATATATTAAAAGTAAATGGGGCTCAATGAGCCCCATTTACTTTTAATATATTGTCCCTATTTTTACACCGTGGGTATAGGTGTCTGTTGGGTTGCTCGGGTCTTTAGTGACGGTCAGACAGACAGGAGCCTCTCCATTGTGTTTATATTAGATTTGTAAATTACTTTGATTAAAAAATCTTAATCCTTCCAACAGTTATTAGCTTCTGAAGTTGAGTTGTTTTCTGTCTAACTGCTCTCTGATGACGTGTCCCGGGAGCTGTGCAGTTCCTATGGGGATATTCTCCCATCATGCACAGCTCCCGGGACGTGACATAATCATTGAGCAGTTAGACAGAAAACTTCAGAAGCTAATAACTATTGAAAGGATTAAGATTTTTTAATAGAAGTAATTTACAAATCTGTTTAACTTTCCGGAGCCAGTTGATATATATAAAAAAAAGTTTTTGCCTGGAATACCCCTTTAAGTAATAGAGGTGATTTACCAGTAAAATGCCAATTCTGATTGGTCAGTTCCTCCAGTTGTGACACGTTTCACAGATCTGGACTTTCCGTAGCATTGTATGTTGAGTCTGGTTTCAAGTTACAATGGTCCAGAAAAGACCATTGTATGTTGAGGCCATTGTAAGTTGAGGGGGTCACTGTATTGCTATTAGCTACATTTCCCCAACCATGTGAATGTACTGTAACATTTGGAGGAAATCTTTAAGCTTGACATTAAAGGCAGTCAGTCAGTATGTTGCTGCAGCTCTGCCCCTTCCTTCTTACCTGTTTTAGAAGTCCTCTCTTTACTTCTGCTCCACCTCCTTCTTTTACTCTAGTCTACCAAGGTCACCAGTTGATCCACACAGTGATCTTTTTCGATACCTAGCCTAACCTATTAGCCACAGCAGCTGCTCAGTAGCTCTGCCAGTCACAGCCATTCAGAGGTGCACATAGATTTCCAATTGAGCTGTGGGTTATAAGGGGAAATGTATCAAAACCTGTGCAGAGGAAAAGTTGACCTTTAGCCCATAGCAACTGATCAGATTGCTTCTTTATTTTTTTTTAGAAGCCTTTTTAAAAATTGAAGAAGCAATCTGTTTGCTATGGGCAACGGGTCAGATTTTCCTCTGCACAGGTTTTCATGTATCTCCCCTTTAAAGGGGTAGTCCAGTGGTGAAAAACGTATCCCCTATCCTAAGGATAGGGGATAAGTTTGAGATCGCGGGGGGTCCGACCGCTGGGGCCCCCCGCGATCTCTCTGTACGGGGCCCCGGCTCTCCGCCGAGATAGCGGGTGTCGACCCCCGCACGAGGCGGCGGCCGACACGCCCCCTCAATACATCTCAATGGCAGAGCCGGAGATTGCCGAAGGCAGCGCTTCGGCTCTGCCATAGAGTTGTATTGAGGGGGCATGTCGGCCGCCGCTTCATGCGGGCTGTCGGGGCTCCGTACAGGAGATCGCGGGGGGCCCCAGGGGTCGGACCCCCCGCGATCTGCAACTTATCCCCTATCCTTAAGATAGGGGATAAGTTGTAAACCACTGAGTCACCACTGGACTACTCCTTTAATGCCTACAAGCTAGCTGGCAAACAACCAAACCAGAATAGAAGGGGAGAAGACACAAATAATGCAGTAATCTGCAAAAAGAATCAACACTGGCCAGGTTCCATGCAGAAAATCTCATCCACTGTGGGTTTTATATGTAAAATTTCCACGATGTGTGAATTTACCCCTTTAAAGCACATGTGCACAGTATTTCTTTATCCCCTTAAGGACTCGGCGTTTTTGCACTTTCATTTTTTTCCTCCTTGCCTTTAAAAAAAAAAAAAAAAAAATCATAATCCTTTAACCCCTTAAGGACTCAGGGTTTTTCCGTTTTTGCAATTTCGTTTTTTCCTCCTTACCTTTTAAAAATCATAACCCTTTCAATTTTCCACCTAAAAATCCATATTATGGCTTATTTTTTGCGTCGCCAATTCTACTTTGCAGTGACATTAGTCATTTTACCCAAAAATGCACAGCGAAACGGAAAAAAAATCATTGTGCGACAAAATCGAAAAAAAAAACGCCATTTTGTAATTTTGGGGGCTTCCGTTTCTACGCAGTGCATATTTCGGTAAAAATTACACCTTATCATTATTTTGTAGGTCCATACGGTTAAAATGATACCCTACTTATATAGGTTTGATTTTGTCGCACTTCTGGAAAAAATCATAACTACATGCAGGAAAATTTATACGTTAAAAAATGTCCTGTTCTGACCCCTATAACTTTTTTATTTTTCCACGTACAGGGCGGTATGAGGACTCATTTTTTGCACCGTGATCTGAAGTTTTTATCGGTATGATTTTTGTTTTGATCAGACTTTTTGATCACTTTTTATTCATTTTTTTAATGGTATAAAAAGTGACCAAAATACGCTTTTTTGGACTTTGGAATTTTTTTGCGCGTACGCCATTGACCTTGCGGTTTAATTAATGATATATTTTTATAGTTCGGACATTTACGCACGCGGCGATACCACATATGTTTATTTTATTTTTATTTTTTACATTGTTTTAATTTTTTTGTGGGAAAAGGGGGGTGATTCAAACTTTTATTAGGGAAGGGTTTTAAATGACCTTTTATTAACACTTTTTTTTTACATTTTTTTTTGCAGTGTTATAGGTCCCATAGGGACCTATAACACTGCACACACTGATCTCCTATGCTGATCACTGGCGTGTATTAACACGCCTGTGATCAGCATTATCGGCGCTTGACTGCTCCTGCCTGGATCTCAGGCACGGAGCAGTCATTCGTCGATCGGACACCGAGGAGGCAGGTAAGGGACCTCCCGGTGTCCGATCAGCTGTTCGCGACGCCGCGATTTCACCGCGGCGGTCCCGAACAGCCCGACTGAGCAGCCGGGATACTTTCAGTTTCACTTTAGAAGCGGCGGTCAGCTTTGACCGCCGCTTCTAAATGGTTAATACCGCAAATCGCCGCGATCGGCGATGTGTGGTATTAGCCGCGGGTCCCGGCCGTTGATGAGCGCCGGGACCGAAGCGATATTATGCAGGATCGCGGCGCGATCCCGCTTCATATCGCGGGAGCCAGCGCAGGACGTAAATATACGTCCTGCGTCGTTAAGGGGTTAACCCAGCCATTTTACACCTTAGGACCCGGCCATTTTTTGCACATCTGACCACTGTCACTTTAAACATTAATAACTCTGGAATGCTTTTAGTTATCATTCTGATTCCGATATTGTTTTTTCGTGACATATTCTACTTTAACATAGTGGTACAATTTTGTGGTAACTTGCAGCCTTTCTTGGTGAAAAATCCCAAAATTTGATGAAAAATTTGAAAATTTAGCATTTTTCTAACTTTGAAGCTATCTGCTTGTAAGGAAAATGGATATTCCCAAAAAAAATTTAATTCACATATACAATATGTCCACTTGATGTTTGCATCATAAAATTGACAAGTTTTTACTTTTGGAAGACACCAGAGGGCTTCAAAGTTAAGCAGCAATTATCCAATTTTTCGCAAAATTTCCAAAATCACAATTTTTCAGGGACCAGTTCAGGTTTGCAGTGGATTTGAAGGGTCTTCATCTTAGAAATACCCCACAAATGACCCCATTATAAAAACTGCACCCCCCAAAGTATTCAAAATTACATTCAGTCAGCATTTTAACCCTTTAGGTGTTTCACAGGAATAGCAGCAAAGTGAAGGAGAAAATTCACAATCTTAATTTTTTACACTCGCATGTTCTTGTAGACCATATTTTTGAATTTTTACAAGGGGTAAAAGGAGAAAATGGATTGTTATTTTTGTAGCCCAATTTCTCTCGAATAAGCGCATACCTCATATGTCTATGTAAATTGTTTGGCGGGCGCAGTAGAGGGCTCAGAAGCGAAGGAGCGACAAGGGGATTTTGGAGAGTACGTTTTTCTGAAATGGTTTTTGGAGGGCATGTTGCATTTAGGAAGCCCCTATGGTGCCAGAACAGCAACCCCCCCCCACATGGCATACCATTTTGGAAACTAGACCCCTTGAGGAACATAACAAGGAATAAAGTGAGCCTTAATACCCCACAGGTGTTTCACGACTTTTGCATATGTAAAAAAATATATAATTTTTTTCACTAAAATGTGTTTCCCCCCCCAAAATTTCACATTTTTGCAAGGGTTAATAGCAGAAAATACCCCCAAAATTTGTAACCCCCATCTCTTCTGAGTATGGAGGTACCCCATAAGTTGACCTGAAGTGCACTACGGGCGAACTACAATGCTCAGAAGAGAAGGAGTCATATTAGGCTTTTTGAGAGCAAATTTTGCTCGGGGGGCATGTCGCATTTAGGAAGCCCCTATGGTGCCAGGACAGCAAAATAACCCCCACATGGCATACCATTTTGGAAACGAGACCCCTTGAAGAACGTAACAAGGGGTACAGTGAGCATTTACAACCCACTGGTGTCTGTCAGATCTTTGAAACAGTGGGCTGTACAAAATGTTTTATTTGCACAGCCCACTGTTCCAAATCTCTGTCGGACACCAGAGGGGTGTAAATTCTCACTGCACCCCTCATTACATTCCGTGAGGGGTGTAGTTTCCGAAATGGGGTCACATGTTTTTTTTTTTTTTTGTTTTTTTTGCGTTTGTCAAAACCGCTGTAACAATCAGCCACCCCTGTGCAAATCACCTCAAATGTACATGGTGCACTCTCCCTTCTTGGCCTTGTTGTGCGCCCCCAGAGCACTTTGCGCCCACATATGGGGTATCTCCGTAGTCGGGAGAAATTGCATTACAAATTTTGGGGGGCTTTTTTCCCTTTTACCTCTTGTCAAGATGAAAAGTATAGGGCAACACCAGCATGTTAGTGTACAAAATTTATTTTTTTACACTAACATGCTGTTGTAGACCCCAACTTCACCTTTTCATAAGGGGTGAAAGGAGAAAAAGCCCCCCAAAATTTGTTAGGCAATTTCTCCCGAGTACGACGATACCCCATATGTGACCCTAAACTGTTGCCTTGAAATACGACAGGGCTCCAAATTGAGAGCGCCATGCGCATTTGAGGCCTGAATTAGGGATTTGCATAGGGGTGGACATAGGGGTATTCTACGCCAGTGATTCCCAAACAGCAATACTGGGAGTTGTTGTTTTGGAAACAGTGGCGTACCAGACGTTTTTCATTTTCATTGGGGAGGGGAGGGGAGGGGGGCTGTGAGGGGGGCTGTGTAGGGGTATGTGTATATGTAGTGTTTTTTTACTTTTTATTTTATTTTGTGTTAGTGTAGTGTAGTGTTTTTAGGGTACAGTCACACGGGCGGGGGATTACAGCGAGTTTCCCGCTGCGAGTTTGAGCTGCCGCGCAAAATTTGCTGCATCGCAAACTTGCAGCCTGATAATCACTGTAAGCCCCCTGCCCATGTGAATGTATCCTGTACATTCACACGGGGGGGACCTCCAGCTGTTGCAAAACTACAACTCCCAGCATGCACAGTCTATCAGTGCATGCTGGTAGTTATAGTTTTGCAGCAGCTGGAGGCACATGGGTTGGGAAACACTGAGTTAGGAAACAGACAATGTTTCCCAACCAGTGTGCCTCCAGTTGTTGCAAAACCACAACTCCCAAACATTCTCAGGCATGCTGGAAGTAGTAGTTCGGCAACATCTTTAGAGCCAGATGTTGCCAAACTACAACTCCCAGCATGCTTGGAGTTGTAGTTTTGCAACACCTGGAGGACTACAGTTTGCAGACCACTAATACAGTGGTTCCCAATCTGTGCCCTTCCAGATGTTGCAAAACTACAACTCCCAGTATGCCCTTACTGTCCAGGCATGCTGGGAGTTGTAGTTCTGCAACATCTGAAGGGCCAGATGTTGCAAAACTACAACTCCCAGTATGCCCTTACTGTCCAGGCATGCTGGGAGTTGTAGTTCTGCAACATCTGAAGGGCCAGATGTTGCATAACTACAACTCCCAGCATGCCTGGACAGTAAGGGCATGCTGAGGATGTGTAGTTTTGCAACATCTGGAAGGGCACAGTGGTCCAAAAACTGTGGACCTCCAGATGTTGCAAAACTGCAACTCCCAGCATGCCCAGACGCCAAGGGCTGTCTGGGCATGCTGGGAGTTGTAGTGTACAGGGTACCATTACAGCAATGCATGTCGCTTTACGGCGACGTGCATTGCTGTAAAGGGCCCGACCGCGGCTGAAGATCTACTCACCTGTCGCCGCCGCCATCTTCATCGCCGGGATCCGGGTCTTCAGGGACGAGGTAAGTACTGGGGCCGGTCCCCAGCACTCCCCCGTCCCCCGCCGCGTCCTCTGGTGTTCCTCCCGTCCTCTTTGGACTTTCAGGGGCCGGGCAGGACGGGAGGAAGTAACCGCCCCCCCACTGCGATTGGTCGGTAAACTAACCAACGGATCGCAGGGGATCGGAGGAGGTGGCAGGCTTGCCACCTCGCTCCTAGGCTCCAGCATGGTCCTGGCTGTCTGTGACAGCCGGGATCATGCAAAATTACCGGGCGGTCGGGTCCCAGAGACCCGATCAGCCCGGTATCGCCGCAGATCGCAAGGGCGATTTCCCTTGCGATTTGCGGCGATCACCGACATGGGGGCCTACATGGCCCCTCTCGGCGTTTGCCCTGGATGCCTGCTGAAGCATTTCAGCAGGCATCCGCTTCCGATCTCTGTAAAATTACGTCCTGGGTCCTGAACAGGTTAAATTTTGCACCTAAAAATCCATATGATGGCTTATTTTTTGCGCCACCAATTCTACTTTGTAATGACATCACTCATTTTACCCAAAAATCTACGGTGAAATGAAAAAAAAACAAAAACATTGTGCGACAAAATTGAAGAAAAACGCAATTTTGTAAATTTTGGGGCCTTCCGTTTCTACGCAGTAAATTTTTCAGTAAAATTGACACCTTATCTATATACTGTAGGCCCATACGAATAAAATGATACCCTTCTTATATAGGTTTGATTTTGTCGTACTTCTGGAAAAAATCATAACTAAATGCAGGAAAATTTTATACGTTTAAAGTTGTACTCTTCTGACCCCTATAACTTTTTTTTCTCCCCACGTATGGGGTGGTATGAGGGCTATTTTTTTGCACCGTGATCTGACGTTTTTAGCTGTACCATTTTTGTATTGATTGGACTTTTTGATTGCTTTTTATTCTTTTTTTTTAATTTTTTTTTCATGATATAAAAAGTTACCAAAAATACGCTATTTTGGACTTTGGAATTTTTTTTCGCGCACGCCATTGACCGTGCAGTTTAATTAACGATATATTGTTATAATTCGGACATTTCCACACGTGGCAATGCCACATGTTTTATTTTTATTTACAATGTTTTTTTTTTATTTATTTATTTATTTTTTATTTCATTTTTTTTTAAATGGGAAAAGGGGGTGATTCAAACTTTTATTAGGGAAGAGTTAAATAATCTTCACTTATTTTTTATTTATTTATTTATTTATTTTGCTGTTTTATAGCTCCCATAGGTGGCTATAAACACACAATGATCTTTTACATTGATCAATCCCGAACAGCCCCCTGAGCTAACCAGCATCGTCTGACTTTTTTCACTTTAGACGCGGCGTTCAACTTTGAACGCCGCGTCTAAAGGGTTAATAGCGCGTGGCCCCGCGTTATAGAAAGGGAGCGGACTCAGGACGTACAGGTATGCCTGAGTCCTTAAGGGCTTTTAAGGGGTACTTAAAGTACTGGTCCTGGCTCCAGAAAGTTAAACAGATTTGTAAATGACTTTTATAATGACTATTAAAAATCTTAATCTTACGAGTACTTATCAGCTGCTGAAGTTGAGCCGTTGTTTTCTGTCTGACAACAGTACTCTCTGCTGACACCTCTGTCTGTCTCAGGAACTGTCTAGAGCAGCATAGGTTTGCTATGGGGATTTGCTCCTACTCTGGACAGTTCCTGAGACAGACAGCTCCTGATGTAATCTCCCAGTACAGGATGTTGCCGTACTGTACTTATGCCCTGTCAGGCAGAGTCCCTGCGTGTCCTTGGGGCTCTCCTGCAGCAAACCCTATAGTATTTACAGGTTATGTGTAGTTATGTATTCTAAGTGTAATGTGCCTTTTGAAGGAGAACTACGGGATTGAAAAATGTATCCCCTATCCTAAGAATAGGGGATAAGTTTCAGACCGCGGGGGGTCCGACCGCTGGGACCCTCCCGCGATCTCCCGTATGGGGCCCCGGCTCTCTGGTTAGAGAGGGCGTGTTGACCACCGCACAAAGCAGCGGCCGACACGCCCCCTCCATACACTTCTATGGGAGAGTCAGAAATTGCCGAAGGCATCGCTTCGGCTCTCCCATTGCAGTAAATGGAGGGCGCGTGTCAGCCGCCGCCTCGTGCAGTGGTCGACACGCGCTCTCTATGCAGAGAGCCGTGGCCCCGTACGGGAGATCGTTGGGGGACCCCCCACGATCTGAAACTTATCCCCTATCCTTATGCTTGAGAAAGGCTGCATGGGCGGCTGAAACGTAGCAAATTGGAATAAAGCCACCTTGAATAACTACTTCTGTGTGCTGCAACCATATTTTCTTGTGGATCACTGTGGGCCCCGGACCTGGGCCTTTACTGTTGCCTGCGCCGGACTGACTTTCCTATACTGAGGTGCTGCTCACCCTGGACTTTGTGTGGGTGTGGGCATGTGTGTGTGTGTATATATATATTTTTATATATATATATATATATATATATATATATATATATATATATATATATATATATATATATATAATCGGTGGAATTGAAATAGTAAAAGATAATTTAGCAAATTTGGTGGTTTTTCTTTTCTACACCATTTACTTTGTGGTGGAGCTAACATGTTAGTTTGATACTTTAGGCCGGTCTGATTACAGCGATACCAGATTTGTATAGTTTCCGTTATGTTTTAAAAACATTTTTTAAAATTCTGAACTTTTTCAAAATTTTTTAATTGCCATTTTTTTGACCCCTGTAGCTTAAAAATAAAAATTCACATACCAGGCTGTATGAGGGCTAATTTTTGGCGTCATAATCAGTTTTTTGTATCGGTACCATTTTGGTATTGATCTGACTTTTTAATTGCTTTATAACTTTCTAGCCCACCAGGGAGCATTCACAGTTCCCTTTAGATGCCGCTGTCAGCTTTGACAGTGGCGATCTAAAGGGTTAATAGATCGCCGCAGGCTGGCTATAACTGGCAGCCCTCCGGCTACTGAGAACAGCCTGGGACTGCAGAGTACGGAGCAGGCAGGAGTCGGGAGCCCGCTCCATACAGACTGCTGAGCGCCGCTGCGCTTGTAAGGTCCGGCCCTGCTTGCCCGAAGACGGGCTAAGGGCTGGAAAAATTCACCTGCCCGGAACTGCATGTCCCGGGCGTCTTGAGATAGGCATTCCACATCCCTGAGTATACAGCAGCTGATAAGTACTGGATGGATTAAGATTTTTAAATAGAAGTAATTTACAAATCTATTTAACTTTCTGGCACTAGTTGATTCAATAAAAATAGTTTTAAACCAGAGTACCCCTTTATCCCCTGACTGTAATGGCCCTACCGATGCTCTTTTAAATGTCAGAAGATTAAAGAAAAAAAAAATCAACTGTACTTAAAGAGAAACTTACAGCTGGTTCACCTGCAATAAACCCAACACACGGCTATAGTGCAGATGAACCGGATTTCAACAAGGTATCACCTATTCGGATCCGCAGTTTGGTTCCGGTGATACCCATAGTATTAGTCTCCATTGCCAATAGCCAGCATTATGCAAACCCAGCTATGACCTCCTCAGCATTTCCCTGTCCAGCTCTAAAACTTTTCAGCCGATAAGGGAGCAAAGAGCCTGATGACAACTGGTGCATTTGTTGTGGTCAGTTGAAGCCCAAAACTGATCCTGATGCAATGGCCATATGTGGACGCAGCCTTAAAGGCTGAAACCAATGTTATTCTTTGAGTCTTTTCACATAGTCCTTTAAAATAAATGCACTCTTAAAATGCAAAGTGTCTGCTACTTTTACTTATGCCCCTTTTGTGGTCATACACCCAAAATGTGAACACATGTATGTCTTGGATGCTTTATAGACACTCATTCATATGGTGTCCGTGCACCACCCCATTTTAACATTGAATGAAAAAGCTATAGGATATATTAGGGCTGGGCGGTATACCGGTTCATACCAAAATTCCGGGCATGCTGGGAGATGTAGTTTTGCAACAGCTGGAGGTCCGCAGGTTTGAGACCACTGCTGTACGCTGTATCCCTATGCCTGGGCTGCAAAAGATAAAGAAAATAAACTTTAACTTACCTATGTCGGACTTACGCTGGGGTCGGGAACGTTGGACAGCCGTCAGCCTATCACCGGCCGGAGCGATGTCCCACCCGGCCAGTGATAGGCTGAGCCCACTGTCATGTAAGGAGCTCTGGCCGGCTTCTTACATGACAGTGCGTTTAACCTATCACTGGCCGGGTGGGACATCTCTCCGGCCGGTGATAGGCTGACGGCTGTCCGACGTTCCCGACCCCAGCGTAAGTCCGACATAGGTAAGTTAAAGTTTATTTTCTTTATCTTTTGCAGCCCAGGCATAGGGATACAGCGTACAGCAGTGGTCTCAAACCTGCGGACCTCCAGCTGTTGCAAATCTACAACTCCCAGCATGCCCGGACAGCCGTTGGCTGTCCGGGCATGCTGGGAGTTGTAGTTTTGCAATATCTGGAGGTCCGCAGGTTAGAGACCACTGGCATACAGTTTAGAGTTCCATCGCTGGCGGCCCCCAACAAAGAGGAGGGGGGCAGTGCTTGCGGATGACATATGTCGGTAGTACCCCGCTGGGCTTATCATTAATTGGGGGGAGCAGAACAGCACTGGCGGGTAACATGATTTGGTGGGGGGGAGCAGAACAGTGCTGGCAGGTAAGATGATTTGGGGGGGATGAAAGAAATACCGTTATATACCGTGAAACAGCCCTAAGTTACAAAAATACAGTGATACACATATTTGGTCTTACTGCCCAGCTCTAGGATATATGGACCAAATACCTGGTGAGCTGTACCTTCTGCTTGCTTATGTCTACATACTTATGTCATCAGTATTGCATTTGTTTTCCAGATCCAGGGGAGAACTCACTTCATAAATGCACTTTTTACCTTAGAAAATGGTAAACATTATGGGGGAGATTTATCAAAACCTGTCCAGAGGACAGCTCACTTTTTTTCATTTTTAACAAGGCCTCTGCAAAAAGAAAGAAGCGATCTGATTGGTTGCTATGGGCAACAGCAACATTTCCTCTAGACAGGTTTTGATTGCCTTTTTTTTTATTATACAGGAATGAATGCTGCAGTCCGCGCTGTAACTCGGATGGGTATTTACGTTGGAGCTAAAGTTTTTCACATATATGAGGTATTTGACAGTTTCTATATGCAATCAATTTATTATGCCTTACTTGTACTAAGCCTGAATTACAGCATGTATAGAATTTCACAGCTGTGTTTTAAAGTTGTAGTAGCTTTAGAGCTGAAATCTTTTGGCACAAGTGTCTTTCCATAGCTCGTACTGAATATGTACATTATGGAAAGTTTAGTCTTTACACCATGTGCTAAAAAAATAACTCCGTGTCAGAGCCCTATGTTTGGTGTTTTTTTTTTTTTTTTTTTTTTTTAAATATTAAGCTACTGTTGTTTTTTCTTTTGTTAAAAAAATAAATAAAAAAATAAAAAATCTTAATCTTCCACTTTTTAACACTTTATATCCGCTTCTGCGTCACATCCCGAAAAATGTAATACAGACAGAGTGCTCCCATACAAATGTAATACAGCCAGACTTGTATTGCGGGTGGCACTGATTAAACTGATACTTACCATGAGCCGATTTGTTCTTCTGTTTGCCTGTTATCCCTCTTTTTCCAATTTTGTAAATCAGCATCTTGGTGCACATGAAGCACTCACAGGCTTTCACAAGCACATTGATGTTACGGCTGCTGGTTCCTCACTCTGCCTGGCAAATAAATATCCATAACCCTTCCATTGCCTGCTCAGGGTGTGTTCACACCACGATTTTACTTTACGGTTTCGGCATATGGTTTCATAAAAAAAAAAAAAAAAAGTATGCAACCGTACAGAAAACCGTGCCCATAGACTTCCCATTCGAAACCATATGCACCATAATGTATACAGTAGTCTCCGTTTTTAAAACCATATGCACCATACGATACGCACCATGAATAATTTTTCCATGATCAAAAATATGCTCTTTGGGATTTCGGAATTGTCTCAGTTTTTTACTTTTTTTTTTTTTTTTTCCGGACAGAAAACTGTGGCCTACCACTGTTTTTGGTCCGGGTGAAAACTGTATTAAACTGTGTGCGTCTTTTAAACATGGGAGTCAGTGGGAACCGTACAGAACCGTATGTGTGTACGGTTCCATCCGGTATTCACCATACAGTTTTTGGCTTTGCTCAGTTTTTTTTTTTTTCAAACTAGTAAAACTTTATTCATAATGGAGTGAAAAGTTTAAAACGTGTACGTTTCTTTCTTAAAAAACTGATGCAAGCGGACATCATTTTTCAAACCGTATAGTTTTCAACCATATACAGATAAAACTTTGTACACACATTTTGATACAGTTTAGTCAGGTTTTGAGGAATCGTTTTTTTTTTTTATCAAAAACCTGATACAGGAACTGTATTGCAAAAACATGGTGTGAACCCAGCCTTACACAGGCTCCAAAATGGCTGCAGCTCTGAAGCAGCGGCGTATGTGCAGATGTAAGCAGAATGGAGCAAGCAGGCAGACGGAGGATCTTGAATATTTATTAGCCAGACAGAATAACCAGCAGCTGTGACTTCAGTGTGCTTGTGGAAGCCTGTGAGCGCCTGTTAACGGAAAAAGGAGGAAAAGAAGCGAACGAAAGAACAGATCGGCTCGTAGTTAGTATTATTTTAATCAGTGCTTAATCAGGTTAGTGTGGGTGACGCTGATGAGTGATTCCCTTCAATAGTCATGTTACCTCCATAACAGCTAGAACTTCCACATAAAATCAGTGAACCAAAACAGACAGAGTTTTCCATCTGGGTTCCCAGTGTTTTAACCCCTTAAGGACCAGTTTTTTTTTTTCCGTTTCTGCACTTTCATTTTTTCCTCCTTACCTTTTAAAATATCATAACGCTTTAAATATTGCACCTAAAAATCCATATGTTTTTTTCTTTTTTTGCGCCACCAATTTTATTTTGTAATGACATCGGTAATTTTACTCAAATCTACGACGAAACGGAAAAAGAAATCATTGTGCGACAAAATTGAAGAAAAAACACAATTTTGTGACATTTGGGGGCTTCCGTTTCTATATAGTAAATTTTTCAGTAAAAATGACACATTCTCTTTATTCTGTAGGTCCATACGATTAAAATGATACCCTACTTTTATAGGTTTGATTTTGTCGTACTTCTGGAAACAATCATAACTACATGCAGGAAAATGTATATGTTTTAAAATTGTCATCTTCTGACCCCTATAACTTTTTTTATTTTTCCACGTACGTGGTGGTATGGGGGCTAATTTTTTGCGCCGTGATCTAAAGTTTTTAGTTGTACCATTTTGGTATTGATTGGACTTTTTGACCGCTTTTTATTCATTTTTCCATGATCAAAAATACGCTATTTGGGATTTCGGAATTTTTTTGCATGTACGTCATTGACCGTCCCTGTGGTTTATTTAACTATATATTTTTATAGTTCAGACCATTTCCACAGGTGGCGATACCACATGTTTGTTTTTATTTACACTTTATTTTTATTAGTTTTTTTTCTGTTTCCTTTAGTGTGCCACAGAGTCAAATTCTAGGGATCACAGTGGTTTAATATCTGCATATGTGTTTGCTATGCCATGTATAAAAACCCCAATCCAAATAGGATAAGAGTTAATTATGAAGCCAATCAGTATGGACTAGGGATCGACCGATTATCGGTATGGCCGATATCGGCCGATAATCACGATTTTGGGCATTATCGCTATCGGCAATTACCTTGCCGATAAGCCGATAATGCACCCACCGCACCGCGACCGTCCCTGCCCCCCCGACCAACCGCACCGCGTCGCACCCCCCCACCGTAGTGCTGGGCGGTATACCGGTATGGATTTTTGCCCATACCGCTATACCACTCGGGCCCCTCCCCCACCCTCTGAGTCAATAAAAAAAATATTTAACTTACCCGTAATGGGGGGTGGTCCGGGCCATCTATCCTTCCTTCCTTCCTGTAGTGTCCAGCGGCATTCCGGTTGGAGGGTGAACCGGTCCGGGCTGTCCTTCTCCGGGGGTCCTCTCCACTCCGGGCAGGCTCCGGCCTAGTACGCTGCATAGACGCTGCTACGCCGTGACGTCAGGTGTTTCGCTGCGCACGGGCGTCACTGTGCAGCGGCGTCTATGCATCGTACTAGGCCGGAGCCTGCCTGGAGTGGAGAAGAGGACCCCCGGAGAAGGACCGCCCGGACCGGTTCACCCTCCAACCGGAATGCCGCCGGACACTACAGGAAGGAAGGAAGGATGTATGGCCCGGACCACCCTGACAGGTAGGGGGAGAGAAGCGGGGGGTGGTGGCGGACTATGGCACTGCAAAAGCCACTGCAGTGCATTGATTTAAACGCCTGCTTTAAATCAATGATCTGCAGCGGTGTCGAGGGGGGGATAAATAGCCGATAACTTATACCGGAATATAGGTATAAGTTATCGGCTATCGACCGTAACCTCCACCGATTATCGGGATCGGTCCTAAAAAAACCATATGGGTCTATCCCTAGTATGGACTATTCTAGTCTATAGTGATTTGTTGCAGAATGTGCTGGAGGATGGGTTTACCATATGGACTGTGATACAGGTTAAGGGTACATTCAGACGGACAGATCCACAGCTTATTTAATGCTGCGGATCTGCGGAAGCTGGACTCCCTACAGGGTGCGTCAGATGTGCCTGCTCGGTGCGGCAATACGCCACTACGAGCAGACACACTGCGATGTGCTAGTCGCCACTCGCGTTTGCAGTATACTCGCACTCGTCACGGCTGCTTTCTGCCTAGCTCAGGGAGCAGGGGGAGCGGCTGCGATGTGTGCTAGTACACTGCGCATGAGCGGCGACTTGCACATCGTGCAGTGTGTTATTGCCGATCCGAGCAGGCACATCTGAGGCACCAACTAGGGGTCCATCATGGGCGGATCCGCAGCGTAAAATACGCTGTGGATCTGTCCATCTGAATGTACCCTTAGACTGTAGACTGCATTCATTTAGTTGTATTTCTGGATTGCTTATCACTCAAAACATAGAAAACTATGACATTTACAGTTGTTACATAATGCATAAGGAAGTGGTTTATATTGCAGCACAATATTTTATTTTTTAAATTGAAATTATCAGAGTAGTTTAGTATGTACAAATGCACATAGTAATAAAAGGTTGGTCATGTTGGGTTTTAAAGTAAGGTGCCCCGTATATGACCATGCTGTCATGTCTCAGTTTCTCAGTTTCAAATTAAATTGTTGATATTCTGCATTAGGTTTTTATTCTCTTTGTAGGGATATGAAGGCTTGGTTGAAGGTGGTGATTGCATCAAACCAGCAAATTGGCTAAGTGTGTCAAACATAATCCAGTTGGTAAGTTCAATAAACAAAGCATAAATTGTTTATTTCAGTATGTCCATGGTTGTTGAACCTTTCAATCTGTATGTGGCATATTAAATTATTTAATGTGTTCAATTAAAGAACTAATTTAAACAATCCATCTCAATGTCTTTTTTGGCACCTACATGAGTGTAGCAATGCTCTGTAGAGAACCCAGAGACAGTTGTGGCTAAGGAGTAGTGATAGAAGATATCGGAATTTGCCATCTGTAGCTTCATTTTCTTTTTTTCCTCCTCCAGATACTGTCATTCACTTTGTCATCATTTTGAGTAGTTTTATCCTCTGAAGGACTCAGCCCATTTTAGCCTTAAAGGGGTCATCCAGGAATAGAAAAACAGAGCTAATTTCTTTAAAAATTGCTATCCGTCTGTCTCCAGGTTTGGTGTGGTATTGCAACTCAGTTCCATTGAAGTGATTGGAGCCAAATTGGTATTCCAGGAATCTTTTTATTTTTTTATTTGACTAGGCTACAGGGGCTGTAAAGTTAGTGTTGTTCTTAATATAGTGTCTTTACCTGTGTGTGAATTGTTCCATGATTTTCGTCCTAAGTCTCTGGTTTTCCCAGGCTGCAGGGTGTTGAGACATGGCATCACTTGTCAGGTGTACAAAGGGTGGAAAATAGATAATTTTGCAATGGTTAGAAAACACCAGTCTTTTGATTGGAATGCAACTCATTTGTGTTTCAATGGGTGGGGTGGCTGATGTGTGGGAGGGAGGAAAGTGACCTTGCACTTACAAACAAGGAACTATGGGATATGTAGTTTGAGAACAAACTCCAACAGGAAATACCCAGTTCCCTAAAAGATTATGGTAGTCTCACAACATTTAGACCCAAGACACTCACAGATCCTTTCTAAGCATCTCTATTACTGTCTGGAAGGTATGTACTAAAATCACCTTATGGTGGATAACCCTTTTTAAAAAAAAAAAAAAATTTTAACTGTAGTTTTTATTGAAGAATTTTCATACGTACAAGTCAAAACAGAAAAAAAGGGAAACTCAGCTTAAACATCATATGGGCAAAAGCCCGTTAACAAACAAGGTTAAACAAGTAATTGTATATTCAAGTGATAGAATCAGAACGGACTAGTGAAGTGCCCAAACGCTCCACCAGCCACCGGGAGAAGCATATAGAAATTGACTAAAGCAACCATCTGAGCACATTGTGAAAACAAATAAGCATATATACATACGGTAGCGAGCATAGAAAAAGGCCCGAGGGCTACAAACGAGGGAGTGGAGGGTAGGGTAGGGGATCACCGACCAGGGAACACACAGACCAACAAAAAGTGTCAACAATACACACAGGGAGGCAAATAGGAAAACAAGAGAAAGAGAAGGAAAAGAGAGTAAGAGAAAAGAGAGTATCAAGGTGGTTGCCTATTGGAAAAACGATTCCAGGGTTCCCAAACTGAGCGAAACGAAGGGATAGTTATTCATGGAATCCATTAAAGATTCCAGGGAACGAATCTCCTGTATCCGGGATAAGAGGTCAGATACAGAAGGGGGAAGGGTCCTCTTCCAGCATTTAGCAATGAGGGTTTTGGCAGCTAAAACGATATTCATGAAGAGCTTAAATAGTTTCCTAGAAAGCGTAGGGTGAGAAAGCCGAAGAAGATATATAAGAGGGTCGAGAGGGACAGACACTCCCAACACATCAGACAGTAATCCCTGCACCTTATGCCAGTATTCCACTATCAGGGGGCAGGACCAAAAGATATGAGACGCTGTAACCAATCCATCCCCACAACGCCAGCATTGGGGGGGGGGGGGGGGGAGATATCCGGGTTCAACCTATTTAACAGCTCAGGAGTATATCAACCCCAAAGGAGTTTGTATTGGGTTTCCCTATAGGCCGTACAAATAGGTACCTTAGAGGCCCTTTCCCAAATAACCCGCCATTGAGGGAATGTAATGGTGGTATTTAGAGCATCTTCCCAACGACCCATATAACGGTGTGACACCAGGATACCCTCAGGAGGTTGAAGAACCAAAGAGTAAATATCGGAGAGAAGGACCCCGTCTGAGGCCCACCACGGCACAACCTCTCAAATCCAGTAGGCATAGAAATCACAGAGGAGCCAGTGGTAGGGGACAGAAAATGTTGCAGCTGCAAATAATGAAAGCGTTCAGACAAGGGTATATCCCAGCGAGATTGCAATTGCGAGAAGAAAAGTGAGAGAGAGGGTCTACAACGTCCGCCCCCAACAGAAAAGGCCCCAAGAACCCCGTTCCCGTACCATGACTGCAGAGAGGCCAGAGCGAAAATCAGGATGATAAAGAAAAGACCGGAGAGGCGAAGAGGGAGGGAATAGCTTATATTTCACAGAACAATAACCCCAGACATATTTAGAGAAAGTCATCGGGCCCAATAAAGGGGATAGAGAGACAGTGGATGCAGGGGGGGACCAGAGCAGTGTATTGGGGGTGATAAGGGGCTAACCAAAGCTTTTCTAGTTCCATCCATCGACTATAGCCGTGATAGGACGCCCACGCCCGAAGATGGCGCAAATGGGCAGCCCAGTAGTACTTAATCACACCCGGGACCGCAAGACCCCCAAACATCCTGCCCCCATCATGACCGACATAGGAAGTCTATGCCTCTTCCCGTCCCATATGAATTTAAAAATAGCTGTTTGAAACGAGCGAAGCGCGGACAGCTGCACCCCAACTGGCAACGTTTAAAAAAAAAAATAAAATAAATACAGTAGTTTCGTAAGTATAGTCATTTTCACCGCCGCAATACGCCCAAAAAAGGAAATATACTGCGAGCGCTACTTCTCCAAAAGATCACGGAGTTCCCTAAAGAAGGGGAGATAGTTGGTAAAGTGAGGAATAGCGAGAAGTAATATAGACCCCCAGGTACTTGATAGCAGATGGAGACCATTTAAAAGAGTAGTTGGAGCGAAGAAGAGTAGAGAGACAGACAGAGGGAGATTTAGAGGAAGTGCCTCTGACTTAGAAAGGTTGACCTTATAGCCAGAGACCTCACCATAAGCATGAAGGGCCCTATAAAGACTAGGGAGAGAGAGCAAGGGACGAGTAAGAAGCACATCATCAGCAAAAAGGCAGATCTTGAAATCCCTGCTGTGCAAAGGAATGCAAGTGATGTCCGGGTCACCTCAGATCATGGAGGCCAGAGGCTCTATACACAATGTCAAAACCAGAAGGGACAACTGACAGCCCTGACGAGTCCCGTTGAACAAAGGGAAGGTGGGAGAAGGAGAATGAGGGATGCAGTAGGAGAGGAGTAGAGATCCCGCAGTGCAGTCAAAAAATTACCCAAGATACCAGACTTTTGAAGGGTAGCAAATAGAAACGGCCACCCCAGTCAAACACCTTCTCGGCGTCTGTTCAGACCGTCGATTGATCAGGTCAACAAGGTCCACCACCCTCCTGGTGTTATCTCCACCCTGGCGGCAGAGGATAAACCAGACCTGGTCCTTATGGATCTGGAAGGAGAGAAAGGAGCCAAGTCGGACTGCTAACACCTTTTTAGAGAACAATTTTAGATCAGAATTAAGGAGGGCGATAGGCCGATAACAATCGTGAGGATCCTTGCCAGGTTTGGGTATCGGGGTGATGAGAGAATGCAAAAATAAAGGAGTTAAAGAGGGGAACAAGTTTAGGCACTAGGGTAGAAGGGAGAGTCTTATAGTAGAGGTAGGAGAAGCCGTCAGGGCCAGGGGAACGGCCAGTAGGATGGCCGTCCCCAGTGATTGGTGCATTAAGAACTTCCCGTTCGGCCCCCGACATGGCAGGTAAGCCACATCGTGAAAGATAGGAATCAAGGGCCGCAGCTCGGTCCCCCGGGTCAGATGGAAGCTGGGAAGGAAGGGAATAGAGTTTAGTATAGTAATCAACAAAGAGGAGAGAGATATCTGCTGGATGATAGTGGAGAACGCCAGAAGAATCTTTTAGAGCCGAGGGAGATTGAGCAACCGCCCGGTCACTGAGGCGCCTGGCCAACATCGTTTGCGCCTTGTTGCCCTTCTCATAGAAGTGATGCTTGGCAAATAGCAGTTGACGTTCAACTCTATGAAGGGCCAGGTCACCTAGCCGCGCCCGGGCCACCACCAGACTCCGCGAAGTTGGTAGGGAGTGGATAATAAGAGGGCTTCTAGGCGGGCGATCTCTGCCCGGAGTTCCTGGGAGCGAGCCAGAGCATCACGCTTAAGCTTTGAGCCCAAAGCGATACAATGACCACGGACAACGGACTTGTGGGCCTCCCAGAGAATATATTGAGAAGAGACCGAGCCCTCATTATCAGTGAAATAGTCAGTGATACACTTCTGTATCGACTCCCGGGAATGCAGTGATTTAAGAAGGGAGTCATTCAGTCGCCAGTGACAAGTGCGGAGAGAGGATGGGGAGGAGGAGGAGAAGGAAAGAAATATGGGACAGTGATCAGACCAGGAAATGAGGTCGAGAGAAGCAGTGGTAAGCATGCGCACCATGGGGAGGTTGCCGAAAAAAGTCAATGCACGTATGCAGCTTATGGGGATGAGAGTAAAAAGTAAGAGCGCTCCGTAGGGCGATTGATTCGCCACATGTCATACAGTGACAAAGCACGGTTAAGCCGTCGGAAAATAGAGGCCAAGCGCAACTGAGCGCGCGTAGGAGGAGCCAGGGATGGGGGAAAAAAATCAGGTTAATGTCCCCACCCAATAACCATGCTGAG
The DNA here is from genome assembly GCF_029499605.1 of Hyla sarda. Lineage (NCBI taxonomy): Eukaryota > Metazoa > Chordata > Amphibia > Anura > Hylidae > Hyla > Hyla sarda. The sequence continues at coordinate 142,223,602 of NC_079196.1, forward strand.
GAAGGAAGTTTATGAAGCCCAGCAAGGACTCTACGTAGGAAGGGGATCTGGGAAGTATTAGGGGCGTAGACATTACACAGTAGAAGCAAGACCCCCCCTCAAAACATCCTCTAAAACCACATAACGTCCCCGGGGATCAAGAAAGGAGGAAGAAACCTGAGGTGGGCAGCACCTAGAGATTAGGATAGCCATGCCAGCAGTCAGTTTACCTGTCGGTGACAGCAGAGTATGTCTGGGGGTAGAGTTGGTGAAGAAACTGAAAGGAGCCGGAATGGTCAAAGTGCGTCTCCTGGAGAAAGGCTGTCGGCACGCTGCCCAACGAATTCCCTTTGTAACAAACTCCTCTTAGAGGGGGGAGTTCAGCCCCTTAACGTTCAGGGAGGCGCACCTAACCATGTCGGGCTAAGAGAAAAGATAGGTGGCATATATAGAGGCATACTCACAAAAGCGACCAACAGGAGCAGCACGCAGCGATAGAGGAGCTTCCGGTAGATCTGGGACACAAGGAGAAGTTACATAGTTAGTACGGTCGAAAAAAGACATATGTCCACCAAGTTCAACCAGGGAATTAAGGGGTAGGGGTGTGGCGCGATATTGGGGAAGGGATGGGATTTTAGATTTCCTCATAAGCATTAATGTTATTTTGTTCCAGGAATGTATCCAGAATTAGTTTAGTCGCACGTCTCTGCACCCTTTCCAGCTCCACAGTGTCCCTTTTATGTACAGGCGACCAAAACTGAACAGCATATTCCAGGTGAGGCCGTACCAATGCTTTATAAAGGGGGAGTATTATGTCCCTGTCCCTTGAGTCCATGCCTCTTTTTATAAATGACAATATCCTGCTGGCTTTGGAAGCAGCAGCCTGACATTGCATGCTATTCTGTAGTCTGTGATCTACAAGTACACCCAGATCCTTCTCTACCAGTGACTCTGCCAGTTTAATCCCCCCTAAGACATACAACGCATGCAGGTTATTAGTACCCAGATGCATAACTTTACATTTATCCACATTGGACCTCATTTGCCAAGTGGATGCCCAGACACTTAGTCTATCCAAGTCATCTTGTAACCTATACACATCCTCTATAGACTGTACTGTGCTACAAAGCTTGGTGTCATCTGCAAAGATAGAAACAGAGCTGTTAATACCATCCTCTATATCATTGATAAATAAATTAAACAACAGCGGTCCCAGTACTGAACCTTGGGGTACACCACTAATTACCGGGGACCAATCAGAGTACGAATCATTGTCCACCACTCTCTGGGTACGATCCATGAGCCAGTGTTAAATTCAGTTAAAAACTAAAATTTCCAAACCCAAAGACCTTAACTTACCTGTCAGACGTCTATGAGGGACAGTATCAAATGCTTTAGCAAAATCCAGAAACACTATATCCACAGCTATTCCTCTGTCAAGGCTTCTACTCACCTCTTCATAAAAGCAAATTAGATTGGTTTGACAACTTCTATCCTTAGTAAACCCATGCTGGCTATCACTTATAATACAATTATCCCCTATGTATTCCTGTATGTAATCCCTTATAAGTCCTTCAAACAATTTACCCACAATGCACGTTAAACTTACCGGTCTATAGTTTCCTGGGGAAGACCTAGAGCCCTTTTTTGAAGATTGGCACCACATTCGCCTTGCGCCAGTCCCTTGGCACAATACCAGTCTCCAGTGAATCTCTATCATGAACACAGATATTACTGAACTTAGTTCTCTAAGAACTCTTGGGTGCAATCCATCTGGCCCTGGAGATTTGCTTACATTTATATTACTTAACTTACCTTGTACCATCTCTACATTAAGCCAGTTCAGTACATTACATGATGTGTTACCAGCACTGACCTGGCCAATGTCAGCTCCTTTTTCTATAGTGTATACAGAACTAAAGAACCCATTCAGTAGCTCCGCCTTCTCTTGATCGCCCGTGACAACCTCCCCATTATCATTATTAAGGGGTCCTACATGCTCTGTCCTTGTTTTTTTTGCATTTATATATCTAAAAAAATATTTAGGATTAGGTTTGCTTTCTTTGGCCACCTGTCTCTCGTTTAGAATTTTTGCTGTTTTTTATTACATTTTTACAGATTTTATTAAGCTCTTTGTACTGTTTAAATGTTATAGCTGACCCATCAGATTTAAATTTTTTGAAGGCTATGTTTTTTGTTGTTTATTGCTCTTTTAACATCATTTGTCAGCCATGTAGGATTTAGTTTTAATCGTTTATATTTGTTCCCCTTTGGTATATGTTTAGCTGTATAGTTATTTAGAGTTGATTTAAAGATGTCCCATTTACCTTCTGTATCAGTATTTGGGAACACCTCCCCCAGTCTATGTCCTGTAGTGCAGCCCTCAGCCCAGGGAAGTTTGCCTTTTTAAAGTTATAGGTTTTTGCCTTCCCCGCCTGTCTTTGTTTTCTACATTTTAAGTCAAAAGTAACTATATTGTGGTCGCTATTACCAAGGTTTTCCCGCACAGTTACATTACCAACCAGCTCTGCGTTGTTTGAAATGATCAGATCCAACAAGGCATCACTTCTTGTTGGGTCCTCCACAAACTGGCCCATAAAATTATCCTGCAATAAATTTAGGAATTGTCGCCCCTTTGTAGTTTTAGCCAACCCCGGACCCCAATCTATATCTGGATAGTTAAAATCTCCCATTATTACCACTGTAGCAAGGAAGAGCAACCTAAATTGGAAAAAAATACAAAAGAGGAAGGGAGACAAGAAGAAAAAAGAGGGTACACAGACAACAAACCAACAAGACACCAGGAAACAAATAAGAGACAACAATTAACAACATAATGAACCATTGACCAGTACGTCAATGCGGAGGCCAAGACTACTAGAGTGGACCATGGACCAAGGCATGGACAGTCCATTGCTACGGCCTCGAGAGGGTACATGGAAGAACGCCACCAAAGGTCAACCACCAGGAGAGCGAGCGCCCTACTCCAAGGCCATAGCAAATGAACACCAGATAACAAAAACCCTTGGTGACCAAAAAATGCAAAAGTGGGAAGCCTATCAGGCTGAATTTGTGGGAGGGGCTTTGGCTATTTAACATCCATCGGCCCCTCCCTCTGGGCGTATGCTGGGTTGGCGAAATTGCGAGGGTTCTTTCGTTGCGTACGCTGGGTCAGGTGTGTGGTGGTGCAGGTAAGTGCCGGGTGACCGGCAGGTTTCATTTACTGGGGCCCTGGTCTGTTGCAATTGCTCCCCTTGTGCCCGGGCTGGCCGCAGTGAACACGGCCTCTGGATCCAGCGGCAGCTGGCGGCATGGCAGGCGCGGGGAGACGCGACCCACGTGGGTCTCCCTGTGCCAGCGTCTCACGTGTAACGCGGGGCTCTGAACGGGCGGAGTCACAGCATGCCAGTGAGCCGGCGGCATAGCTCCACGGATGGTCAGCAGGTGGCGCTGAAAAAAAAAAAAATGTGTGTGAGGAAATGTGTTAGGCTTATAGAGTGTATTGGTACCATGCAGTAATGAGGGGCTGGCTTATGGTGCCCCGGTGTCAGGCCACAGTTTCCTGACACATGCACTGTCGCAGACAAGGGGCAGCTTGTAAGTTAATAATCCTATAATCCATATTACTGTGGCTTCGGTTTGGGGGGGGGGTGGTCATGCATATTGGGGTACCGGGTCGGAGGCTTGGGGTAGTCAAGTAATTAGTGGGGTTGGGGTAGTTTCAGGCATGGGGGGGGGGGGGGGCTAGGCGGTGCCAGCACATATGTGTCAGAGGTGGTAGGTGGCGCGTAACCCATATGGTTAGAACACTGTTAGTTTCTCTTGCAGATTGGGTGGTCTGTATCCAGTTAGGTGGTCATTACGTTCCTGGTCATTGCAAACTTGGCTACGGTCAGTACCAACCGTACGGCGGTTGTTCATGTTATTTATTCACGTTTCACGGTGGTCATCACTTTCGCTAGCAGACGCTAGTTCACGTCATTTCAGTTCAAATACTTAATACTCCTGTTACATTAGTTAATGTTACGCACTGCTGCTGTTACACATAGGCCCTGAATCACTGTATATCTGACTCGACATGTCAGATAGGGTTCAAGGCATCATTCCTACTGTCACGCATACAGAGCATTTTGTTTACACGGGTAGTGGTCACTGCGATCTTGACTCTTCTTCAAGGGTGACCACTTGCCTGCGGTGGTTGCTGACATGTCTTCAGAGCCATCGCTAGTTAGTTAGAAACGGTGCACACTGTAATCTTGACTCGCAGTCAGGAGGTGTTCACGGTTTAGTTATTCATGACTATATGCGTCATGCACACGTTCTCGGTCAGACTCAGGGTCAGGCCTCGTTTCAAACTATTCAGGTGGTACTCTGGGTCGCACTGTCACTACGGTCAGCACTCTTGGGTTCGGCCACATTGCACAGGCAGTCACCTGCAGCTGTAAGCTAACATTAAGTATGTATTTGGTTGTCCGTAGGGTTACAGTCTATTTGCTGTTCGTTTCTGGCGTCTTGCTGTTGTGTTACAGTGGTGGTAAGGTCAGTCAGTACTCAGCAAGGTGGGTACACGTTTCTCTTATCAGGTCACTCATGATTACCGTTTTTCCCCGGCACCCGTTACGGCCCGGACAGGTCATGTCTCACGTGTCAGACATAGAGGACCCGATGTCCATCCCTGATACACCAGCTAGAAGCTCCGTGCGAGGGACGCCCTCCTCTGCAGCTTACAGGGCTTGGACGATCCCCAAGTTGATGGAGGAGTTGCGCAAGAGGGCAATTCCATTTCCAGCAACCGCCCGCAAAGCAGAGTTATACAAACTCCTCATGGCGGATCAGGGGGCTGGCGACAGTCAGGAGGGGACCTCGGGCCAGTCCACCCTCTCTGAACTGCATGCAATGATGACTTCCATGTTGGGCAGGCTGGATTCTCTGGAGAGAAGGGGCATTCAGGGCCCCCCAGCTCCAGCAGCATTGCAGGTGCCAACGCCTACACAGATGTCTGCCCCTGTTCCGGTAGGCAACCCAGGTAGGCGCTCTGGGCCACCAAGGGTGTCACCAGTCCATTTTGTCCCAGCGGCCCTGAGAAAGGACATACTGGAAGGGAAGGACATCAATTTGGCATCCCTGTTGCTATCTGCCTTCGACGTTGAGGACACTAGAACGGTAGCGTGCGCTGACTTATCTGTTGTCCTTAAGAGTAAGGACACCAGGCTGAAACGGAAGCTAAATATCCACGAGTTTGTGATTGCCTTCAGCAAATACAGGGAGGTGATATGCTCAGCCAGACCGGAGCGCAGAGAGGGGCTCGACCTGTATTTGCGGAGGGTTACTGAATACGCATACAAATACGGTGGTACCCATTTCTATGATTATCATAGAAGTTTCTCAGCCATGGCAGCGGCGGCCTTCAGCCAAGATGGGTACCTCACGGACTGGAGCATCGAAGATTCACAAATGTTCTGCAGCCACTTCGCAAATCTCAAATTCCCCGCATGTGCTGCCTGTCAATCAATCACGCATACTACGGCGTGGTGTGTAGGGCTGGCTCAACAGGGCGAGCAGGGCGCCGCCAGACCTTCCACGGACAGTTTAAGCAGGTCCGCACCTTCCGTGGATAAGTTGGGCCGTCCAGTACACTATCTCGGAGGCTCACAAATTTGTAACAATTATAACATGTCTTCGTGCAACTTCAGCAATTGCAGGTTATTACACATCTGCTTCTACTGCTTCAGGGCACATCCGGGCTCTGCATGTAGGCAGAAAGGGCCAGCATGACTAGGCGGGGTACGTACCCCAGTCCTGGCCGCTCTGCTCGCGGATCACCTGGACCCAGATTGGGTCCAATGGTTGATCAATAGTTTTGACAGAGGCTTCCACGCCGGCATGGTCACAGTGCCGCAGGCCACATTTGAATGTGACAATCTGCTGTCTGCCGTAAACGATCCCGCTATTGTCACTGAATTAATAAATGCTGAGCTAATGAAAGGTTATATGATTGGCCCCTTGTTAGTTTCTCCATTCATGTCTTGGAGGGTCAGTCCGGTAGGGGTGGTAACAGGCAAGTTCAATGGGAAAAAGAGACTGATATTTGACTTGTCGGCTCCTCATGGGTCACTTGTCCCCAGTATCAACTCTCTCATTCCATCCGAGGAGTTTAGTATGCACTATTCTTCCATAGACCAGGCTATTCAGGTCATCTTGGCGCTCGGCCCAGGGACTTGGATGGCGAAGGCGGATATCACAGATGCCTTCAAGTTGCTGCCTTTGCACAGGGACCAGTGGCAATGGTTTGGGCCCAAATGGCAGGGTGCATATTATTTTGCTTCCAAGTTGACTTTCGGATGCAAGAGCAGCCCGTGGCTGTTTGACCAACTGGCCCAGGCATTGCACTGGCTGCTGGTTAATGTCTCTGGATGCAGCCAGGTCATCCATTATTTGGATGACTTTCTTCTGCTCAGTCGCCCGAGGGAAGAGCCGGACCAGTTGGTCAGATTGCTGAAACTGTTCACTGATGTTGGGGTGCCAGTGTCTCCCAAGAAAACGGTCGGTCCAACTAAGTGTCTCACCTTTCTGGGAGTAATCCTAGATTCAGTCGCAATGCAAGTCAGCTTGCCCACTGACAAACTCAACCGTATCAGAGACACTATCCACAAGTACACGGTCTCCCAGGTCACGACCAAGGGCGAGTTGCAGAGCTTGCTGGGAACGCTGGCATTTGCTATGCGAGCAATTCCGCAGGGCAGAGCGTTCGTATCCAGAATATTGTCTTTGCTGCATGGTGTCCCTCAACAACACAGTAGGGTTTGGTTAGATTTCCAAGCCCTGGCTGACCTGAACATGTGGGATAGGTACATGGCACAATGGAATGGGACGGCTATGTTTGTCCCACCAGCCTCCGAGTTGTCCCCCAAGATCTGCACTGATGCGTCATCTTCCACCGGTTATGGTGCAGTGTGGGGTCAGGGCAGACGGTGGAGTTTCAGTGTGACAATCAGGCGACAGTTGCCATAGTCAACAAGGGCAGTTCCAGGCATGCTACTGTCATGTCTTTCATGCGCAGGTTAGTCTGGGTGTCCTTACAACACAACTTCAATTTTGTAGCCAGACACATACCGGGGGTAGACAACACGGCCGCAGATGCTCTGTCCAGGGCTAATTTCCATCTCTTTTCACAGGTGGCTCCACAAGCAGACGCAGTAGGAACACAACCCCCTTGCCTGGCACAATTAATCTTGGACTGAATTACTACACACAGGTGGCCCGGGAGTTAATGTCGGACGCCTTAGCCCCCAATACCAGAAAGGCCTATCATGCAGCACACGACACCTTTAGGTCATATCTGTCTCAACATAGCATCCCCTTTTCTTACGACACCACCATCATTCTATCTTTCATCGGTTTCTGCCACTCTTCTCTGCACCTGTCTCATAGCACTATTAAATCTTACCGTTCGGGCATTCAGCATTTCATTTCTTTATCCCACCCAGACAGGCTGTCTATCCTATCATCTCAGGCTGTCAAGGCTGCGCTCAGAGGGATGGTGGCTCGTAGCTTGACAGCGCCACCTCTCAGGAAACCGATCAGCGGCGAGCTGTTCCGAGCCATGTCTGACGCATTAGCCAATAACCCGTTTGGCTTCGAGCGCAGTCTGATAATCAAATCTGCCATTTATCTAGCCTTCTATGGCTTCCTCCGGCCGGGTGAATTTTCATGTCAGGCGGGGAGCGACACATCCACAGAAGGCTCATTTAAGGTGGCAGGGTTCTTGGTTCGAAGTTTCACTGTCCGTCACAAAAACTTGCAGGTGGGGGGCGGTGGTTAAGTATTTTCCTTCAGGTAACAACTGGTGCCCGGTGGCGGTGTTGGCACAACTGGTTGAGTTCCTCCATGATAAGCCTCCGGAGTCGCCACTGTTGCCTTTCGGTGGGGGTGCTCTTACCACATCTCTTTTCACATTGCATGTCCGCACGCTGCTTGGCAATTTAGGACACAACCCCAGAGAGTTCTCAGGTCACTCATTCCGCATAGGAGCAGCATCGGCGGCCTCCAGACACAAGGTGCCTGTACATGTCATCCAGAAGTTGGGGAGGTGGCGTTCTGATGCATATACCACTTATGTCCCAGATCCCTCAAGGGAAATGGCAGAGGCATTTCAATTTTTGGCATTATATATAAATGATACTTAATTTACCCTAACTGGTGGTGTATTTTTGCCCTCTATAGGCGGACCCTCGACGCGGTTTTCAGGCACACCTCAACCGCTGTTCTATGTTATAAGTAGAGTTTTGTGTTAGGTCTTGGTAAATCTAGTTTCTTGCAGGTGGCCTTGGCAGGAGGTAACAGGTAAGCCCATGCACGGTTCAAAGTCCTGACCACAAATACTGTATAAACAGGGAACAATTAGCAACAGTGTGGAACTGCACAGAGGGGAGGCTAAAAACCCAAGAAAGAAGGAAAAAAAAAAAGTCCAGAACCGAGATGTACTCAAAAAAGACATAGGGGCCCAGTGTGCATCTAAGGGGGGAGGTTGAGGGGGGACCCACCAACCTCCAGGGGGGGACCTCCTCTGGGAGCCAGCCCTGTGGGACCTGATGGGCTGCCACACGGAGGGCAGTGGGGGGGGGGGGGGGGGGGGGTAGGAGGAGGAGATATCAGATCCCAGTCCATCATCTGAGGAGTAGGCAGTTCCATAGTAGAGCAGAAGATCTGGAGATCCGAATAGGAGCTGAGGACAGCGGAGTGGCCATCTCTGCGGGCGTGCAGCCCAAACGGGAAGGTCCATCTATACGGCACGTGGTGGGAACGAAGGACTTCCAGGAGAGGTTGCAGCAGGCGCCTCTTTCTGAGATTTAGCCAGGAGAGGTCTTGGTAGAGTTGAATAGAGGCTCCATCAAAGTCAAAATTTCGCAGGGATCTGGCTTTAGCCATGATGGCCTCCTTCACTTGAAAGTCGTGCAGACAGCAGATAACATCCCTTGGGGCACCAGTAGCGGATTTGGGCCCGAGTGCCCTATGGTATCTGTCTAGCTTGATCTTGTGCATTGCGGGCTCACCAAGGAGAAGGTTAAACATAGCCTCCAAGGTAACAAACAGGTCCTTCTCACGGGTAGCCTCCGGAAGACCCCTCACCCTGATGTTATTACGCCTCCCCCTATTGTCCAAGTCCTCAACATGAGCATGGAGATCCCCTAAGAAGTCCTTCTGAGAGGCAATAGTAGAGTGCAGCTGAGAAATGTAGCCCCTAGTGTGGTCATAGACATCCTCCAGGCCATCCACCCGGTCAGAAACACGCTGGAGATCTTGGCGAATCACAGAGATTTCCGCCCAGCAGGCCTCCCAAACCTCTGCCATCAGAGAGCGAAAATCTTCCTTGGTAAGAATTTAATCTAAAAGGAAAGCAGAAGGCGCTCTATCCCACGCCGCTTACCAGAGTTGGTTGTGTGCACACACACAACAATGGGAAGCGCCTGTAAATGCTTGTGTCCTCATCCGCAGCCCTCCTAAGAGGCAGTAGATAAGCAATTTGACCGTGTGGTAGGAGATGTCGGCGCTGGATGGAGGAACCAGGAGGAGTGCAGCATAAAATCAAGTTGGGTGTATTAGATGCAACACGTTTCGCTGCACATGCGCAGCTTCATCAGGCATAGCAAGGTTGGGTTCACAGGAGGGATAAATACCTCCCAGTGTTAACCCTTTATGCTACATAAAATTATACATATCAAAAAGGTATAACAATCGGTATATAGAAACACCACATGAGATACATATCACTGTTCGTATCATATGTTTAAACAACAATTAAAACATTATAACATTAGTATCATAAATAGAATGTCACAAATCATTGTATATGTATATAGAAACAGTTTGTAAGGGGTTAATATCCTCCAAGTACACCAGCCGGAGACCTCGTCAATCAATTTCAGGAACCTGGATCTCAAGGCGAGTAAGAATTTGGGATAGAAGCTGGCTCAGGTCAGGGAAGGCAGAGGCAGGTAGTGACACTCCCGAACAGGGCAAGTCCGAGTCAGGAGCAGCATCCCAAGGGGCGGAGGCAGGTGTCAATCCAGTGACCGCCTCCGCCTGAGGAGGTGGGTGATGAGTCCCCGGGGGGGGGGGGGGGGGGGGGGGCAGCCGGCGGGCTCCGGTGGAGGACATATCGGACTTCCGGCGCCGCTGCGGCTTGGGAGAGGAGGGTAGGGCGTAGTCAGCAGCAAGAGGGTCCAAAGGAGCAGGAGGGGTAGGCACCAAGGTGACAGCTGGGGCCTAACCTGAGAGGGCTGCCCCACTAGACGCAGCTCAGAGTCTGGAGCTGTAGATATAGAGGAGGGGGAGGGTGAGCAATGTGGAGCAGCTGGAGATTGCCTGTTCTTCACTAGTGAGGCCCAGGACTGAGCCTCAGGGGACACACACGGAGAGGAGAGTGAGTCAGGATGGGACACCAGAGCAGCCCTAGGGAGCGCAGCAGGAGCCAATGGTAAGCCCCTTGTGTCACTCACCACACGCTCCTGCAGCACAGGGGCCAGAGGAGAGACCGCAGCAGGAGTAACAGCAGCAGTGAGGAGCTCCGGTTGTAGCGCGGCAGCGCAGCTCTCAGGCAGCTGGGCTGGGGCTCCCGAGGTGGACGGAGCAGCTGGAGCCGGACGTGAGAGGAGGGGGGGATCCCTCCGCAGACTCCGTTAGTGAGCAGCAGCTGGCAGGTGAGTCCTCAGAGTATTGTGGGGGATAGCTGAACGATTGGGACCGCAGGCCCAGCGCGGGTCCCCTAATGGCAGTCACGGAGTAGGGCGCAGAGGTGAGGGGCTGCCGGAGGTAACGCTGGATGCCTCCGGCAGATGAGAAACTTAGCCGGGTAGGTGCAGAGGAGTGCCCAGACTTGCGGGACTTCTTCCCGATCAGCAGGCAGGGTCACCAGGGGCTGTTAGAAGCAGAAACGCGGCCGCAGGAGCGTTCCCCTCACGCGGCCATCTTAGTCGGCGCCAAGCCACGCCCCATCGGAAAACCCCTTTTTAGTACCAAAGGACGAGGGCATACCTCTACGCCCTGCGCCCTTCAGTGGTTAATGTGGAAATTTAAAAATGTATTTGTAATTTTGCCTTACAATGCTGTGTACCTTGTCTGTTCACTGCTTTTTATTTTGTTCTTTTGTAGGGTGGTACTATCATTGGCAGTGCTCGGTGCAAAGCTTTTAGGACACATGAAGGACGTTTGACTGCAGCCTATAATCTTGTTCAGCATGGTATAACAAATTTATGTGTCATTGGTGGTGATGGAAGTTTGACTGGAGCAAATATATTTCGGAAGGAGTGGGGAGGTTTGCTTGAAGAGTTGGTTAAAGAAGGTGAGTACATGTGCTATAATGTGTTTGTAAACTATAGTAGGTAGTGTACCTAGTGTTGAAGTGAGTAGGAGACTACTCTTGCCTAACTAGTTTATTTAAAGAGGCACCCTGGGGAAAAGTTATTTTTAATTCCTTCTTTGCATCAACATGGCCCCCTTGTTCCCCTTCTTACCTGCCAGCTCCGCTGCTGTTACAATGCAGTCCTTGTTGCTGTAGAGTTGACTAGCCAATTCATAACGCACTTGCTGTGTGGACCAGACGTCACCTACACAATGCGAGTCTCATAGTTTATATTTTGAGTGTGCTGTATAAAATAAAGAATAATTATTAAGAAAGTAACAGCAATGCTTTTGCTTCTTCTACTCAGTTGAGAGCAGGATAGTGTGTGTGTGTGTGTGTATATATGTATATATATATATATATATATATATATATCTTTTTTTTTTTTGCTAATGCCATACATTGTTGTTGGTGTCACACATTGTAATTTTAAGATATTCTTTTAAAACAGAAAAAATAACTGAAGATGTTGCTGCAAAATATTGTCATTTAAATATTGTTGGGCTGGTGGGCTCCATTGACAATGATTTCTGTGGTACCGATATGACAATTGGTACGGATTCGGCTCTGCACAGGATTATGGAGGTTATTGATGCAATCACTACTACTGCACAGAGGTAAATGCATAGTTTTACTTGTGATTCTTTCTTCTGGCATGTTTACCAGTGCATTCTAAATGGAAACTGCCTTACTTGATGTGTGTAATGTATGTTTGTTTTAGAAGACTTGTTTAGACTGTTAAAGAAAATTTCCAAGTTGGCACTACGTATAATTTCTTGTCTGAATTAAGCTTTGCAGTTGTGGTGTTAAACAGATCTAGTAGTGCCCCACAATATAAAGATTACAATACTTATATACAAGAAAACAAGGTCCAGTCTACGATCCTGTAGTAACATCTGTCTTTAATTTCTTGTGATCTGACACTTATTCCCTATACTGTGGATTGGGGATAAGTTATATTAAAGGGGTATTCCAGGAAAAAAAAAAATTATTATATTAACCGGCTTCAGAAAGTTAAACAGATTTGTAAATTACTTCTACTAAAAAAATCTTAATCCTTTCAATAATTATGAGCTGCTGAAGTTGAGTTGTTCTTTTCTGTCTGGCAACAGTGCTCTTTGCTGACATCTCTGCTTGTCTCAGGAACTGCACAGAGTAGAAGAGGTTTGCTATGGGGATTTCCTTCTAAACTGGGCGGTTTCCCAGACACGTGTCATCAGAGAGCACTTAGATAGAAAAGAACAACTCAACTTCAGCAGCTCATAAGTACTGAAAGGATTAAGATTTTTTAATAGAAGTAATTTACAAATCTGTTTAACTTTCTGGAGCCAGTTGAGATATATAAAAAAAAATTCCTGGATAACCCCTTTAACTCCGAATACCCCTTTACTCCTTAAGGACATTGGATGTAAGTGTATGTCCTGGTGCGCTGGTACTTATCGCACCAGGACATACATTTACATCCTATACATTAAAGGGGTTATCCAGGAAAAAACTTTTTTTTTAAATATATATAAAAACTGGCTCCAGAAAGTTAAACAGATTTGTAAATTACTTCTATTAAAAAATCTTAATCCTTTCAGTACTTATGAGCTTCTGAAGTTAAGGTTGTTTTTTTCTGTTCGGTGCTCTCTGATGACACGTGTCTCGGGAACTGCCCAGTTTAGAAGAGGTTTGCTATGGGGGTTTGCTTCTAAACTGGGCGGTTCCTGAGACAGGTGTCATCAGAGAGCACTTAGACAGAAAAAAACAACCTTAACTTCAGAAGCTCATAAGTACTGAAAGGATTAAGATTTTTTTTAATTGAAGTAATTTATAAATCTGGAGCCAGTTGATATATAAAATTTTTTATTTTCCTGGATAACCCCTTTAAGCAAACACAGGAGTAATGACCGATTCATGCGCTACAGGTCCCGACTGTTTTCTGCAACCAGGGACCCTCCGCTAATTACGACACCAGCTATCACATCAATGCGGTGCTTGAAATGGCTAATCGGATCATCCAAGGCATGACCGTGGGGATCCGATCATCCAAGATGAGGGGCGTGGTCTCCTTTCCTTCCTACTGCCTTCCTTCTAGCAGACCAGAGAAGTTCAGTGATAATACTGATCACTGCTATGCCTAGCAATCTAATTCCTATTGGGACATGGGGACATTAAAAGTATTTTTTAAAGCCCCTCCCTAATAAAAATTTCTCCCCTTTTTCCTATTTACCCCAAAAAGTGTTAAAACTATCAAAGTATAATGTTAATGATCCCACACGGTGAACGACGTAAACATGTTAAAAAATAAAAATTAGAATCTAAATGGCTCCTTTTTGGTCACATCACAATAATAATTAAGTGCAGAAAAGGAAAAAAAAGTAAAGGAAACAAAGGGGGTGCTATCTAAGTGCCGTAAATGATGGTGATCGCAAAGGATGTAAAATTGCGCATACAGGAATTATGGAGCCAAATTAAAGTGTGTGTTAGCACACTCACCTTCTAGTGTTGTGCAAGCTCAGGCACAACACTGATGTGGGCTTTCTGAGTGCATGCACTCTAAGCGTTTTCCTCTGGGCTGCCAAGCATCTATCCCGATACTCCATGGTGTCTGTCTGGTAGACAGTGATGTGGATGCTGGATAACCTCGGCAAGGTGCTTGTCCAGTCCTGGTAAAAACGGCGATGCTTCTCTGGGGCGCCTCCGGATGCGTGAATGTTTCAACTCCCGACCCAGGTGGGGGTTGGAGAAGGAGGAAGGTACGGGAGCAATTGAAAGTTTTAAAAGCTTTATTCAGACGACGCGTTTCGCAAGGGGTCCCTTGCTTCATCAGGTCATCACCTGATCAAGCAAGGGACCCCTTGTGAAACGCGTCGTCTGAATAAAGCTTTTAAAACTTTCAATTGCTCCCGTACCTTCCTCCTTCTCCAACCCCCACCTGGGTCGGGAGTTGAAACATTCACGCATCCGGAGGCGCCCCAGAGAAGCATCACCGTTTTTACCAGGACTGGACAAGCACCTTGCCGAGGTTATCCAGCATCCACATCACAATAATAATTAAGTCTCACATATGGAAAAGTGGTACCAAAAAAAGTACAGATCAAGGCGCTAAAAAAAAAAAAAAAAAAAAAAAAATCCTTACACAGCCCCATATACAGAAGTTTTTGAGAGTTATAGGGGGTCAGAATAGGACGATTTTAAAAACATGTATTTTGTTTGTTTTAAAATAAAAACGTTTTTTTTTTTTTTAAAGTAGAATAATAGAGAAGCGTGTAAACAAACATGGGTATCAGTTTAATCGTATTGACCCACAGAATAAAGAAAACGTCAAGCCCTCTAAAACTTGCAAAATTGCGTTTTTCTTCAATTTCCTCACACAAATATTTTTTGGGGTTTTGCCATACATACATTTATTTTATGGGTAAAGAGTGATGTCATTACAAAGTACAATTAGTCACCCAAAAAAAGCCTTAATACGGGTCTTTGCGTGGAAATATGAGTCATTGTTCTGAGAAGGTGAGAAGGAAAATAAAAATGCTAACTTTTAAATTGACCTGGCTTTTCTTTGGATAGTGGATAAGTAATATTTTACTGCACTACTCCTTTTAAGGCCCAAATGGTCTTTGTCCTTAAAGGGGTACTCCGCCCCTGGCATCTTATCCCCTATCCAAAGGATAGGGGATAAGATGTTAGATCGCCGCGGTCCCACTGCTGGGGACCCCGGGGATCACCGCTGTGGCACCCCGCTGTCATTACTGCACAGTCATGGCTCCGCCCCTCATGACATCACGGCCCGTCTCCTTAATGCAAGGCTATGGCAGGGGGCGTGACGACCGCCACGCCCCCTTTCCATAGACTTGTATTGACGGGGGCGGGCCGTGATGTCACGAGGGGCGGAGCCATGACGTAACTATGCTCCGGCCCCTGTATTGCCCGTCATTATGTGCAGAGCGATCTCGCTCTGCGCAGTAATGATAGCGGGGTGCTGCAGCAGCGATCCCCAGCAGCCGGACGCCGGTGATCTGACATCTTATCCCCTATCCTTTGGATAGGGGATAAGATGTCTAGGGGCGGAGTACCCCTTTAAAGCGTACCCGTCAGATCAAACAAAAAATAATTATTTTTTCTCTATCGGCTCCGTTGGGTGACACAGACCGTGGATGTATGCTGCTGTCTCTAGGAGGTATGACACTATGGCAACAAAAAAAGTCTGCTCCTCCCAGCAGGAGATACCCGCCTCCAGGCCCTGAGCTAATCAGTTTTAGCTTAGTGTCTGAAGGAGGGGGACATGGTCTGGATTTCTCCAGACCGGGTCTTATGTTTTATTATTTTCCTAGTTAGTGAATGTTAGTTTTTTATTCCTTTTTTCTTTCACGTTTTCAGGTGGGGACTCAGGAACTGCGGCTCACTGTTTCCCCATTGCGATTGAGGGGGCACAGACATAGCGTATATGCACTGTTCACCCCCTCTTGCCAACAGACAGCGCCTGGGGTTGTACCTCATGGGTCCGGGTCCCCCTATTTCCCTGCTCGCCTCGCTCGCACATGGTAGCTCGGCGTGATGCAGGTAACAGAAAGCTGACTGAAGACCTCGCAGAAGACTCTCTAGGGGGAAGGTTCCTCCCTTCAGGGTTGTGGCTCATTCTACCCGTTCTGTTGGGGCATCCTGGGCTCTCCAGAACAAGGCCTCGGCCTCGCAGATTTGCAAGGTGGCTACTTGGTCGTCTTTGCATGCTTTCTCGAGGTTCTACCGGGTTCATACCTTCGCATCGGCTGATGCTAGTCTGGGCCGTAAAGTGCTGCAGGCGGCAGTGGAACAGCCGTCTGCCTAACTGATTATCTGCCCACCCAAGGGACGGCTTTGGTACGTCTCACGGTCTGTGTCCCCCAATGGAGCCGATAGAGAAAAGGAGATTTTTTAACACTTACCGTAAAATCTCTTTCTCGAAGGATCCCTTGGGGAACACAGCTCCCACCCTTTTGGGTTTCTATTTGGTTTTCTGTCCGAGGGTGTGTTCAGTTTTATATATATTTTTTCTTCTGGTTCTCGGACAGTTTGTGTTTTTCCTTGACCTGTCGGTCCTCTCCTATTGCTCTGGTACTAAAACTGATTAGCTCAGGGCCTTGAGGTGGGTATATCCTGCTGGGAGGACCCGACTTTTTTTGTTGCCATAGTGTCGTCATACCTCCTAGAGACAGCAGCATAGACCCACGGTCTGTGTCCCCCAATGGATCCTTCGAGAAAGAGATTTTACAGTAAGTGTTAAAAAATCTTTTATATATATATATATCTCACTCAGTACCTAATCCTGACCATGTACATCAAATTTTTGTGTCTAGCAAATTTTTTTTTATTACACTTTTTCATTTAGCTCACTAGTCTGAATTACTATCAAAGGTAGGGGGCGTGGCCTCACTGTGCAGGTCTCCGCCCCTTCCCTCAGTATGCGGTCTGCTCACATCTCCCCTAGCATTAGCAAAACTACAACTCCCAACTTGTCCTCACTGACAGTAGCGGGACACAAGCTGACAGTGGGAGGATTTTTCCTCCAGCTGTGAGCCCTGTGCTCACAGCTGTCAATCATGGAAGTGTGTCCATGACATAGGTGATGACGCATGGACACAGCTGGACTAGTATGTGTCCAAGCCGGCAGGGGGGCCAGTTGTTTGACTGGCTTTTTCAGTATGAAATACTGAAAATTTTCTAATGAAAGCAATTGCATAACCTATTGGTTTGGCATGCTTAACAACACATCAAAAGTTTTTGTATCGGACATTGCCCATTTAAAGGGGGTTAAAGAACAGGAAAAAAGCGTTATTTTATATATTATTATATATTATATATTTTATATGTTATATCGCCTTACCTCTGAGCGCCCTATCAGCGTCCAGTGTCCCCAGTGTCTTTAGCCTCTGGGTGAGTGCGGATATTTTTTCTAAGTACTGTGTCTATATGCATATATATATATAATATATATATATATATATATATATATATATATATAATTGCATGCAGAGAAACAGCTGTCTGGCACTGGAAAGTTAATGCTCATGTCGGCTGTATCTGCTGTGATATTCAGTGCTGTGTTAAACGTAAAGGAAGACTTTATACAGATGTCGGCTATGTGAGCTGGAGTCAGTAGTGCTAGTCAGTGCTGTACCGAATATAATAGGGTGCAGAATGGAGGAAAACCCAGCTGTAGTAATGGCAATAGGAGAAAAAAAACATTGCTCTCTTGTTGAATGTCCTGAAAAGGGCTTCTTTTATTGAAGATACATTGATCAGTACAGGGAGATAAAATACATTAAATGGGCACTGTCATGAAGTAAAACAATTGATATGTTGTAGTACTTAAGTACTACAACAAATCACTAATATACTTTAATTAAAAAAAGTGATTTTAAACAAGTTTAAAATCACTTTTAAATTCGGCCACTAGGGGTCGCCTCCTAGTGGCCGAATGCATTCGGCAGTGACGTCACAACTGAATTTCGACTCATTTTAAGCCTGGCAATGAGTCGAAATTCAGGCACTGCGGTGCTCGCTCCCGCCGGTCAATCAAACAGGCGAGAGCGAGCACGATAGCTGGGGCTGCGTGCATTGGCCAGCTCCACTGGCCTCGCGCACGGCCCTGCCCACCCCCGTTACCCTGTCCCTGTGCCCACGAGCGAGATCGCTACCATCACCTCTAGCGGGGTCCCTGTGCCCACTAGCGGTGTCACAAGAATGCCGAGTGCGGCTCTGTTCCCCGTCCCGTTCAGCTCTCAGGATACGGGAACAGATTTAAAAGCCTCACGCGCAGCTAACGTAGTACTGCGCAAATAGCGTACGGCGAACGCCAGGCTCCTAGTGCTGCCTACGTTAGCCCTACGCTATTTGCGTGGTCCTGCGCAGTACTAAGTTAGCCGCGCGCGCGGCTTTTAAATCTATTCCCGTACCCTGAGAGCTTACAGGGAACAGAGCCGCGCTCGGCATTCTTGTGACACCACTAGTGGGCACAGGGACCCCGCTAGCGGTGATTGTAGCGCTCGCGGGAGGCATTCTTGTGACACTATGACATTAGACAATAAGGTGCCTCCAGCTTTTTCACAACTACAATTCTCAGCATGGCCTGACAGCTAATAGCAATCATGGCATGCTGGGAGTTGTAGTTGGGAAACAGCTGGAGGCACCCTATTAGATAAATAACACTCATGCATAGACGTTGTGAGGGCGGAAGCAAGCGCCCAGCAAGGCATTAGTGATGTCGCGCCTGTTGGGAA
This sequence comes from Hyla sarda, assembly GCF_029499605.1. Lineage (NCBI taxonomy): Eukaryota > Metazoa > Chordata > Amphibia > Anura > Hylidae > Hyla > Hyla sarda. The sequence continues at coordinate 142,242,226 of NC_079196.1, forward strand.
GCGCTGCTTTCTGCCCTGCTTTATAGAGCAGATTTAGAAGCACTAAATCTGCTCTATTCAAGTGATTACAAATTTTTTTTAAAGCTAGGTAGGGGGTTAGGGCTAGATTACTACTAGGTAGGGACATATTAGATTATATAGTACTTGGTGGGAGCTACCCTTTAACTGCTTGTGGAAAGTTTTTTTTTTTTTTCCTATTGCCATTTCTTTTTTTATGACATTTCTTTTGTTAGTACCTCACTCTTCGATCTAATAGAGTATATAGTTCTACCCAGTCAATGCTATATTCTGTAAGTAAAGCATGTGATATATTTTTTTTTTTCTTTATTTTTTATAGCCTTAAAACTGAGTCAAAGTTCAAATGTTGCTACATTGCTTACAATCCATAGCAGTGAGTCACAAGCATAAAGTGCTGGAGTATCTGGACGTTTAATGCCATAGCAAGATGTATAAACTAATCTAAGGCTAAATTCACACTGGGTTAAAGCTTCCCTTAGACATCTGTTGACATTCCTATGTATATTGTAACTAGTGCAGGAAAAGCAATTAATTTTAGGTGCACTCAAAAGTGCAGAGTGCTGCGCTGTCCAATCCGCTTACAATGTTTCATATGTCCCTAACTGAGTCACATTTGGGCCATTAGAGAACGGGATGCTGACTGATCCATCAGACAGAAGCACAGTGTAAATCTAGCCTTGGGTATGTTTACATGGCAGAAATTTCACTTGATGTCCGCATTGGAATTCTTATGTAAACCATGTACCATAGTTTTCAGTGGGAAAACTCACCATATACTTTTTTCCCCCCTCTCAAACGGATTTAAAATCAATCATGGAAAGTGTCTAGTCACTGTATCAGGTAATCTGTACACCAGTAAATGGGGTTAATACATGTTCAAATCCATGGCATATAAACTGTAATACGTGGCAGAAATGTGAGGGTATGTCACTGCTGGGGATTCAGTATTTTATTTTATTTTTTCAACTGAAGAAATATATAAGCTTATTTTCTGCCATTTTTCATTGTAATCGGCAAAAAAAAAATTTCATTACGGTATGTTTGAAGAACAGCAACAAAATAAAATATGACCATTTTTTTATGCGGTGTAAACATAGCATTAGGGTGATTCTATAGTCTTCAAAATACTGTATGCATTTTATTTATTTTTCCTATCGAAGTCCACAAAAAAAAAAAAGCTCTGGCAATGCTACTTGCTTCCAAAATGTCATTTACTAGAAAAAGGACAAACAGCATTTTTGCCACTGTCCTACCAAGCTACAGATGGAACATAAGTTCACCATGACAATTGTATTTCCCCATAATGAGCCACTAGGGAATTTGTATACGAAAAAAACTTAAGAATGGACTTTTATGTGTATAGCTAGGTATAAAGTGGGAAAAACAATATGAAACAGATGGGAAGAAGGAATTATTAGGAGACACAGCGGACAATCCGAGGGGGGGGGGGGGGGAATATTTTTTTTCTATTGATTTTAAAAGTGAAAATTGACTTTTACACATTTTAATAAACCTTCTCATGAATAAAATAAGTTCACGCATCACTGTCGAATTTTATTTGCAACAATTTGCACAAAGTCAAAGCAAATCCCTGCAATTTTGTACAAACTATGAACTTGCCCTAAGTGTGGTCAATAATTATACTCAAGGCTTTAAGAATACGACTACACCATAACTAATGCCATGACACATATTGCAGGCCAAAATATGCGGTGTTGCGCTGTCTGCATGGTGCTGCATCAAAGCTAATAAAAGCAGTCGTGGTAAAGTTGCTAAACAGCTTTTTGGAATCCTTCCAGGTAGAATAATGGTGGCAGTTGCAGCAACTTGGGTGCCGTAGCGTGACCACTTTCATTACCTGTGATGCAGCACATTGCAGGCAGCATGACATGATGCATGGTGATCTTTGGCTATGTGACCTGAGTCAAGGTCACTGGAACATGCTAAACTTTTAGACTATGGTTACACAAAGCATTAGACTCCATAGGCAGTCATATTTGATGTTCCCATTGAAAGTTACCCCTCATCCCATTCCATAATGAAGCTCATATTTTTCTTTTGCCAGTCAAACGCTCTCTACTCCTATATAGTTATTGTGAGCCTGTTTTATTTTAACCTTGAAGCAATGTGCAAAGCTCCTCCTTTTCCTAGTAACATGTATATACCAAGGAATGGAGGGTGCTGTCTGTAGTTCATGGATGATGGTGCAATTAGAGAGAGTTTCTTCAAGCAACAGATCCTTAATCTCAGATTGATTTTCATGAATACTTATTCGGGGCTCCAGCCTATGTCACCCAGATAGGGAAAGCTTGTAAATTATGGATTCTATTTTTTTTATTATAGCCACAAAATAATTTTTATGCAAAAAATAGCAAACTATTTTATTTTTAGCAAATAGGTCTTCCCATGGAAAACTTTTTTTTTTTTTTTTTTTAAATCAACTGGTGCCAGAAAGTTTAAACAGATTTGTAAATGACTTCTATTAAAAAAAATCTTAATCTTTCCAGTACTTTTTAAGGGTCTAAATACTACAGAGGAAATGGTTTTCTTTTTGGAACACAGAGCTCTCTGCTGACATCATGACCACAGTTCTGTCTGCTGGCATCTCTGTCCATTTTAGGAACAGTCCAGAGCAGCATATGTTCTCTATGGGGATCTACCGGTGGTGGTGTTTAAAACTGAGTCACGCCGTGACCCTGCATCACGCCGTGACCCTGCATCACGCCGGGTCGGTCCCGTCTGCTATTGATAGCCAGGACCCTGGGCTAATAGCGCACGGCACAGATCGTTGTGCCGCGCGTGATTAACCCTTCAGACGCGGCGATCAAAGTTGATCGCCGCGTCGAAATGAAAACAAAAGTAAAAGCTTCCCAGCAGCTCAGTCGGGCTGATAAGGACTTTTATCGCGATGTCGCGATCAGCTAGGACGCGAGCGGAGGCCCCCTTGCCTTGCTCCATCGCGTCCTATCTGCTTTTGATTGCTCCAAGCCTGAGCTACAGGCTTGAGCAATCAACCCCCTATTAAGCTGATCCATGCAAAGCTATGGCTTTGCAGGGATCAAGGTAAAAGATCAGTGTGTGCAGTGTTATAGCCCCCTATGAGAGCTAGAACACTGCAAAAACAAAGTGAAAAAAAAGTTAATAAAGGTCTTTTAACCCCTTCCCTAATAAAAGTTTGAATCACCCCCCCCCCCCTTTCCCATAAAAAAGTGTAATTTAAAAATAAAGTGGTATTGCCGTGTGCGTAAATGTCCGAACTATAAAAATATATAGTTAAACAGCACTGTCAATGGTGTACGCGCAAAAAAAATTCAAAGTCCAAAATAGCGTATTTTTGGTCACTTTTATACCATAAAAAAATGAATAAAAGCGATCAAAAAGTCAGATCAATGCAAAAATGGTACCGATAAAAACTTCAGAACACATCGCAAAAAATGAGCCCTCATAGTGGCCCGTATGCGGAAAAATGAAAGTTTTATAGGGGTCAGAAGATGAGAATTTTAAACGTATACATTTTCCTGCATGTAGTTATTTTTTTCAGAAGTAATACAAAATCCAACCTATATAAGTAGGGTATCCTTTTAACCGTATGGACCTACAGAATAAAAATAAGGTGTAATTTTTACCGAAAAATGCATTGCGTAGAAACGGAAGCCCACAAAAGTTACAAAATGACATCTTTTTTTTCTTCAATTTTGTCGCACAATTAATAAATTATTTTTTTTTCCATTTCGCCGTGGATTTTTTGGTAAAATGACTGTCACTGCAAAGTAGAAATGGTGGCGCAAAAAATAAGCCATCATATGGATTTTTAGGTGCAAAATTGAAAGCGTTATTATTTTTAGAAGATGAGGAAAAAATTAAAATGGAAAAACGCTGAGTCCTTAAGGGGTTAAAATGGACAGAGATGTCAGCAGAGAGCACTGTGTTCCAAAAAGAAAACCATTTCCTCTGTAGTTTTAAGCAGCTAATAAGTACTGGAAGGATTAAAACATTTTCATGGAAATAATTTACAGATCTGTTTTAACTTTCTGGCACCAGTTGATAAAAAAAAAAAAAACCCCTTATGGACCTAGAGCGTAGAGCAATATGCCCTGGCTTCCTAGTACTTAATGACCCAGGACGTATCCATACGCCCGTGGGAATTTTGGTCCCCGTCGGGTGGGGACCGGGGTGATTGCTGATATATTAGCAGGCACCCCGCGCAAATGCCCGGGGGGGGGGGGTTCATCAGACCCCCCATGTCGGCGATCGACGCAAATCGCCGGTGAACTCACACCTGCGATTTGCGCCGATTCGGGATGGTGGTTGTCAAAGACACCCACGATCCCCTTGAAGGGATAGGAGTGAGGTGGCAGGGGTGTCACCCCTCCTATCCCTGTTATTGGTCGTCAAGGAGCGACTACCAATAGCAGATAGGGGGCAGGGGGGTTTACTTTCGGTTTCCCCGTTCTGCCCACCCACAATAGGCGGGGCAGGACGGGGAAACCGACAGGGACGGGCGGCAGAAGATCCACTTACCCATCCGGAGGCTGCGGGCGACGGTGATCTGCGGGTGGCGATGTCCTGCGGCTGGCTCCCTGGATCCTACGGAAGCCGGTGAGTTGCCTAGCAACATCTGGAGGTCTACAGTTTGATAGTGGTCTCTAAACTGTAGCCCTCCAGATGTTGCAAAACTATAACTCCCAGCATGCCCAGACAGCTATTTGCTTTCACACGGGCAGGTTTACAGTGAGTTTTCTGCTACAAGTTTGGGCTACGGCAAATTTTTCGCCGCAGCGCAAACTCCTAGCGAGAAACTCACTGTAACCTGCCAGTGCGAATGTACCTTAAAAACACTACACTACACTAACACATAATAAAAGGTAAAACACTACATATACACCCCTTACACTGTCCCCCCCCCCCCCCCCACCAATAAAAATGAAAAACGTATTGTACGGCAGTGTTTCCAAAACGGAGCCTCCAGCTGTTGCAAAACAACAACTCACAGCATTTCTGGACAGCCACTGATTGTCCAGGCATGCTGGGAGTTTTGCAACAGCTGGAGGCACCCTGTTTGGGAATCACTGGTGTAGAATACCCCTATGTCCACCCCTATGCAATCCCTAATGTAGTCCTCAAATGTGCATGGCGCTCTCTCGCTTCGGAGCCCTGCCGTCTTTCAAGGAAGCAGTTTAGGGCCACATATGGGGTATTTCCGTACTCTGAAGAAATTGCTCTACAAATTTTGGGGGCTTTTTCTCCTTTTACCCCTTATGAAAGGGAAAAGTTAGGGTCTACACCAGCCTGTTAGTGTAAAAAAAATTAAAACTTACATTAACGTGCTGGTGTAGCCCCATACTTTTTTGCTTCTACCTCTTGTGAAAATAAAAAGACCCCAAAAATTTGTAACGCAATTTCTCCTGAGTATGGAAATACCCCATATGTGGGCGTAAAATGCTCTGCGGGTGCGTTGTGCGCTCAGGAGTGAGAGCGCATTATGTACATTTGAGGCCTAAATTGCTGATTTGCACAGGGGTGGCTGATTTTACAGCGGTTCTGACCTAAACACACAAAAATAAATACTCACATGTGACCCCCATTATGGAAACTACACCCCTCACGGAACGTAACAAGGAGTATAGTGAGCCTTAACACCCCACAGGTGTTCAAAGAATTTGAGAAGATGGGAAAATGAGAAGAAAAAAAAAAAATTTTTAACCCCATTTCTTCCAAGTAAGAAAATACCCCATATGTGGATGTAAAGTGCTCTGCGGCGAACTACAATGCTCAGAAGAGAAGAAGCGCAATTGGGATTTTGAAGAGAAGAATTGTCCGGAATTGAAGGCCTCGTGCGAGAAAAATGGACCCCCCACATGTGACCCCATTTTGGAAACTACACCCCTCACATAATGTAATAAGGGGTGCAGTGAGCATTTACCCCCCCACAGGTGTCTGAGAGATTTTTGGAACCGTGGTCCGTGAAAATGAAAACTGTCATTTTTAATTTGCACAACCCACTGTTCCAAAGATCTGTCAAACGCCAGTGGTGTGTAAATACTCACTGCACCACTTAATTCAGTGACTGGTAGTGTTTCCAAAATGGGGTCACATGTGGTGGGGGTCCACTGTTCTGGCACCACGGAGGGCTTTGTAAACGCACTTGGCCCCTGACTTCCATTCCAAACAAATTCTCTTTCCAGACCCTCAATGGTGCTACTTCTCTAAGTTCTGAGTATTGTAGTTCGCCAGCAGAGCACTTGACGTCCACACATGGGGTATTCCATACTCAGAAGAAATGGGGTTACAAATTATGGGGGTCATTTTCTCCTATTATCCCTTGTAAAAATGTAAAATTTGGGGGGAAAACTGCATTTTAGTGAGAATTTTTTTTTTTTTCATTTACACATCCAACTTTAACAAAAAGTCGCAAAACAACTGTGGGGTGTTAAGGCTTACTGTACCCCTTGTTACGTTCCTTAAGGGGTGTAGTTTCCAAAATACTATGCCATGTGTTTTTTTTTTTTTTGCTTTTCTGGCACCACAGGGGCTTCCTTAATACGACATGCCCCCCAAAAACCATTTCAGCAAAATTTGCTTTCCAAAAGCCAAATGTGACTCCTCCTTTTCTGAGCATTGTAGTTCGCCCCCAGAGCATTCTACGTCCTAACATGGGGTATTTCCATACTCAGGAGAGATGGGGTTCAAAATTTTGGGGGGCATTTTTCTACCATTACCCTTTGTAAAAATGGTAAATTTGGGGAAAAAAACTGCACTTTAGTGAAAAAATTATTTTTTTCATTTACCATACGAATTTGACGACTTTTCGTTAAACACCTGTGGGGTGTTAAGGCTCACTGAACCCCTTATGTGCCTTGAGGGGTGTAGTTTCCAAAATGGTATGCCATGTGGGGGTTTTCTGCTGTTCTGGCACCATAGGGGCTTCCTAAATGCGACATGCCCCCCAAAAACCATTTGTCGCTCCTTCCCTTCTGAGCCCTCTACTGCGCCCGCCGAACAATTAACATAGACATATGAGGTATGTGCTTACTCGAGAGAAATTGGGTTTCAAATACAAGTAAAAATTTTCTCCTTTTTACCCCTTGCAAAAATTCAAAAATTGGGTCTACAAGAACATGCGAGTGTAAAAAATGAAGATTGTGAATTTTCTCCTTCACTTTGCTGCTATTCCTCTGAAACCCCTAAAGGGTTAAAATGCTTATTGAATGTCATTTTGAATACTTTGGGGGGTGCAGTTTTTATAATGGGGTAATTTATGGGGTATTTCTAATATGAAGACCTTTCAAATCCACTTCAAACCTGAACTGGTCCCTGAAAAAAAGCAAAATTTTGTGAAAAATTGGAAAATTGCTGCGGAACTTTGAAGCCTTCTGGTGTCTTCCAAAAGTAAAAACTCATAAATTTTATGATGCAAACATAAAATAGACATATTGTATATGTGAATAAAAAAAAAATTATTTGGAATATCCATTTTCCTTTCAAGCAGAGAGCTTCAAAGTTAGAAAAATGCAAAATTTTCAAATTTTTCATCACATTTTGGGATTTTTCACCAAGAAAGGATGCAAGTTACCACAAAATTTTACCACTTTGTTAAAGTAGTATATGTCACGAAAAAACTATCTCGGAATCGGAATGATAACTAAAAGCATTCCAGAGTTATTAATGTTTAAAGTGACAGTGGTCAGATTTGCAAAAAATGGCCGAGTCCTTAAGGTGAAAAAGGGCTCAGTCCTTAACCCCTTAAGGGCCAAGGACGTACCGGTACGTCCTTGGTCCTGCTCTCCTGATATAATGCGGGGTTACACAGTAACCCCGCGTCATATCACAGCGCGCCCTTCGTCATAGTGAAGCCGGGACCCGCCTCTAATATCGCGCGGCGCCGCGCACTATTAACCCTTTAGCCGCGCTGAAAGTGAAAGTTGCCGGCTAGCTCAGTCGGGCTGTTCAGGATAGCCACGGCTAATCGCGGCATCCCGAACAGCTGATAGGACAGCGAGAGGGCCCCTACCTGCCTCCTCGCTGTCCGATCGCCGAATGACTGCTCAGTGCCTGAGATCCAAGCATGAGCAGTCATGCGGCAGAATCGTTGATCACTGGTTTCTTATGAGAAACCAGTGATCAATGATGAAGATCAGTATGTGCAGTGTTATAGGTCCCTATGGGACCTATAACACTGCAAAAAAAAAAGTGGAAAAAAAAGTGAATAAAGATAATTTAACTCCTCCCCTATTAAAAGTTTGAATCACCTCCTTTTCCAATAAAAAAAATAGTGTAAATAAAAATAAACATATATGGTATCAACGCGTGCGGAAATGTCCGAATTATAAAAAATATATCATTAATTAAACCGCTCGGTCAATGGCGTGCATGCAAAAAAATTCCAAAGTCCAAAATAATGCATTTTTGGTCACTTTTTATATCATTTAAAAATGAATAAAAATCAATAAGTCCTATCAATACAAAAATTTTACCGTTAAAAACTTCAGATCACGGTGCAAAAAATGAGCCCACATACCGCCCCATACACGGAAAAATAAAAAAGTTATAGGGGTCAGAAGATGACAATTTTAAACGTATTAATTTTCCTGCATGTAGTTATGATTTTTTTTTCCAGAAGTCCGACAAAATCAAACCTATATAAGTAGGGTATCATTTTAATCGTATGGACCTACAGAATAAAGATAAGGTGTTATTGTTACCGAAACATGTACTACGTAGAAACGGAAGCCCCCAAAAGTTACAAAACTGCGTTTTTTTTTCAATTTTGTCGCACAATGATTTTTTTTCCGTTTCACTGTAGATTTTGGGCAAAATGACTGACTTCATTACAAAGTAGAATTGGTGCCGCAAAATATAAGCCATCATAAGGATTTTTAGGTGCAAAATTGAAAGAGTTACGATTTTTTAAAGGCAAGGAGCAAAAAACGAAAATGCAAAAAACGGAAAAAACCCAGATCCTTAAGGGGTTAATGGGTAACAAAATTTGCTACAGCAAATCTGCAGCAAAATATACACCCATGTGAATGTACCCTTAGGGTGCATTCACATAAGCAGATTTACTTATAAATATATGCAGCGTGTTTCCTGCTGCAGTTTTGAATGGAGGTAGGCTCTCTGCAGGTTTTTGGCAGCAGATTTTCGGCAGCGTATTTCTTGTTGAAAATCCACCGCAGACCCTATTGACTTCACTGGAGTCTGGTTGGATTTTTCACAGCGGAGGTTCTGCTGCCAAAAACTTGCTGTGAATAGCCTGCCCTCATTCAAACTCGCAGCGGGAAACACGTTAGTAATGGAATAATGCCAGCATCTGTGAGGGCAGTAAGGGGGATGGTTTATTGTAAGGATTTTTAGTAGAATCAAATAGTTAATTTTTAGATACCTGGTGGAAGACAGCTGAAGGATTAATGTGCATATTTTATGGTACAGTGGGGGTTACTCGCCTCTCCAGACCCTATTTTTTTCTTTTTTCATGGAACAGGAGGATGAATACTGCTAGTTGAACTTCCTGATTCCTTTCTGCATTGGTAATAGAAATGGGTGCAGAGAGTGGATAGAGAATACTACACCCTGTTCCAAATTATTACGCAAATTCTTTTTAAGTTTCACAAAGATTAAATATTTTTTGTTTTTCAGTATGTCATGGATGGCATTGTGTCTCAGGGCTCTTTTGATCACTGAAACCAATCTCTGACACCTGTGATAATTGCCAGGGGAGCACAATTTAAGGAAAAACTATTAAAGGTGGGGTGTTCCACATTATTAAGCAGAGCACCATTTTCAAGCTATATGGGGAAGAAACAGGATTTCTTAAATAGTTCAATGCCTTGGACGAGGTATAAAAACATTAGATATTTCACGAAAACTTAAGCGTGATCATCGCACTATTAACAGATTTGTGGCTGATTCAGAGAACAGACATCAAGGTGTAGAATCCTCTAGAGTCTTGCAACTGTGCATAAACCTATTTGGCCACCACTAACCAATGCTCACAAGCAGAAACGGCTGAATAGGGCAGAAAAATACATGAAGACAAATTTTTAAACAGTCCTGTTTACTGATGAGTGCTGTGCAACCTTGGATGGTCCAGATGGATGGAGTAGTAGATGGTTGGTGGATGGTCACCCTGTTCCAACAAGGCTGTGACGTCAGCAAGGCGGTGGTGGAGTCATGTTTTGGGCCGGAATCCTGGGAAGAGAGCTGGTTGGCCCCTCTAAGGTCCCAGAAGGTGTAAAGATGACCTCTGTAAAGTATGTGGAGTTTCACTTTCTGACTGATCACTTTTTTCCCTGGTACAGAAGGAAGAACTATGCTTTCCGTAATAAAGTCATCTTCATTCATGACAATGCACCATCTCATGTTGCAAAGAATACCTTTGCATCAATGGCTGCTATGGGGTTAAAAGGAGAGTCATGGTGTTGCCTCCATCATCCCCTGACCTCAATCCTAATGAGAACCTTTGGAGCATCCTCATGCAAAAGATCTATGAGGGTGTGAGGCAGTTTTCATCCAAACAGCAGCTCTGGGAGGCAATTCTGACATCTTGCAAACAAATTCAAGCAGAAACTGTCCAAAAACTCACAAGTTCAATGGATGCAAGACTTGTGAAGCTACTATCAAATAAGGGGTCCTATGTTAAAATGTAAAGCGACCATTTAAAAAGTTAAAATGTTGTTAAAAGTTTGATTGAAATAGCTTTTGATTTCAGTAAATATGCTGCACACAGCAAATGACAATTTTCAGTTCTTTACTACCTATAAAGTGTTTTGAAACTTACTGCGCGTAATTTGGAACAGTGCATTGTGTGTTTAAAAAAAATACTTTTATTATTAGGTCTGTTAAATGAAATTTGAATTGTACTCTTAATAGTTGATAACATGAGAATTATGCTGACTTATTTACACCAATTATTTAGGCATATATGAAAATTATAATTTTGCATAATAATTTGGAACAGGGTGTATATTAGGGATCGGATGATGATCACGATTTTTTAAGTTATTGGTATCTGCATCTAACCTTGCCGATAATGTGTCTAGCTCGTGCGCCCCCGATACTTCTGTCCCGTTCTCCCGATCGCATCATGGCGTCCTAAGCAGGAGCATTTGACACACACAACACTCCTCCTCCCCTGCGCCCAGCGTAACGCTACGGAGAAAGCAGAGTGACCTGTATGTCACATGCTCCTACATAGGACGCCATGATGAGAACGGGACAGCAGAGCGGTAACACCTGAGGACAGCCGCAGGTAAGTTGTCTACAAGAGGAGGAGGGGGGCTGCTGTCTATAAGGGGGGGGGGGGGGGCTTGCTGTCTACAAGGGGATGGAGCCTGCTGTCTACAAGGGAGGAATATCGGTATAAGTTATCGGCTATCTGCCTGAAAGTTCACAGGTTCTCGGTATCGGCTCTAAAAGATCTATATCGGTCAATCCCTAGTGTATATAACTATACTGCTGCACAGTTCTCTCTATGATTAGTGTCCTTTTCTTGAATGTAAACATCATCTCCAGTTGCTTGGTAAAGCACATACATGTCTTTCTCTCAAAGTTATTTCATATGATCATGCGTTATGCCTTTGCATATTCTTATTTTATCTTAAGATATTTTTACTAATTAATTCAACACAATTTTTTTTTTGTCATTGTAGCCACCAGAGGACATTTGTGCTTGAAGTCATGGGAAGGCATTGTGGGTAATGACATTTTTGTACATTTCCATACATCTGTAATGTTTCTCACTAAAACTGGAGTTCCAAGCAAGTACTAGGGTAATTCCAGTTTTGGTCAGCTGTCTAAAAGCTTATTTGCAGGACAAGTTGTACTTTTATGGCACCATATACTGTGTTTATAAAAAAGTCCATATGTTCAATTGGTTTTGTTTTCATGGTGTCTTTAAAATGGCATATACCAGCAGAAAGTGGCTTGAATTGAGTCATTAGGTCATAAAATAAATAAATGGCACACAAGTGTAGATTGTCATTTTCCCACCTGAAAATATTTCAGTAGAACTGCCTCTGTTTTTTGCAGTGTTTTTTTTTTTTATTTTATTTAATTTTTTTGTGATTTTTCTGAAATTTCTAATTGTTTGTTTTTTCCATTTAGAGGAAATGCCAATTTTTGTTTACCCTGTGACAGTTTTTCACTGCCTTCAGGGTACCATTTTGTGGTTCAGATGCAGACATCTACTTACCCACTGCACACTGCAAATTTATTATTCATTTTCAGCCAGTTACCATCCAAGCAACAACAGCTTAACGTTACCAGGGTGGGCCAGGACCATTGTTTTTGGCCCTCCCCAGCATGTTAATGCCTAGTGCCAGGAGTGCTATTTTTGATGCTTCGGGCATGTTGCTACCTGCTCTTCCTGGTACCCCTGTGGTGGTGATTACAGGGGTAATAATTGGGAGTTAGAGCTAGCTGATTTTGGAGCTGACAATAAGCTGTGGCTTAGTAATTGACTGTTAAAGTCATTTTAGAAAAACGCAGCACACCTTTTATATAAACAAAAAACAAACAAAAAACAACAACACAGCACTAGTTTTACTTTTCTTGCTGGGCTTTTTCGGCTCACAGTGAACAGCCCAGCAATGGGTTAAAGTAAACCAGCGAGCTATACAGATTGCTAGTTTACCGTATGCTCTTGCCCAGCCCAAGCTGTGCCAGCAGCTCTAGAACCTGTGCCAGTATACAGTGGAGTGCTATGTACCGCTAAATACTGTACTGCCGGTGTAGGTAAGTAACATGATTTTTTTTTCTTGACTTTAGACTAATTAACGTGAAACACCTTTGATTTCTTGGCAAAAAAACACCATCGTTTAAGCATGCTGCAATTTTTGGAGCCTGCCAGAGAGCCCAAAAACACCCAAAAGCAGGGAAACAACAGCAAACAGAAAAACGCAAAGTGGCTTTGGTGTTTTGTAATTCCCTGTTGACATCTGGCCATGACAGATTTATCCCCCCCAAAAAAACAAGTGGAAACCTTGCCTCTCCATGTATTAAAATAGGGTGCCATTTCATTTTCAGCTGCTAACATGCTGGTTTAGATACAGATGAAGGCCTTTAGCCTAAGTGTAGGGCTGGGCGGTATACCGGTTCATACTGAATACCAAATTATTTGGGCTGCACGAAATGAATTTTCCCACATACCGCAATACCGGTTGGGCCCCTCCCCCTCGGGAATGTATTATCAGCGCAGCGCTGTCCCCACATCGGGGAACTAATCCTATGTTTACCCGCCAGCACTGTTCTGCTCCCCCCAATTAAGGATCAGCCCAGCGGGGCACTACTCACAGATGTCAAGCACTGCCCTCCTCCTCTTTGTTGGGGGCTGCCGGGCGCTGGAACTCTATAATGTACGCCAGTGGTCTCCAACCTGCAGACCTCCAGATGTTGCAAGACTGCAACTCCCAGCATGCCCGGACAGCCAACGGCTGTCCGGGCAAGCTGGGAGTTGTAGTTTTGCAACATCTGGAGGTCCGCAGGTTTGAGACCACTGCTGGATGCTGTATACCTATGCCCAGGCTGCAAAAAATACAGAAAATTTTACTTTTAACTCACCCACCTCGGCCGCACGCAGGGGACTGAAACGTGGACAGCCGTCAGCCTATCACCGTCTGGAGCGATGCCCCGCCCTGGCAAGTGATAGGCTGAGCCCACTGTCATGTAAGAAGCCGGCCAGAGCTTCTTACATGACAGTGTGCTCAGCCTATCACTGGCCGGGGCGGGGCATCGCTCCGGCCGGTGATAGGCTGACAGCTGTCCACGTTCCAGTCCCCTGCGTGCGGCTGAGGTGGGTGAGTTAAAAGTTTAATTTTCTGTATCTTTTGCAGCCCGGGCATAGGTATACAGCGTACAGCAGTGGTCTCAAACCTGCGGACCTCCAGCTGTTGCAAAACTACAACTCAGTTGTAGTTTTGCAACAACTGGAGGTCCGCAGATTGAAGACCACTGGCGTACAGGGAGTTCCATCGCCGGCGGCCCCCAACAAAGAGGAGGAGGGCAGTGCTTGACATATGTGAGTAGTACCCCGCTGGGCTGATCATTAATTGGGGGGAGCAGAACAGTGCTGGCGGGTCTCATGATCTTGGGGGGGGGGGCGGAAGCCGAACACCGCGCGCGGGTCACATGATTGGGGGGACAGAACAGCGCTGGCGGGTCACATGATTTGGGAGAGGGGGGTGGTGAGAAAATACTGTTATATACCGTGGAACCACCGTAAGTTAAAAAAAATACCGTGATACACATATTTGGTCATACCCCCCAGCCCTACCTAAGTGTATGTATTAATATGTATATATTGGGGGAGATTTATCAAAACCTGTGCAGAGGAAAAGTTGCCCATAGCAACCAATCAGATCGCTTCTTTCATTTTTCACAGGCCTTGTTAAAAATTAAAACTGCAATCTGGTTGTTATGGGCAACTGCACCAGTTTTTCACTACACAGGTTTGATAAATCTCCCCCATTCTTCTTGAATAAATGCCTTGGATTAATAAAAAAAAAAAAATAGGGTGGCTATTCTGTTTACATCTTTGCATTAACTTCTATTGCAGAAAAAAATGAATCTGTCTAGATACTGCCCTTTAACAAGGTAGAAAGGGGAAAAAAGAGCCTGAGGTATCAAAATTGCTGACAGCCCCATAAAGATGTTGGGAAGGAAGTGGAAGCAACCTGAAGTCTCAGTCATGCAGCTTGTATGACCAAGAAAACAGCTGTTTAATGCCCCGACTGCTGTTGCAACTGTCCAGCACCTGGGGGTTGTCTTGTTTCGTTCACAGATATTAGTGTTAGCTCTAGCATCCAATCAGAAAATCATGGCTATCAATTCTAAGGGTGGGTTCACACTGTTTGTAGTGTACGGGTTCTGGATCCGGATGGGGGGAGCAAAAACCGTCCGCTCCCATATCCCAGCCAGATCCGGCCCGAACCCCATTCATTTCAATGAGCCGACCGGAGTCAAATGCTGACTCCAGTCGGCTCGTTTTTTCCCCGTATCCTGTTTTCCCACCGGACCTAAAACCGAGGTATACGACGGTTTTAGGTCCGGTTACAGGGGCAAAAATGAGCCGACCGGAATCAGCGTTTGACTCCGGTCGGCTCATTGAAATGAATGGGGTTCGGGCAGGATCCTGCTGGGATATGGGAGCGGACGGTTTTTGCTTCCCCCCCCCCCCCCAACCGGATCCGGCACCCGTACACTACAAACATAGTTTGAACCCACCCTTAGAATTGATAGCCATGATTTTCTGACTGGATGCTAGATCTAACCCTAATATTTGTGAACGAAACAAGACAACCCCCAGGTGCTGGACAGTTGCAACAGCAGCCGGGGCATTAAACAGCGGTTTTCTTGGTCTTACAAGCTGCATGACTGAGGCTTCAGGTTGCTTCCACTTCCTTTGCAACATCTTTATTTTCCCTTTCTACCCTGTTAAAGGGCAGTATCTAGACCAGTGATTCCCAACCATGGTGCCCTGGCACCGCAGGGGGGAAAGGGAGCGTGCGTGCGTACTGCGCACACAGAGTCCCCCTCCTCCTTGTGGCGCAGTAAGCCGAAAATGGTGCCCTGCTACACCGAAGAGGGGAAGATGCCGTGGAACTGCAAGCTGCGCCCCATGCCGGCTTGCTTAAGGTACTGTACCCTTTCCACCCCTCTGTTACCCCCCCGTCACCCATATCCACCCCACCTCATCACCAATGTCCACCCTCCGTCACGCATTACCCCCTGTCATTCATGTCCGCCTTGTCCACCCCTCTTTCCATCCCTGTCACCCATATTCCCCTCCCCCGTCCACCCCCCAGTCTACCCGGTCACCCCTCTTTTACCCCCAGTCATCCTTATCCACCCCCGTCACCCATGTCCACCCCATCCCTGTCTCCCATTTCCACCCCTTATTCACCTCTTTGTCACCCCAGTCCACCCCTTTTACCCCGTGGTCACCCCCCTGTCATCCATGTCCACCTTGGCCACCCCCCTATCCACCTCTGTCACCCCTGTCCATCCCCCTGTCACCCATGTTCACTCTCCATTGTCCTCCCCTGACCACATCCTTGTCACCCATGTCCATCCCCTATTCACCCCTCTGTCCCTTTGCCACCCCTGTCCACCCCTTTGTTACCACCTTGTCACGCCCGTCCACCCCTATGCCCCCGTCACCCATGTTCACTCTTCTACACCCCTCTGTCACTTCATGTACACTCCTCTACACCCCTGTCACCTCGTGTACACTCCTCTACAACCCTCTGTCACTCATGTACACTCTTCTACACCCATGTACACCCGTCACCCCCTACGCCCCTCTGCCACCCATGTGCACTCCTCTGTCATCCATGTACACTCTTCTACACCCCTCTGTCATCCATGGAAAAAGTGTGGAGCCTAATAGGTTTGTTTTGCAGGTTTAATGGTGAAGAATTGTGGCTGGAAGAAATTGTCATGAATGCGCTGACCAGATGGAGAAGAAAAGGGAACGACACTGATTAGAGAAGACGCCATTTGTGAGTTGCTGTCTAAAGCAACACTTTAATCTACATACCCATAGATAAATAGATAAGATATTACGCATTTTGTGTATTGCAGCACTTTTTTTTTTTTTTTGTAACAGAAGTTAATGCAAAAGTAAACAGAATAGCCACCCTATTTTTTTCATTTTTATTAATCCAAGGCATTTATTTAAGAACAATGGGGGAGATTTGACAAACCTGTGTAGTGGAAAACTGGTGCAATTGCCCATAGCAACCAGATTGCTTCTTTAATTTTTAACAAGGCCTGTGAAAAATGAAAGAAGCAATCTGGTTGCTATGGGCAACTGGTCAACTTTTCCTCTGCACAGGTTTTGATAAATCTCCCTCTATGTACATATGAATACATACACTTGGGCAAAAGGCCTTCAACTGTATCTAAACCAGCATGTTAGCAGCTGAAAATTAAATGCCACCCTATTTTAATACATGGAGAGGCAAGGTTTCCACTTGTTTGTTTGGGGGGTAAAACTGCCATGGCCAGACTAATGGGATGGACTGTTAAAACTGCTAATACAGGATGGACTTGTTGCAATAGAACAAGAAGAACTTTTTTTTAATCAACTGGTGCCAGAAAGTTAAACAGATTTATAAATTACTTCTATTAACCCCTTAACGACACAGGACATAAATGTACGTCCTGTTTCGGTGGTACTTAACGCACCAGGATGTACATTTACGTCCTATACAGAACCGCGAACATCGAAGCGATACTTGGGTCATGCGTGGCAGGTCCCGGCTGCTGATAGAAGCCAGGGACCCGCCAGTAATGGCCAACATCCGCAATCGCGCAGATGTCAGCCATTAACCCCTCAGATGCCGCGATCAATACAGATCACAGCATCTGCGGCAGTGCGGTCACTAAAATGTATGATCGGATCGCCTGCAGCGCTGCAACGGCTATCCGATCATCCAGAGCGGCAGACAGAGGTCCTCTCACCTGCCTCCGCTGCCTTTCACGGGTCTTCTCCTCTGGTCTGAGATCGAGCAGAAGATGACCGATAACACTGATCAGTGCTATGCCTTATGCATAGCACTGAACAGTATTAGCATTTCAATAATGGGGACTATTAAAGTGTAAAAAAAATTAAAAATCCCCCTCCCCAATAAAAATTTAAATTGTCAGTTTTTCCCCATTTTACCCCCAAAAAGTCCAAAATTGCTGCTTTTTTATAACTATTTATTCCAAATAAAATTGATAAAAAGTATTCAAAGTTTTATATATGCAAATGTGGTATAAAAAAAATTACAAATAACGGCGCAAAAAATGAGCCCTCATACCGCCGCTTATACAGAAAAATGAAAAAGGTATAGGTCAGCAAAATAGAGGGATTTTAAACGCACTAATTTGGTTAAAAAGTTTCCTTTTTTTTTTTTTTTTTTAAAGCGGTATAATAATAGAAAAAGATGTAATCATGGGTATAATTTTAATCGTATTGACCCACAGAATAAAGAAAACATGTCTATTTTACCGTAAAGTGTACAGCATGAAAACGAAACCTTCCAAAATTTGCTAAATTGCGGTTTTCTTATTAATTTCCCTACACAAATAGTATTTATTTTATTTTTTTCCTTGCGCCATAACATTTTTATGGCAAAGTGAGTAATGTGATTACGAGGGACAACTGGTCATGCAAAAAACAAGCCCTCATACTAGACTTGATGAAAATATAAGTTATGATTTTTAGAAGGCAAGGAGGAAAAAATAAAACTTAAAAATAAAATAGAGTCCTTAAGGCCCAAATGGGCTCCTGAACTCTCTTTATACCCCTGCCGAGCCGCTGCACCGTTTTGCAGCAAGTGGTTAATTTTTAAAAAGGACTGAAAAATAAGAGAGGCAATCTGATTGGTTGCTATTGGCAGCTAGATGTTTTTTTCTCTACACAGATTATAATAAATCTCCCCTGTTATTCCCAAGAGGCTGATCATCATGAACAGGAGAGCTAAAACAATTAAAATGTATTCCAACTTCAGAAAAGAAATCGCTGCAGAACAAGTCTATTACAATTTCTTTTATTAAAAGCAAGTCAATCATTTCACTAATAACATGACTTCATAACCTAGATCATTCTTGCGGCCCTCTGCTTCAAATCACTTGTTGGCCATAAATTCCTTATTTCATGGCGAGATGTTCTGCTGATGTGTGTACTTATTAGAAGCTGTATACTACAGAGGAAGTTCTTTTATTTTGGGATTTCTTTTTTGGCTTGTCCACAGAGCTCTCTACTGACACCTGATGCCCGTATCAGGAACTGTCCAGAGCAGGAGAAAATCTCTGTAGCAAACATATGCTGCTCTGGACAGTTCCTAAAATGTACAGAGGTGTCAGCAGAGAGCACTGTGGTCGTGTCAGAAAAGAAATCCAAAAAGAAAAGAAATTCCTCTGTAGTATACAGCTGCTAATAAGTACTGGGAGGATTAAGATTCTTTAATAGAAGTAATTTACAAATCTGTTCAACTTTCTGGCAAAAAAAAAAAGTTTTCCACCGGAATACCCCTTTAAATCCTCTGCTGCACAGAATAATTAACATTATAGTGTATGCAAGGAAGCATAGGCCACCTGAAATAAGCCGCTTGTATCTTTTCCCACCACATGGCATACACTATGCTGCGTTTAAGCATATCAATCGCACAGTTCTTATAGATATGATTGTGCCAAGTCATTAGTAACTGTAGCAACGCTAGACATATTTTTTATTTTTTTTATTTATATTTCTGTGAGTAATTTGCATGGCTACAAAATAGGCACAAAAGTTCTGCACTATTTTTGTTTTTTTCTTGACATTGTCATGATAAAAATTAACTTCTAGAATTAGAAGTGTTGTGTTTTTTTTTCTTCTTCTAAATAGGTATTTAGCATTAGTGTCAGCTTTGGCATCTGGAGCTGACTGGCTATTTATTCCAGAATGTCCTCCTGAAGAAGGCTGGGAAGATGTCATGTCTTCAAGGCTTGGAGAGGCAAGTATTGTTAACATTTATGCCGTTCATAGAAACAATTATTGAAATGTTGTGTTTAACATGTGGGATTTATAAAAACAAAACAAAAACATTTTTTTTTTTGTAGTTCACAGTATGAGTTCAAATGGTTATACCAATATTCAAAATTATCAGCTGTACAGGATAAGGAATTAGTAACTGATTGGGAGATTCTGACCACTGGGACCCCTAACTGATCACAAGAACAAGGGTCCCTTGTACCCCGAGTAAATGAAGTGGCAGATCGGATGCTCAGCTGCTGTGAGGCTGGCCAAGTGCAGTGCTTGGATATCTTTGAGGTGCTAGTATAGGTGATAAATCTTGGGATCACTTTTTCTTGTACTGTAATGAGCCGTTAGCAAGGTTGAATAATGAACAGTAACTATGGAGTAATTTATCATTGGTTTTACCCTGGTTTTGTGCTTTTGATGGATTTTCAAAAAGAACATATTAAGTGGTGATTTCATTAGATATGCAGTGGGTAGAAATTTGATGTGCGACTTTGTAGTTTTTTTTTGCATCTTTTGTCGCAGGTGCCCTTATTGAGGAGCTAATCTACACTAGCCCTGACTCAGCTTACAAAACTAACTGTAAACACCATTATTAAAAAGTCACACATTTTGTCGCACAGGATAAAAAGTTGCACAAAAAGTCACAGAGAGGTGACCTACAAAGTGGTGTACTGAAGCAAGAAATGTGTTCAGCACCAGATTTATCACATGCCCTGCACCATGTTATAAATTTGGTACAGGTACACAGTTTTCACCACATAAATTAATGTAATAAAAAGATGTTCACCTACACCACTTGATAAATACGGGGGTGGGGGGTGGCATTTGAGGGATACTAGGCTGGCAGTGATTTATTTATTTTTTTATAACACCAGGAGTGTGGTGGTGTGAATTAGAGATGAGCGAACTTACTGTAAATTTGATTCGTCATGGACTTCTCGGCTCGGCAGTTGATGACTTATCCTGCATAAATTAGTTCAGCTTTCAGGTGCTCTGGTTGGCTGGAAAAGGTGGATACAGTCCTAGGAAATAGTCTCCTAGGACTGTATCCACCTTTTCCAGCCCACGGGAGCACCTGAAAGCTGAACTAATTTATGCAGGATAAGTCATCAACTGCCGAGCAGAGAAGTTCGTGACGAATCGAATTTACTGTAAGTTCGCTCATCTCAAGTGTGGATCTACGGTGGTGATAGTACTATGTGAACTCCACTTACCACGACTCCAATGAAGCAGTCATCTGTATCATGATAGCGATGCATCGAAGCTGATTTGTTTATTTAAAAAAATAAATAAATAAAAACCTGTGCAATGGAAAACCTTTCCTTTTTTTAATAATTAAAGAAGCGATTTGATTGGTTGCTATGGTAAGTGGTCAACGTTTCCTCTGCACAAACTTCGCTACTTTGCTGCAGGCTGTAGTAAAGGAGCGCGAAAACTGGTCCCTTATTTATTTCTGCCCAACTCCTGTGACAGATGCCTGATGGACCCCGTTCAAAGCCAGTGGGATCCATCTGGTTCCGTTGGCATCTGTTGGAATGGTCTATTGTTTGTCACTGTGATAAAAAGAGCACCAAAGCAGGTGTGAACTAAGCTGTGACACTAGGATTAATTTAGCAACTAGGATGCACAAAGCTCTTAAGTCAGCTCTCTAGCAGCCTAGGATCTACAGTGGCCTTGATAGTATATAATAATGCAAAATGCAAATGGTATAATCCTGGGTGGCAACTTGGAACAAAACCATGGACTCATTTACTGTAGGAACAAAGTACACGGGTACGTGGTAATTTCGAGAAATAAAAAAAGTTATGAATTTTCACACATTTATTACTGTATGTTGGTTAGTACTACTTTTTTGTAAAAGTTAAAACTGTTTATAAAAGTTAACTATAGTTAATTAGTTAATCATTCATATGTAATGTGAATTTGATAATTTGTTTGTAATCTGTTGGCTATTGTAATGACTGGACAAACTGTGTGAACTGATCTCGCAATAGTAAGTAGTATGTTTACTGTCTCAAAGAAATGTATTCATTCCCTCCAGTTACAGACAATGCTGCATGAAAATCCATTGCATCTGTGTCAAGGTATAACCTGGTATGATTATTGATGTTATTTTAACAGTTGCACACCAAAGGACCTTTTTGCATGGAGCAATTTTTGGCCAATTAGGCTAATATTATTCTGTGTAATATGCCATTGATCAGCTGATGAACAAGCAAGTGCTCATTTATTTGCTGATCGCATTAGTGAAATGATTGACTTGCTTTTAATAAAAGAAATTGTAATAGACTTGTTCTGCAGCGATTTCTTTTCTGAAGTTGGAATACATTTTAATTGTTTTAGTTCTCCTGTTCATGATGATCAGCCTCTTGGGAATAACAGGGGAGATTTGTTATAATCTGTGTAGAGAAAAAAACGTCTAGCTGCCAATAGCAACCAATCAGATTGCCTCTCTTATTTTTCAGTCCTTTTTAAAAATTAACCCCTTGCTGCAAAACGGTGCAGCGGCACGGCAGGAGTATAAAGCGAGCTCAGGAGCTGGACTCTTATCATACCCGCATGGTCCCATCTGATGATAGCAGCCAGGACCCCTGGCTAGTGCTGGACATCGCCAATAAGTCCGATGTCCGGCATTAACCCTTTTAGACACTGAGATCAAAGTTGATCACGACATTTAAAAGTGCCGAAATCTGCTCCCGCCTGCTCTGGAGCTGATAGGAACCATTGTGGGGAAATCTCGATGTCCCGATCAGCTGTAAGGGCGGAGGGGAGACTTTTTACCGCCTTCCCTGCTGTCAGATTGGTGCTCCTTTGCTGCAGCCAGCCATTGCTAAATGTGAATTGAACCCTTCCCTAATAAAAGTTGTATTAACCCTCCCCCCCCCTTTCCAATTTTTAAAATAAAATCGTGTTAACAAATATAAATATAAAGATCAGTTTGCGTAAATGTCCGATCTATTAAAATATGTTTAACCGTACCGTCAATAGCATAAATGAAAAAAACAAGAGTAAAGCTTTGCATATTTTTGGTCTCTTCTTATACCAGAAAATATTAATAAAAAGCGATCAAAAAGTCCCATCTACATAAAAATTGAATCAATAAAAGCTTAAGACCATGGTCGCAAAAAATAAGCCCTTATACATCTGTCTACGCAAAAAGAGGAAAATTTTAAACATACTAATTTTCATACAAAAAGTTATAATTTTTAAAAGTAGTAAAATAAAACAAAAGCTATATGTTTGGTATCATTCTAATAGTATGGACCTACAGAATAGATAGAACCATGCCATTTTACCGAAAAGTGCACTGGAGAGAAACGGAAGCCCCCAAAAGTTGCTAAATTTATTATTTTCTTCAATTTGTTAGCACATATATTTAGTTTTTCATTTTGATTGTAGATTTGGTGGAAACAATTAGTGATGTCATTACAAAGCACAGTTGGTGGTGCAAAATACAAGCCCTTGTATGGGTCTGTAAGTGGAAAATTGAAAGCGTTATGGCTAAGAAGACAAAGAGAAAATAACGAAAGTGCAAAAAAAAAAAATAATTATAATAATTTCTTATGGGGTTAAAGAAGCCATCAGGTTTTTATAAATTTACCCCAATTTGTTTTAAAACCAGGTCCAACAATAAAAGCTTCCAATGCTTAAAGGGGTCTTATCCCCTATACAAGTCTATGGGAGTGGTCGTGTCGCCACGCCCCCTCCCATACACTTTCATTGAGGGGGCGGGTCGTGACCTCACAATGGTACGGCGCCGTGACGTCACGATACTCGGTCCCCTGTATCGCCCGTCATCAGGCACTGAGCGAAGTTTGATCCGTGCAGCAGATGACACGGGTGCTGCAGGAGAGATTGCAGGGGTTCTCAGCAGCGCAACCCCCGAGATCAGACATCTTAACTCCTATCCTTTGAATAGGGGATAAGATGTCTAGGGGCGGATTACCCCTTTTAATAAAGCCTTTTTTTGTTCTTTTACATAAGACATTCAGTTTATTTTAGATTGTGGACATGGGCTGATTTGAAAGTGCCCTCAAATAAAGGTTTTTAGAAAATTTCTCTCATTGGTACAGTTGTGCATATCCTTTAGCATGGACTGAAGGAGATATTGTTGGTTCACTACTTATAGTACGTGTTCTGAAATTCAAGAAGCTAAATAAAAATTTCATAAACCTAGGGGAAGATATATTAAAACCGGTCTGGAGGAAAAGTAGCTGAGTTGCCCCTAGCAACCAATCGGATCGTTTCTTTCATTTTTCAGAGGTCTTTTCAAAAATGAAAGAAGCAATCTGATTGGTTGCTATGACAACCCAGTAACTTTTCCTATGAACAGGTTTTGATAAATCTCCCCCCCTAGTGTCCACAATTTTAAAATGAGTCTTGGTGACTGTGTTCTCTTATTTGTGTCTTAATTCCGTGTCTGGAAATACGGTTGACATTTTGCTTCAGTTGTGTTTGATGCTAAGAGATGCAGACATTGACTGTTATGGTTTAAAAGCAAACTATCTTTCCTGGAGCTGATTGAAATTGCCAAACGTATAAAGAAGGCAGGGCCTCTCAGCGAACTGTCAAGAAGGCTGAGCCCAGCTGCTCAAGTACCACGGCTTAGCGTGCCTGCTTGTCTCCCAGCCCCATCTTGACTGAAATACAGGATATGCACAACTGAACCAATGTGGTTGAGAGAAATTTTCTAAAAAACTTTTATTTGAGGGCATTTTCAAAACAGCCTATGTCCACAATCTAAAATAACTCAAACTGCGGTCTTTCCTTTACCATCCCAAGTTCCCTGCTGGTCTGTCGTCCCCCATGGTGCGGGAATGGGGCTCTAGGGGTCTTTTTTGCTGGGTTGATGTAGTGGAACCCATCTCTCACTCTCTCCTACACTTTGAACAATTGGTGGCTCGTTGGGATCGCCCCATGCTTGAGCGTTATCGCTACCTACAACTTAGGCATTTTCTGTCCTCTACGACTGGCTCTACAGTGGTCTCTCAGCCTACTGGATTTGAAAGGTTGTGCCATGGTGGACCTCAGGCACGGGGGCTTCTCTCCGACATATACTCCCTACTCCTTCACCCCCCTGATGGGGACCCCCCCGTCACACCGCTACATGGGTCGTTGGGAGGCTCCTCTTAAAGGGGTACTCCGGTAAAAAACTTTTTTCATTTAAATCAACTGGTGGCAGAAAGTTAAACATATTTGTAAATTACTTCTATTAAAAAATCTTAATCCTTCCTGTACTTAGCTGCTGAATACTACAGAGGAAATTCCTTTCTTTTTGGAATGCTCTCTGATGACATCACGAGCACAGTTCTCTCTGCTGATGTTATTATAATAACACTTTATTTATTGTTGTCCTTGGTGGAATTTGAACCCAAGTCCCCAGCACTGCAAGGCATCAGTGCTAACCACTGAGCCACCATGCTGCCCTTAGCATACATCTGCTATGCATGGTTGCTAAAATGGACACAGATGTCAGCAGAGAGCACTGTGCTCGTGATGTCATCAGTGTTCCAAAAAGAAAGGAATTTCCTCTGTAGCATTCAGCAGCTAATAAGAACTGGAAGGATTAAGATTTTTTAATAGAAGTAATTTACAAATATGTTTAACTTTCTGCCACCAGTTGATTTTAAAAGAAAAAAGGTTTTCATCAGAGTACCCCTTTAACCCCTTAAGGACCAAGGGCGTACAGGTACGTCTTTGGTCCTGCTCTCCTGATATAACGCAGGGTTACACAGTAACCCCGCATCATATCACGGCGGGCCCGGCGTCATAGTGAAGCCAGGACCCGCCTCTAATAGCATGCAGCGCCGATCACGGCGCCGCGCGCTATTAACCCTTTGGCCGCGCGGCTAAAAGCTAAACCGAAAGTTGCCGGCTAGCTCAGTCGGGCTGTTCGGGATAGCCGCGGCTAATCGCGGCTTCCCGAACAGCTGACAGGACAGCGGGAGGGCCCCTACCTGCCTCCTCGCTGTCCGATCGCCGAATAACTGCTCAGTGCCTGAGATCCAGGCATGAGCAGTCATGCGGCAGAATCGTTGATCACTGATTTCTTATGAGAAACCAGTGATCAATGATGATCAGTGTGTGCAATGTTATAGGTCCCTGTGGAAATGTCCGAATTATAAAAATATATCATTAATTAAACCGCTCGGTCAATGGTGTGCGCGCAAAAAAAATTCCAAAGTCCAAAATAATGCATTTTTGGTCACTTTTTATATCATTTAAAAATGAATAAAAAGCAATCAATAAGTCCTATCAATGCAAAAATGGTACTGTTAAAAACTTCAGATCACGGCGCAAAAAATGAGCCCTCATACCGCCCCATACACCGAAAAATAAAAGTTATAGGAGTCAGAAGATGACAATTTTAAATGTATTCATTTTCCTGCATGTAGTTATGATTTTTTCCAGAAGTCCGACAAAATCAAACCTATATAAGTAGGGTATCATTTTAATAGTATGGACCTACAGAATAAAGATAAGGTGTCATTTTTACCGAAAAATGTACTACGTAGAAACGGAAGCCCACAAAAGTTACAAAACAGCGTTTTTTTCCAATTTTGTCGCACAATGATTTTTTTTTCCGTTTCACCGTAGATTTTTGGGCAAAATGACTGACGTCATTACAAAGTAGAATTGGTGGCGCAAAAATAAGCCATCATATGGATTTTTAGGTGCAAAATTGAAAGAGTTATGATTTTTTAAAGGCAAGGAGCAAAAAACGAAAATGCAAAAACGGAAAACCCCCCGGTCCTTAAGGGGTTAATACCATCACCTTACCTCAATGGCGGGTTATCTGGGAGAGGGCATCTAAGGCTTCTATCTGCATCTGTGGCTCTCTTTCGAATAGTCAACCCTCTGCTGCCACACACCTCTTCTGACCTTGATCCCCAGTTTTGGCGATCACACAAAGTATAAACAATTAGTGACGTTTGCAAGGGACATAGGTTACGCCCATTCCAATACTTTCAGGACACCAAAGGGGTTCCTACACGATCATTTTATAAATTTCTTCAGCTCAGGCATGCGTTCTGGCTCAGTTTCCTGCTTTTTCTGCACTGTTCTCTCATTTTCCTTTGATAATGGTATTTAGATCCAGAGATCCTAGAGGCCTTATTTTTGGGGCCCTTTATACATATCTACCAAATGCTAAGATAAAAGGAGATCCACAACCGGTTGAATATAAATAGCGTACATTTCTTTCGGACCTCACGGAGGAGTAGTGGAGCGAGGCTCTTTTCTGATATGTATGTTTCCCCAGCCATCAATAACAGACTTATACAATTTTATATGCTACACCAGTTGTACCATTCACCGATTCGTCTTGTTAAAATGGGGGGTTGCCAGTCTACAGAATGTCATAGACTTAGGGCCCCTCGGTCTGACTACTTTCACATGATGTGGTCCTGCCAAGATACACACACATCTTCTGGCTGGCTGTTGCATAATTTATAAGTGATATATTGGGTTGTCCGGTAATGCCAGAACCCAAGGGATGCTTGCTTGGCCTTTTTGATGAGGAGCAGTGTACGCATTGTGAAATAATCTTCGGAAGATGTTATTTCTTGCTCAAAAATCCATTGCCCTTTGCTGGATGACCCCAGAGTATCGTCCCTCACTGGCTGGCAGTCCTTAATAAACATGGTCGTTAACTATGAGTATTTAGTATATAAACACCAGAAGAACCCATCCAAATTCCACAAAATCTCAGCTGTGTGGTGTCGCTCTCCCCAGGCTAATTACACTTAATTGATACCTGACTGTTAGGAATTTCCTACAACCACCCATACACTGATCTACCCAGACCCACATGGTCTCTAGTAGCGGAGCTCCCCCTCTCCTGAACACCTTCAGGTAATGCATTTCTTTCCCTTTGCTAGTGTCCCCCTCTCGCTCCATTTTCCCTTTTTTCTTATCCCCCTACTTCCTGGTGACCGCTAAGCAAGGACCTCTTGTCTTTTGTTGATTTGTGTGTCCTTTATGTTCTCTTGTCTCTTGTGTTGACACTTGTCACAAGTTCCCTCTATAGTTGCTGTTTTTTTGCTTATTTTCTCGACTCTACATATGCTCATGATTTTATGTACTCTTCTTTGATGTTATTTCATTATCCATTCCCGACGGGCCTGTTGGATCACTCATTTTGTATATTGTGAATGACTATTGTTTTGTAATCCTTTTATGTTTATTCATATTGCAATAAACTCAGTAAAAAAACACACAAAAAAAAACACAGACCTGACCCCTGTGGTACCCCACTAGTAAAAGTCACCCAATCGGAGTATGTACCATTATTAACCACCCTCTGTTTCCTATCACTGAGCCAATTACTTACCCATTTACACACATTTCCAGACAACCTCATTAATACTTTTATTCTTATATTCGTTTCTTTGTTGTTCTTTTTAATACCTTTTATGCCCCATGTAATAACAATCACTCTTTGTTGTTTCTCTGCTGTTCATGGAAATTTATGATTAATTTGACAATTAGGTATTAGGGTTCTTTACCCCTTGTTGACAGTGTCAATACTGTAATTACACCCCCCCAACACTCACCTGTCAATATAGTCATACATTGCTAGTAGAGATGGCAATGGATTAACAAAATGCAGAGTCCAAAGACAAATATTGTGGGCAGTACAGTTAAATGTTGAAACATCATCAAGAACCAACAGATTCATAATTTTTTTTTTTTTTTTGTCACTGATGAAGATAGAAAATACAGAAGTCAGTTTGCTGTTTAATGTATTCATTCACTATGTCATCCAGTCAATAAAGGTGTGCGTGGTTATTCTTTAACCCCTTAAGTACGCAGCCCATTTTGGCTTTAAGGACACAGACAATTTCTTTAGCATTTTTCCTTTTCTTCCTCCACCTTCTAAAAATCTTAACTCCTTTTTTTTTTTTTATATTTCTATCCACAGACCCATATGGGCTTGTTTTTTTTTTTTAGCACAATCGATTGTCCTTTGTAATGTAATCACTCATTTTACCATAAATGTAAGGCCCGAGATGGTGGATGGCCAAAGCAGGTGAGGAGACCTCTTGTCTGCCATTTTGGACGATCAGATCCCTGCGGCAGTGCCACAGGCCATCCAATCACACATAAGAACTCCCACACTTCTGCAGATGCCGTGATCTGTATTGATCACAACATCTGAGAGGATAATGGCGGACATCAGTGGGATTGCTGATGTCCGCCAATACTTTCTGGTCCCTAGTTGCTGCTTCAGTGCTTGAGTTATGTACAGGACACCAGGACGTACATTTATGTCCTATGTTGTTAAGGTGTTAAACATAATTCTAGTCTCAATAAAAAAGATCAGACTTTTAAAAATGCACAGAAATATTAAAAGGAATGCAGTACAGCAGAAAAGTAGATATATGCTATTAATATCTGGTGACAGTACCCTTTAACACTTTCTACCCCTCTACACTGAAAGGTATGAAAAAAAGGATGTGCAGTCCTCATGTTCTAACTGATGGGATATCTGTTCAAACTAATTTAGCGGGTAATGGAGTACTGTTGTTTATGAAAAAGACAATGTGTAGCAGGCAGACAAAAATATGAGTAGTCAAAATTATTGGCACCTTTTAACTTAATATTTGGTTGCACACCCTTTTGGAAAAAATAACAGAAATCAGTCGCTTCCTATAACCATCAATAAGCTTAGGCCGGAATGTTGGACCACTCTTCCTTTGCAAACTGCTCCCGGTCTCTCTTATTGGAAGGGCGCCCTTTCCCAACAGCAATTTTAAGATCTCTCCACAGGTGTTTAATGGAATTTAGATCTGGACTCATTGCTGGCCACTACAGAACTCTCCAGCGCCTTGTTGCCATCCATTTCTGGGTCCTTTTTGACGAATGTTTGGGGTCATTGTCCTTCTGGAAGACCCAAGATCTTGAACGCAAACCAAGCTTTCTGACACTGGGCAGTACAGTGTGACCCAAAATCTGTTGGTAATCCTCAGATTTCATGATGCCTTTCACACGTTTAAGGCACCCAGTGCCAGAGGCTGCAAAACAACCCCAAAGCATCATTGAACCTCTACCATATTTCACTGTAGGTACTGTGTTCTTTTCTTTGTAGGCCTCATTCCGTTTTCGGTAAACAGTAGAATGATGTGCCTTACCAAAAAGCTCTATCTTGGTCTCATCTGTCCACAAGTCTTTATCCAGAAGGATTTTGGCTTGATAAAGTTAATTTTTTAGCAAAATGTAGTTTCGGGGTTAATAACTCTTATGAATTATGAATTGTCAACAAAAATATTTAAAATATTATGACCGTTATGAATTGCCAAAAATATACAAACAATGCAATTCACCATATCTGGGCCCAACTATGTTCCCAGATAGGAGTTCTTTGAAGTGTTGGTAGAAGTAACTTTTGCAATATAATAAAATAACGCAGTTATTATTAAAATATGTACATTTATTGGTTACAATTGATCAACATTAAAGAGTTATAAAAACAGACCATAATATCAATAAAATGATATATAAAGAATATCAACGACTTAATATCAGATATAAATCAATGATGTATTAGTAAGTTATTTAAAAAGATTAAATTTAGTCACAGAAGTAGTTGGTTCAGATATCAATAAATTACTTTGTAATGATATCCATTGGGCATTTAATGTGTATAAAATGGGAGTAAACCCTGCCCAGTTCTAACCACAACCATCTCTGGTAAGATACGATACTAAATATATAATTTATAGTACGCTGCTAATTAGGAAGACTTAAATTAAGTTTCCTCATGGCAATTATGTCATGTCATGTCTTGGAGCGGAGTAGGATCCCAACAGACTATGCTAATATGCAATATGATCATTGCATTGATCCCCATAAGATGCGCCCCGTTCATCTGCAGTAGAAGGGGGTGTGGCTTATAAACTACACTTACATCTCATAATTGAGGTTATATATAAGCCAGGTCTGCTACTATAAATAACCTAATTCAGTCCACATTAAAATGAGGTAACTTAATCAAATAAGAAACCTGTGTATCTTGCCAAGAGTACTTCTGGATGAAAGAAAGATTGCTGCCTGGGGTCCATGGGAACACCTGTGGTCACAACCAGTTATTAGAGAAGAATGGGCTTATTGGATTCAGTTCTCTCCCTGGCTCTTCATGCCTCCGCCCCTTCAGGTAGCCTCTAGGAACTTCTGTGATGCTTCTGTGTTCCCTGTAGTTTTCCTTTCTAGTCCCCCCTCAGTTCTTTCACCCATGTTTTTAACCTGTTTCCTATCTTAAGGGTCCACCAAAGTAATATAATCTTATCCAATGATGACTGGTGGGTGTGTATATGGAAATCAGGGCTAGTCACGTGTCTAGTTCCATGACATCACAGCTAAACATTCATTTACTATAATTGTGTGTTAGATGCAAAGGATTATTGTGGCCACCTGTTCACCTGTATACACATCAACATCCTTGTACTACAATGCCATTGATACTTCTCAGGCATCTCAAATAGATGGCCAGAGATACAGACAAATAGAATGCAAATACAACCCATTGTTAAACACACACACCTGTATCCAGGTGTATTGAGCAGACCACTCATTGTGTACAGACAATGAGTTTTACTCTCTAGGACTTTCCTTGGAGACTTGTCAAATATCATGGGGATTGTCTTGAGTAATCCATTTTGATTACTTCACACATTCCACTCTGTGTTCTCAAACATACGTTTTTTTTTGTTTTTTTTTTTCCCTTCAAACTTTCTGACCTGGTGAAAATTCATTATGTTCAATCATTTAGATTCATACATCTTTCATCTAATAATATCTGATTGTATCAGTACCAAAAAGCCTGACAGTAGTCTTGCTTTTTAATGTTCTCTGTCAGCAGTGGGGTCCTCCTGGGTCTCCTGCCATAGCATTTAATTTCATTAAAATATCGACTGATAGCTCACGCTGAAACTGATGCTCCCTGAGCCTGCACGACAGCTTGAATATCTTTGGAACTTGTTTGGGGCTGCTTATCCACCGTCCGGACTATCCTACGTTGAAACCTTTCATCAATTTTTCTCTTCCATCCACGCCCAGGGAGATTAGCTACAGTGCCATGGGTTGCGAACTTCTTGTCAATGTTGCGCACTGTGGACAAAGGCAAATCTAGATCGCTGGAGATGGACTTGTAACCTTGAGATTGTTGATGGTTCTCAAGTCCTCAGACAGTTCTCTTCTCCTCTTTCTGTTGTCCTTGCATAGTGTGGCACATACAGGCACACAATGCAAAGACTAAGTGAACTTCTGTCCTTTTTTATCTGCTTTCAGGTGTGATTTTTTTTTATATTGCCCACACCTGTTACTTGCCCCAGGTGCATTTTAAAGGAGCATCACATGCTTGAAACAATCTTATTTTTCCATAATTTTGTCCAGCCCATTTTTGGAGTTTGGTGTGACATTATGTCCAATTTTGCTATTTTTCCTACCTTTTTTTGGTTTAGTTCCAATACACACAAAGGGAATAAACATGTGTATTGCAAAACATGTGTTACTGCAATCCTTTTCTGTGAGAAATACTTTATTTTCTAGAAAAAATTCAGGGGTGACATTTACGGCTATGACTGTATGTAGCTAATATGGCACAGTTAATTGTTGTTGCCACTGTGTAGTTGATATGGCACAGTTTATTGCTACTATGCAGCAAAGAAGATCTCTACTATGTAGCTATTTGTGCTATGGAATGAAAGTCAATCCTACTGTGTTGCTGTACAAGAGTGCCATGCCCTGTATTTACCCCTTTCACAACCTCAATTATGCATCTGACACTTTGGGCAGTTAGTGTCATGCAGTAAACATTGTTTCTACTGCATTTTCTATTCTTCTTGAGTTGCACATTCCTATATCTAGATCCTATTTTGGGGTACCAATGTTCCTTTTGGGCATTTTTTTTTATCAATCTGTTTTATTCCCATGATAGCGTTCTCCTCTTGTTCTGCTGATGATATGCTGAGCCCACAACAGCCTCATTGATTGATTGGCTGCAGTGTGTTTGGAACTTCATCAGGAATACCAGGACAGAGTAACAAGCAAAGAGGTAAGCAGAGGCACTAGGGTGGATTGGGATGCCAAGTCCACCTGATAAGTATGTATTTTACACCCCTAACAGTCTTTAATTTCTTTATTTTTTTTTTATTTTTATTTTTTTTTTCTTGTTCCCTTTTCTTGTGTTCATGGGGTATGTATCAATAAAAATATAGAAATACATTTTTTTATTATTTTTGTAATCTAATTTTTCTGAGCATTTGTTCTACCTTTAGCTAAGTATATCTGCACTCCTATGTATGCTGTCATGTTAAATTGTTTGTTTTTATTTTTTAGATAGATATCTTTGCAGCTTTGTTCCTTACCAAAAGTTGTTTTCCAGGATGTACCTTGGATAGTTTAACTTTTTAGTATAGGCAGTAGTTAACTCTTTGCCCATGTGTCTGACACTGCATTTTAGCTCCATTGAGTTGCATACGGTAGGTTAGAAAATTATTTATGTCCTTTAAATTAATTATAACCCTTATTGCATTGTGTTGTTAGAGAAGCATCTATCCCTTTTTTGAATACTGTCATTTTATCTGTCCTTACTACCTTTTTAGCAAGACCTTTACTAATTTGACTACTCTGTCACAAACCCTTACCTATATTGTAAATTAATATTTCTGCACCTTTTGAGTTGATAATTGGTGTTGGACCCTTACCCATTCTAAGAATAGAGTTTTAAATTCTGGAAAACCACTTTAAGTGTGTAGTCACTCTCTCCTTCAGTACATTAATTAATTAAAACTTTTATCAAAAATATATTTACTTTGTCAAAAATATTTTACTGTTACTGAAGGTTTTAGTATTACACATTATGTGTACACAGTTGATAACCCTGTCCTTTTTGCATTAAAGTTTTTCTGCTAACTCTATTCTTCTGCTAGACATATAAACCCCTGCTTTTTATTGACTTTCCATGCATGTATTTTCACCTATAAGGGCTCTACATTTCCATTTTCATTACAGATATCTTTTAAGGTAGGTTAACCTGTTGGGGACGGAGGGCGTATGGATATGCCCTCGCGTCCCGGTACTTAAGGACGGAGGGCGTACCTGTACGCCCTCTGCATTTCCGATCACCGCTGCTCGCAGGGGGTGATCGGACCAGGATGACTGCTGATATCTATCAGCAGGCATCCCGTGGCAATGCCTAGGGGGGTCCTGAGACCCCCCCCCCCCCATGTCAGCGATTGCCGCAAATAGCCGGTCAGTTCAGACCGGCGATTTGCGGTGATCCGGGCCAATCGGAAAATAAGAATGATCGGAGCTCCGACCACCCCTGCCATTGGTCGATCAGGCTGAGTGGGGGGGGGGTGTGGGGGGGCGGGGGCATGGCCGGCATACCCGGACTGGCAGAGGCGGCATCCTTGAGCAGCGGCGGCATCGGCAACAGCAGGAGGAGTGTGTCCGGAAACTGCGGCGTGGAGGAGGCTGCATTGAAGATCGCGGTATGGGATCTTCACTGTGGCCTTCTAAAAGCTGGGAGTTGTAGTTTTGCAACATTTGGAGGGTCACAGTTTGGAGACCACTATACGGTGGTCTCCAAACTGTAGCCCTCCAGATGTTGCAAAAGTACAATATCCAGCATGGTCACACAGTCAAGGATGCTGAGCATGTAGTTCAGCAATATCTGGCCCTTCATATGTTGCAGAACTAAAACTTCCAGCATGCCTGGACAGTCTGGGTATGCTTGGAGTTGTAGTTTTGCAACATCTGGAGTGCTACAGTTTGGAGACCACTACTTAGCGGTCTCCAAACTGTTCTTCCCCAGTTGTTGGGTAACTACAACTCCTAGCATGCCCAGACTGTCCAGGCATGCTGGAAGTTGTAGTTCTGAAACATCTGAATGGCCAGATATTGCTGAACTACATGCTCAGCATCCCGGACTGTCTGGTAATGCTGGGAATTGTAGTTTTGCAACAGCTGTAGGCACACTGGTTTCCTAACTAAGTGGTTCCCCACCAGTGTGCCTACAGCTGTTGTAAAACTACAACTCCCAGCATGTATGGTCTGTTGGTGCATTCTGACAGTTGTAGTTTTGCCACAGCTGAAGGTTTGGGGCGCACCCCCTCCCATGTGAATGTACAGGATACATTTACACGGGCGGGTTTACAGTGGGTTTCCTTCTACAAGTTTGGGCTGGGGCAAATTTTCCGTCGCAGCTCAAACTCCCAGCGGAAAACTTACTGTGAACCCCCGCCTGTGTGAATGTACCCTAAAAACATTACACTACACTAATAAATAATAAAAAGTAAAACACTACATATACACCCCCTTACACGTCCCGCCCCCCCAATAAAAATGAAAAATTACTCATACGGCAGTGTTTCCTAAACGGAGCCTCCAGGCACCCTGTTTGGGAAACACTGCTGTAGGGTTTTGGTGGAGACAAGCCCCATCCTTGTAACTGGGTCCACCCCTATTGCAAATTCCTTATTTAGGCATTTATAAATGCGCATGGGGCTCTCTCACTTCAGAGCCCTGTCGTATTTCAAGGCAACAGTTTAGGACCACATATGGGGTATTTCCGTACTCAGGAGAAATTGTGTTACAAATTTTGGGGGTATTTTTCTCCTTTTACCCCTTATGAAAAGGTAAAGTTGGAGGCTACACCAGCATGTTAGTGTCAAAAAAAAAAAAAAAAAATTAAAATTTTTACACTAACATGCTGGTGTTGCTCCATACTTTTCATTTTCACCAGAGGTAAAAGGAGAAAAAGACCCCCAAAATTTCTAACACAATTTCTTCTGAGTACGGAAATAGCCCATATGTGGGCGTAAAATGCTCTGCGGACGAACTACATTACATGGCTCGGGAGGGAGAGAGCGCATGTACATTTGAAGCCTAAATTGGTGATTTGCACAGAGGTGGCTGATCGTTACAACAGTTCTGACATGGACGCAAAAAAAAAAAAAAAAAACCACCCATATGTGACCCCATTTTGCAAACTACACCCCTCATGCAATGTAACAAGGGGTGCAGTGAGCATTTACACCCCACATGTCTGACATTTTTGAACAGTCATCCTTAAATATGAAAAATTTAATTTTTCATTTGCTTAGCCCACTGTTCCAAAGATCTATCAAATGCCAATTTTCATGGCTTCTCCTATTACCCCTTGTGATGATAAAAAATTTGGGGTAACACCAGCATTTTATTGAAGAAAATTTTATTTTTCTGTCCCAATTTTACAAACGTTCGTCAATCACCTGTGAGGTATTAAGGCTCACTGTACCCCTTGTTACGTTCCTTGAGGGGTGTAGTTTCCAAAATTGTATGCCATGTGTTGTGTTTTTTTTTTTTTTTTTTTTTACTGTTCTACCATCATGGGGGCTTCCAAAATGGGACCGCCCCCCCCCCCCCCCCCAAAAAAAAACCATTTCAGCGAAATTCGCTGAAATGGTTAATTCGATTCATCGCGAACTGAAATGGTTAATTCGATTCATCACGAACTTCTCGGCTCAGCAGTTGATGGCTTATCCTGCATAAATTAGTTCAGCTTTCAGGTGCTCCCATGGGCTGGAAAAGGTGGATACAGTCCTAGGAGACTCTTTCCTAGGACTGTATCCACCTTTTCCAGCCCACCGGAGCGCCTGAAAGCTGAACTAATTTATGCAGGATAAGTCATCATCTGCCGAGCCGAGAAGTTTGTGACGAATCGAATTTACTGTATGTTCGCTCATCTCTACTTCTGAGCCCTCTAGTGCACCCACAGAACACTTTACATCCACATATGAGGTATTTCCTTACTTGAGAGAAAATGAATTACAAGTTTTTGGGGGCCTTTCTACCTTTTACCCCTTGTAAAAATGAAAAAAATGGGGCTACAATAACATTTTAATGTAAAAATTTAGATTTTTATTTTTCTCCTTCATTTTGCTGCTATTCCTGTGAAACACCTAAAGGGTTAAAAAGCTTTTTGAATGTCATTTTGAATACTTTGAGGGGTAAAGTTTTCATAATGGGGTCCATTATAGGGGATTTCCAACATGGAGACCCTCAAATTCACTTCTAAACTTAACTGGTCCCTGAAAATTTCAGATTTTAAAATTTTCGGGAAAAACTAGAAAATTGCTGCTATACTTTGAAGCCCTCTGATGTCTTCAAAAAGTAAAAACATGTCAAGTTTATGATGCCAACATAAAGTAGACATTTTGTATATGTGAATCAATTTGTAATTTATTTGATATGTCCCTTTTCCTTACAAGCAGAGAGCTTCAAAGTTAGA
This sequence comes from Hyla sarda, assembly GCF_029499605.1. Lineage (NCBI taxonomy): Eukaryota > Metazoa > Chordata > Amphibia > Anura > Hylidae > Hyla > Hyla sarda. The sequence goes on from NC_079196.1 coordinate 142,279,026, forward strand.
AAAATGCAAAATGTTAACATTTTTCCCATAAATTTTCTAATTTTTCACCAAGAAATTATGCAAGTATCGACGTAAATTTACCACTAACATAAAGTAGGATATGTCACGAAAAAACAATTTCTGAATCAAATTTAGAAGCAAAAGCTTCCCAGAGTTAGTTGCTTAAAGTGATAGTGGTCAGATTTGCAAAAAATGCTCCCGTCCTTAGGGTTATAATGGACTCTGTCCCCCAAGGGGTTAAAGTAGAATTTACATACATTAAAGTCTTATACGATGAAAAAGACAGCTAGATTAAAACTATGACTGGAATGAAAATTTTAGTATTTCTAGTTGTTTAACCCTTTAAGGACCAAACGTTTTTCAGTTTTTGCACGTCTCGTTTTTTCTTCCTTACATTTTAAAAATCATAACCCTTTCAATTTAGCACCTAAAAATCCATATGTGTTTTTATTTATATTTTTTATTTGCACCACCAATTCTACTTTGTAATGACGTGTCATTTTACCAAAAAATCTACGGCAAAACGGAAAATTGAAGAAAAAACACAATTTTGTAACACTTGGGGGCTTCTGCTTCTACACAGTATATTTTTCGGTAAAAATGACACCTTATTTTTATTCTGTAGGTCCATATGATTAAAATGATACCCTACTTAAATAGGTTTGATTTTGTCGTACTTCTGGAAAAAATCATAACTACATGCACGAAAATGTATACGTTTAAGTGTCATCTTTAGACTTCCGGTTCCGGCGTGGGCAATGGAGGCAGCGCAGTAAGAGGGCTCCTGCTCCCCTCAGCCTCCTAACTGCAATTATACCAGCTATACATCATGTTCCCCGACATCGGCAGTCTCCCTGACCTCCCCGCTACCGCAACCATGGATCGGTATGTGCAGAGAGCCGGTTCGCAACCTGCAGGGACCCCGTCCTTGCCTCCCACTGCGACCTGCGGAGCACATGTAATGGCTGCCGCTCCAACGGATGCCTCAGCACCCCTTCACTACCTGCATTCCTGTGACCGATCAGCGCAGAGGAGCGATCCGCTTCACTCTAGGACCCAGCCGCAAGATCTGACCGACCCTCGGAGTGACGGCTATGCTGTGACCGCTGCTTTTGCTCAGACGGCAGCGCTTCTCCCACCGCAGCTTTATGATGGAGACCGTTCTCTGCAGGGACGCGGCTCTCCTCAACAAGGTACGCTCACCCAGGACGTGACCCCCCCCCCCCCCCACAGCATGGTTCCTCTGCCGCACTGTCGGCACAACTCCAGGTCATCTCTCCCATATGCCCTTGCGGCTCCTCCTGATAAAGGGGCTACTCTTCCCAGTCCACTACCTGCCCAGATGGCTGCACAGATTACACAAGGGAGTGACAATATGGACTGCCCATGGGCAGCCTGTCACCAATACATGGGGAAACTCTTTTAAAGGGACAGGCATCGGGCGCTGCAACTATACCATTTATTGCTGCTCACAGTCCCTCTCCCACTACTGTCATGGACTATAGCCTGCTTGCGGCCACTGTAGCACAGCAAACCTCCCCCAGTGTCCAGCGCTTAGTTGAGGATGCTCTCAGATCGGCACTCCAGAACTTACAGATTGAGGTGGCTGACCATTCCAACCATCTCAATGAGGTGGAGCACCGTGTTTCATTAGAGGACGGCGATGTACCATTGAAAAGATGCTTACAGTCGGCTGAAATTGACATTGCCCGTATGTCTGAGAAGTTAGAGGACCTAGAAAACAGGTCAAGGAGGAATAATCTACGCATTGTGTGAGTTAAGGAATCTATAACATCTGCTGAGCTACAAAACTTCTGTGAGCGGGACGTTCCTAAGGCTCTAGGTTTGTCCCATCCCTGTAGGGTGGAAAGGGCGCACCGTATTGGCTCCGCAGCTGACTCCGCTCCTGCCCAGCAGCGCTTGCACATAGACCCCGCCAGGTAATCCTCCGCCTCCTGGACTTCAATGACAAGGTGGACATTTTGAGGGCATATCGCAGGAAATCTAAACCATTTACAGTGCAGGCAATGTGCTTACTTATATTTGAGGACTTCTCAGCTGATGTAGCGAAACGCCAGAGGGCATTTAGTTTGGTGTGTACCTCTCTTTATAATGCCAACTGCAGGTTTCAGCTACAATATCCTGCACTCCTCCGTGTGTTTCATGCTGACGGAACTATTTCGACTTACAAAACTCCAGAGGCGGGTAGAGCAGCATTGGATCTCCTCCCCCCCCCCCCCATCCTCATCGCAACCAAGACGATCTTGGCGCACGGCCAGCAGATAGAGATCCCCCAGATTAAATCACCGCTCAAGATCGGCTCGCAGAGACAGACCTCGCTCCCCTACTCAACATGACCATCGCAAACGGCCACGCTCCCCACGGAATCAGCGAGACCACAACGGCTATGATTCTCCGGGCTAATCTCCTTCTCACCGGCTCCCTACCCGAATATGCTGGGTAGAATCACTCGAGACGGCACACCTCTGACCTCAGGTTCATTTATTTTTTCTTACTATGCCTTATCTGTTTCCTTTTCTATGCAACTGTGCCCACCCACCAGTAGAGTTCTACCTTGCTAAATGGGCGTTTTGCCCAGCGCCAGGACTTTCGTCTATTTTTTTGTTCTCCTCTACCGCACTCACTGAATGGGACTTTTCATAAGGGAAGACTGACCTCTCAGGGGACTGGGGGGAGGGGGGGGGGTTCCTCCAAGCCCTGTCTGCTTTTTGATTGCTTTTAGTTTGAGGATTTTTTCGCTATGTCCTCACTTTTTTCTCCACTGCCTGAAAAAGGAGGTCCCTTAACCTAATGGATGTGCCTGCCCAATTTTTGGAGGCTTGTCCTGGGTATTTTTATTACTTGATTTTTATAGTTTAATTTTTTTTCTTGTTTCCGCAAGATGTCTTAATCTGCTAGCTTCCACCATTGTCTGTATTTCCAATGATAATGTTATTCACTTTCTTCTAATGCTGTATTTGTGTCTGCACGGTCCACTGCTGCTGCTCCGGTGGGAATTCAGTTTTCTTGCTCCTGTCTAATACCCCTGTACTTAATGTAGGTAATGCCTAACCTCATCTCATGGAATGTACATCGTCTCCGCTCCCCACACAAACGTAGACTCATACTCCGCTACCTGAAATAATCTCGCCCCGACATAGTCTATAGCAGGAGAATCACCTAGCGGCAGATGATTTTTTTCGGATGCAGCAGCAGTGGGTTGGGCAGGTCTATGGATCCCCTGCGGTGGGAGGGAAAGCCGGTGTATTGACGTTGATTAAGTCTTTTCCATTTTCGCTCTTATCTCATGCCACTGACACGGACGGTAGGGTTTCTCACCTTCAAATAGAACATAACGGGGTGATTTTTACTGTCTACAATATCTATGCCCCAAATGGGGAAAAAGCCTCGTTTTTCAGGGATATTACCACACGACTCCAATCTGACAATACACCATTGAGAATATTGGGGGGTGACTTTAATACAGTTGTGGAGCCTTTCATAGACAGAATGGGACCTTCAGCGGCATCACTCATGCATCGAGGCAGAGACTGTGTACTCCCATCATTTCTTGATCAACTTGACCTGCTCGATGCGTGGAGGATGTCGCACCCTGATGCTAGGGAATATACGCATTTCTCCCATGCCCATCAGACCTGGTCACGCATAGATTTCTTTTTCATTTCCACGCATATCCAGACACGGTTATGCTCAGTAACCATAGGAGACTTGGTAATCTCAGATCATTCTTCAATACTTCTTTCCCTCCAACCCACATGTCCAAAAGGCACAGATATACTGTGGAAATTCCCCTCACATTTAAGTAGAGATGAATCTATTCTGGAACGGTTGCAGGGGTGGTGGCTGGAATCACCGCTCTGATCCCCTTCCTTATTGGGAGACGGGTAAGACTGTGCTGAGGGGCGAACTGATCTCACACCTGACCTCGTTCAAACGCACCTCACAAACCAATTTCCTGTCTGTGAGTAAGGCATTACACCAGGCTTATACACGCTTTCTTCACTCCCCTACTGACGAACACAATGACAGGTGGAAAACGGCCAAAGCACATTTTGAGTTGTGGTTGGATAGGCTGGAGAGACTGACTAGATCCCATTTTGAGGCAGACCTTTTCCGCCAAGGCACCAAGGCGGCCGTCTGCTAGCGAATCTTGCGAAAGGCCGACTGGCCCCCGGTACCAAACTCAAAGGAGAAGGGTGGGGGGGGGGGTATCCACTCGACTCCTCACAGTATTAACAAAACATTAGCCGACTTTTTTTAGGATCCCTGTACAGAGACACCCCATCTAATGATACAGAAGGGATGACTTTTCTAAATAACCTTGACCATCCTCACTTGTCTTCTGAACAGAGGGACACTTTGAACGCCCCTGTGTCAGTGGAAGAGATCCAATCTGCTATAAATTCGCTTACTAACAATAAATCTCCGGGCCCTGATGGGTACCCCGCGGAGTTTTATAAAGCATTACTCCCTCAGATATCCCCAGTACTGTGTGATGTGTTTTCTGTATTCCTGTCCACAGGAAGCGTGTCCGCCGAAGCTTCTATGGCACATATTAAAGTCCTGCCCAAACCAAGGAAAGATGTCAGCGATCCCAATTCTTATCGACCGATATCCCTAATAAACCAGGATATTAAATTGCTCTCCAAAATTTTAGCAGATCGTCTGTCAAGACTCATGCCCTTATTAGTGGGTTGCCACCAAGTTGGCTTCATCAAAAACCGGTCAGCCACCAACAATATAAGAACGGTAATGACGGTTCTAGACAGATTGCAGCACCAGCCCCGTCCGGGCGATATGCCAGCCCTGGTTACCTTGGATGCCGAGAAGGCCTTTGATAATATCAAATGGGACTGATTGGGGCTGGTGCTGAATTGATTTGGGATCTGGGGGTCTTTCAGGGACTTTATAGCGGGTCTTTACACAGCACCTAAAGCTAGGGTCAGCACCCCGGGGATTCTCTCTACTCCTTTTGCTCCCTGCAAAGGAACGAGACAAGGGTGCCCACTCTCTCCCCTATTGTTTGATCTTGCGATAGAATCTATCTACCTACCTACTGAAACCTAATCTTTATCAGGGAATTACAATAGGTCAGGAAGTAGCTATGCTGACAATGTTTGCAGACGACATTCTGCTCTTTATGAATGCACCGGGAAAGTCGCTGCAGCGAGTGCTCGATTTAAAAAAAAAACCTTTGGTAGTTTCTCAGGATATAAAATAAACATTACAAAATCTGAAATCCTTCCCTTAGGTCCCTCTCCTCCACGATGGACACGTTTGATTAATGGTACGGGGATTAAACTTGCGTCTACCTCTATCACTTATCTTGGCATCAAAATAGGTAAAACTCCGGATACTCTGTACAGGCTTAATTACCCCCCCTCTTCCATAAAATACAAGCAGAACTTAGTAAATGGATGGGTTTACCTCTATCCTTGATGGGAAGGTGCCACTTAATTAAAATGTTCAGTTTCTCCCGCCTCCTCTACCCTCTTCAAACTCTACCGCTACTTTTACGCCATACTGACATTACTCGGTTGCAATCTGCCTTCACAAAATTTATATGGGCGGGCAAACGACCGAGGATAGCTTTAAGGAAATTGATGCTGGGTAAATTGGAAGGTGGTCTGAACTTCCCCAATATCCGAGGTTATAATCTAGCCTGCCTCTTCCGGTTTGTAGTAGACTGGATCCACACCTCTTCTTTCCACACTATCATCTCCCTCGAAAGTGACCTAGCTTCACCATGGCGCCTTTCGGCCTTACTGCACACGCCATACGCGAAACTGCCCCCTAAAATAAAACATTCCATTCTCCTACAAGACACAATTGTAGCGTGGAAAGAAGTTTGCAAATTATTCAGACTCCCCTACCTAATGTCTAAACATTTCCCACTCCATGGACATGTTATATTCCCTCAGGATATCCCCTCACGGGTGCTAGATCTCTGGGCCTCCAAAGGCCTCCTAACAGCTGAAAATCTAATAGATTGCGATACCAAGGCCTAGATTTCACCTACTACGTTACTCGTCTCTTATCAACTCCCCTCTCATCACCTACTATATTTAAATCAGATCTACTCATTTTGTAGACTCAGATTAAGCAACCTGACTCTCGAGGCTCCCTTTCACGTAATAGACAATCTCATAGGCTCCTCCCCCCGAAAGACCACAATAACTGACTTATATCCCACCATTAAAAAACCTCTCCTCAAATTGGACCCGGACTCCCTCTTTGCAGCATGGTCCAGCTGGATTCCAGTGGACGACATAACTGAATGTATCTTACAGGGTTTGCACAAAGTAAGAAAAGCTGTGATAAACGAGAGATGGAGAGAAACCTATTTAAAATTAGCTCATAAGGCGTTATACGGTTTTAAAATTCTCCCCTCTCCTAATTTGCCTAATAGAATTACGGAATGCCCTAAGTGTGCGACTCCCCTGACTGATACGTGGCACGGGGTGTGGACCTGTACCAAGACTACAGAATTCTGGCACATGATCCTTGACTACATACATGATACTTGGAATATCACATTACCATTTAACCCGCGCTCATTACTCTTCCATCAATTTCGCCCACCGGACAATGATATGCCCCAACTCCCCAAGATCCCTCAACTGATACATGTTGTTTTGCTAGTGGCATTAAGATTTCTTTTTGCCTCTTGGCTATCTCCTAGCACTCCCACACGCCATATTCTTTTAACTCAATTAAAACTGTACTGCCACACAGACAGACTAGACCTAGAAAGGCACAAGACTACCCGCATTCATAAATTTTTCTCAAAATGGGAGGTGTTTCTTACTTCTGCGTACTCTGCTACCGAATTGCAGACATGGTACGGCCGTTTGAATTTACTGAGTGGTACTGCAGAGGGGACTTAGGGGATACGTTGGGGTCTCTTCGCCTGTCAGACCAGAGACCAGCAGTGATTCTGCAGCATTATTATGTTCGTTCTCTTTAGCCATATGGTTCTTCTGCCTGGTTACTTAAACAATAGTGGCCTTTTTTTCTTCTGCAGCCCCTGCGCGGGCAAATCTTAGTTCTGTTGATTGTATTGTTATAACACAGTTTTGCTTCTTTTCAAGGGGCTGTATTGTTTGTTACAGAAAATTTAATAAAATGTTTAAAAAAAATAAAAATAAAAAATTGTCATCTTCTGACCGCCATAACTTTATTTTTCCACGAACTGGGCGGTATAAGCGCAAATTTTTTGTGCCATGATCTGAAGTTTTTCTCAGTACCATTTTTGTTTTGATCTGACTTTTTGATCGCTTTTTATTCATTTTTTTGGTGTAAAAAGTGACCAAAAATACGCTATTTTCGACATTGGATTTTTTTGTGTGCGTACGCTATTGACCGTGCGGTTTAATTAACTGTATATTTTTATGGTTCGGACATCTACGCACGCGGCGATACCACATGTTTGTTTTTATTTTTATTTACACACTTTTTTTTAAAATGAGAAAAGGGGCGGTGATTCAGATTTTTATTAGGGAAGGGGTTAAATCACATTTATTAACTTTTTTACTTTTTTTTATGTAGTGTTATAGCCCCCTCTAGTCGCTATCAAACTGCATGCACTGATCTCTTACACTGTTCAATGCATTGCCATAGGAATGCATTGATCAGTGTTTTCTGCGCTTGATTGCTCAAGCTTGGATTTCAGGCTTGGAGCAATCAAACGGCGATCAGATAGCCGGGAGCAAGGTAAGACACCTCCCGCTGTCTTGTGAGTTGTTCGGGATGCCGCCATTTCACCGCGATGATCCTGAACAGCTCCGCTGAGCTAACCGGCATGTGAAAAATCAAGATGTGATATATATACTCCCAGTCTGAGTACCGGTCCTCAATAACTTAATAATGAGTTTTCTCCGCAAAAACTGCCAGCTCCAATCACTGACCTGAGACGGGAAACATGTCTGTCCACTTTAACCCCTTAAGGACCGGGTTTTTTTTCCGTTTTTGCATTTTCGTTTTTTGCTCCTTGCCTTTAAAAAATCATAACTCTTTCAGTTTTGCACCTAAAAATCCATATGCTGGCTTATTTTTTGCGCCACCAATTCTACTTTGTAAAGACGTCAGTCATTTTGCCCAAAAATCTACGGTGAAACGGAAAAAAAAATCATTGTGCGACAAAATTGAAAAAAAAGCTGTTTTGTAACTTTTTAGGGCTTCCGTTTCTACGTAGTACATTTTTCGATAAAAATTACACCTTATCTTTATTCTGTAGGTCCATACGATTAAAATGGTGCCCTACTTATATAGGTTTGATTTTGTCGGACTTCTGGAAAATTAATACGTTTAAAATTGTCATCTTCTGACCCCTATAACTTTTTTATTTTTCAGTGTATGGGGGGGTATGAGGGCTAATTTTTTGCACCGTGATCTGAAGTTTTTAACGGTACCATTTTTTGCATTGATAGGACTTATTGATCGCTTTTTATTCATTTTTAAATGATATAAAAAGTAACCAAAAATGCACTATTTTGGACTTTGGAATTTTTTTGCGCACACGCCATTGACCGAGCGGTTTAATTAATGATATATTTTTATAATTCGTACATTTCCGCACGCGGTGATACCATATATGTTTAGTTTTATTTACACTTTTTTTTTATTGGAAAAGGAGGTGATTCAAACTTTTAATAGGGGAGGAGTTAAATTATCTTTATTCACTTTTTTTTTTTCACTTTTTTTTTTTTGCAGTGTTATAGGTCCCATAGGGACCTATAACACTGCACCCACTGATCTTCATCATTGATCACTGGTTTCTCATAGAAAACCAGTGATCGACGATTCTGCCGCATGACTGCTCATGCCTGGATCTCAGGCACTGAGCAGTCATTCGGCGATCTGACAGCGAGGAGGCAGGAATGGGCCCTCCCGCTGTCCTGTAAGCTGTTCAGGATGCCGCGATTAGCTGCGGCTATCCCGAACAGCCCGACTGAGCTAGCCGGCAACTTTCACTTTCGCTTTTAGCCGCGCGGCTCAGCTCTGAGCGCGCGGCTAAAGGGTTAATAGCGTGCGGCGCCGCGATCGGTGCTGTGCGCTATTAGAGGCGGGTCCCGGCTTCACTATGACGCCAGACCCGCCGTGATCTGACGCGGGGTTACTGTGTAACCCCGCGTTATATCAGGAGAGCAGGACCAAGGACGTACCGGTACGTCCTTGGTCCTTAACCTCTTAAGGACCGAGCCCTTTTTCACCTTAAGGACCGGAGCGTTTTTTGCAATTCTGACCCACTGTCACTTTAAACATTAATAACTCTGGAATGCTTTTAGTTATCATTCTGATTCCGAGATTGTTTTTTCGTGACATATTCTACTTTAACTTAGTGGTAAAGTTTTATGGTAACTTGCATCCTTTCTTGGTGAAAAATCACCAAATTTGATGAAAAAAATGAAAATTTTGCATTTTTCTAACTTTGAAGCTCTCTGCTTGTAAGGAAAATGGATATTCAAAATATATTTTTTTTGGGTTCACATATACAATATGTCTACTTTATGTTGGCATCATAAAATTTATGAGTTTTTACTTTTGGAAGACGCCAGAGGGCTTCAAAGTTCAGCAGCAATTTTGAAATTTTTCACAAAATTTTCAAACTCGCTATTTTTCATGGACCAGTTCACGTTTGAAGTGGATTTGAAGGGCCTTCATATTAGAAATGCCCCATAAAAGTCCCCATTATAAAAACTACACCCCCAAAGTATTCAAAATGACATTAAGTAAGTGTATTAACCCTTTAGGTGTTTCACAGGAATAGCAGCAAAGTGAAGGAGAAAATTCAAAATCTTCATTTTTTACACTCGCATGTTCTTGTAGACCCAATTTTAGAATTTTTGCAAGGGGTAAAAAGGAGAAAATTTTTACTTGTATTTGAAACCCAATTTCTCTCGAGTAAGCACATACCTCATATGTCTATGTTAATTGTTCAGCGGGCACAGTAGAGGGCTCAGAAGGGAAGGAGCGTCAAATGGTTTTTGGGGGGCATGTCACCTTTAGGAAGCCCCTATGGTGCCAGGACAGCAAAAAAACACACATGGCATACCATTTTGGAAACTAGACTCCTCAGGGAACGTAACAAGGGGTAAAGTGAACCTTAATACCCCACAGGTGTTTCACGACTTTTGCATATGTAAAAAAAATTTTTTTTTTTTTTACCTAAAATGCTTGGTTTTCCAAAAATTTAACATTTTTAAAAAGTGTAATAGCAGAAAATACCCCACAAAATTTGAAACCCAATTTCTCCCGATTCAGAAAACACCCCATATGGGGGTGAAAATTGCTCTGCTGGCGCACTACAGGTCTCAGAAGAGAAGGAGTCACATTTGGCTTTTTGAAAGCAAATTTTGCTCTGGGGGCATGCCGCATTTAGGAAGCCCCTATGGTGCCAGAACAGCAAAAAAAAAAACACATGGCATACCATTTTGGAAACTAGACCCCTCGGGGAACGTAACAAGGGGTTAAGTGAACCTTAATACCCCACAGGTGTTTCATGACTTTTGTATATGTAAAAAAAAAAATTTTTTTTTACCTAAAATGCTTGTTTTCCCAAAAATTTTACATTTTTAAAAAGGGTAATAGCAGAAAATACCCCACAAAATTTGAAGCCCAATTTCTCCCGACTACGGCGATACCCCATATGTGGCCCTAAACTGTTGCCTTGAAATACGACAGGGCTCCAAAGTGAGAGTGCCATGCGCATTTGAGGCCTAAATTAGGGATTGCATAGGGGTGGACATAGGGGTATTCTACGCCAGTGATTCCCAAACAGGGGCCTCCAGCTGTTGTAAAACTCCCAGCATGCCTGGACAGTCAGTGGCTATCTGGCAATACTGGGAGTAGTTGTTTTGCAACAGCTGGAGGCTCCGTTCTGGAAACAGTGGCGTACCAGATGTTTTTCATTTTTATTGGGGAGGGGGGCTGTGTAGGGGTATGTGTATATGTAGTGTTTTTTACTTTTTATTTTATTGTGTGTTAGTGTAGTGTAGTGTTTTTAGGGTACAGTCACACGGGCGGGGGTTCACAGTAGTTTCTCGCTGGCAGTTTGAGCTGCGGCAGAAAATTTGACGCAGCTCAAACTTGCAGCCGGATACTTACTGTAATCCTCCGCCCATGTGAGTGTACCCTGTACGTTCACATTGGGGGGGGAACATCCAGCTGTTGCAAAACTACAACTCCCAGCATGTACGGTCTATCAGTGCATGCTGGGAGTTGTAGTTTTGCAACCGCTGATGGCTCCGTTTTGGAAACAGTGACGTACCAGACATTTTTCATTTTTATTGGGGAGGGGAGGGGGGCTGTGTAGGGGTATGTGTATATGTAGTGTTTTTTACTTTTTATTTTATTGTGTATTAGTGTAGTGTAGTGTTTTTAGGGTACAGTCACACGGGCGGGGGGGTTCACAGTAGTTTGAGCTGCGACAGAAAATTTGCCGCAGCTCAAACTTGCAGCCGGATACTTACTGTAATCCTCCGCCCATGTGAGTGTACCCTGTACGTTCACATTGGGGGGGGGGGGGGGAGAAACATCCAGTTGTTGCAAAACTACAACTCCAAGCATGTACGGTCTATCAGTGCATGCTGGGAGTTGTAGTTTTGCAACAGCTGGAGACACACAGGTTGTGAAACACCGAGTTTGGTAACAAATTCAGTGTTTTGCAACCAGTGTGCCTTCAGCTGTTGCAAAAGCTACAACCCCCAGCATGTACGGACAGCGGAAGGGCATGCTGGGTCTTGTAGTTATGCAACAGCCGGAGGCATACTACATTGGCTGGGGATGCTGGGGATTGTAGTTATGCAACAGCTGGAGACACACTGGTTTACTACTTAACTCAGTGTGCCTTCAGCTGTTGCAAAACTACAACTCTCAGCAGTCACCGACAGCAAACGGGCATGCTGGGAGTTGTAGTTATGCAACCACCAGATGCACCACTACAACTCCCAGCATGCACTTTAGCTTGTGCAAGCTGGGAGTTGTAGTTACACAACAGCTGAAGGTACACTTTTACATAGAAAGAATATGCCTTCAGCTGTTGCAAAACTACAAGTCCCAGCATGCCCATAAGGGCATGCTGGGAGTTGTGGTGGTCTGCCTCCTGCTGTTGCATAACTACAGCTCCCAGCATGCCCTTGTTGCATGCTGGGAGCTGTTGCTAAGCAACAGCAGGAGGCTGTCACTCACCTCCAACGATCCAGCCGCACAGGTCAGTCCCTCGTCGTCTCCGCCGCCGCCGCTGCTCCTGGGGCCCCGATCCCAACAGGGACGCCGGGGATCGGGGTCCCCAGCACCGGGGGTCGTCTTCCCGCACCCGCTCACGTCCTCCGGAAGAGGGGCGGAGCGGGTTGCGGGAGTGACACCCGCAGTAGGCGCCCTGATTGGTCGGCCGGTAATCCGGCCGACGAATCAGGGCGATCGTGAGGTGGCACCAGTGCCACCTCACCCCTGCTGGCTCTGGCTGTTCGGGGCCGTCTCTGACGGCCCCGATCAGCCAGTAATTCCGGGTCATCGGGTCACTGGAGACCCGATTGACCCGGAATCTGCCGCAGATTGACCCGGAATCTGCGGCAATCGCCGACATGGGGGGACATAATGACCCCCCTGGGCGATATGCCGGGATGCCTGCTGAACGATTTCAGCAGGCATCCGGCTCCGGCTCCCCTCCGGCTAGCGGTGGGGGCCGGAAATGCTCAGGGCGTATCCATACGCCCTCGGTCCTTAAGGACTTGGAAACGGGGGCGTATGGATACGCCCTATGTCCTTAAGGGGTTAAGGGGTTAATAGCAGACAAAAAATAATTCCCCATCCACAATTTTGCAGGGTGAAATGCAAAGGAGAAGAAGTTTTGCCTTAGGCTTAAAACTAAACTTCAAAAAAATCCAAGGCCCAACAAGGCTGGCAAGGATATGGAGAGAAAGATGATAAAGTAAAGGGAAGAGACAGTTATTTTAGTGTCAAGAGTTTTTGTTAAAGGGTTTGTGCGCTGCCCTGCTTTTCGGAGCTCCGCACGCAGCGTCCGGAAGTTCATTACTCCGAACGCTGTGTGCGGGCTTCCACACTCCGACCGCTGTCACGGCCCCTTCCCATAGACTTTGGTAGAGGGGGCGGGCGTGACATCACGCCCGGCGGTCACGAACACGGAAGCCCGCACACCGCGTTCGGAGTAATGAACTTCCGGAAGCTGCGTGCGGAGCTCCGAAAAGCAGGGCAGTGCACAAACCCTTTAAAAGGCTCAAATAGACACAACAAGGACATTTTGCAGGGGGATATGAAGCATAAAAATAGTACCTATAGGAAATGGCATGGAGGAACATCAAGAGAAATGAAAGCAGGAAAAGAAATAGAAAAAAAACATAGTAAAGCATCACTACGTTGGTTATTTTAGAGTGTAATTGGTTGTGGGTAGGAAATCTAACATAACCAAATCCATTGGCAATTCATGTTTGTCAGTTAAAATAGTGGTGAGTTTCTAATTTTTTGTGTGAAGAAGGAGCCTCATGACATCAGAGAAGGGACTATTGTTTTTCTTGATTATGAGGTTTTTTATTTATTTATTTTTTAATGCAAGTAATGCAAAGCAGATAAACATTTGATGGATACACAGATATTTGTCTGCAGTATGTTGCCTGCAATTGTTTACCAGGGCTTAACAATAGCTCCAAAAACTTTTAGACAGATTTATTTATTGTATGTATTTAATTTCATTTTTTGCAAGATGTAGCTGGTAAATCTGCAGTCTTACAAAGAACACTGTTCTCTTACTGCAACATCACAGGATAATATCAAGAGTTGTGCTAAATGTCCAATTTAGCACCACCGTGTTGACAAACTCTTCATTAGAAGAACATTATTTAAATCTTATGGAAAATAAGAATCTGCTTTATTTTTGTTTTACAAACTGTGCCCATACTCTGCATTAGGCATTGCAGCCTTATTTAAAGGGGTATTTTGCGGACCAAAACATATCTTCCATTAGATCCAGTAATTATTTTTACTCAATTAGACTCTACTCACCTTCCTCCAGCAGTTCCATACTTCTAAGGCTAGGTTTCAACAAAAAAATTTAATAACGCTAGAAAAACTGCCACTGCTTTTTTTGCTGAATTTTTACATTTTTTTCTGTTCATTGTACCTTTTGTGTAGAAATTGCATTTTTTTCCATGTGAGATTTTTTTTTCCTGTCCACCCCCCCTTATAAAAATGCCAGTGTGAAACCCACATTGCGTTCTTAATGCTGTTTTTTCTCTCTGTGGGAGAGAAACGCAAAGATTTTAGGAAAAAAAAAGTCTTAACATGCCGTGATTTAAACAAAACTTTCCCTCAGCCCAAAAACACAGAAAAAAGCTGAAGAGGAGTAAATAAATAGCAAAAACTACATCTAGTGGGTATGGCATTTCATAATTCCCTATTGACTTGCACCTAACTTCTGTTTTTAGGTATTAGATCGCTGGGGGTCCACGACCACTGAGGCCCCTTGTGATCTTCTGTGTGCATGAAGCAGTGGCCGACACCCCCCCCCCCCCTCCATGTATCTCTATGGGAGAGCAGGCGGTATAGCGTTCGGGTATCTCTGGCTCTCCCATAGAGATCCATAAAGGGGGCTTTTCAGACGCCGATTCATACAGGAGTCGACACACACCCTAAACTAGAAAGAGCCGGGGGCCCTGTGCAGGAGATCACGGGATCCTAGTGATCGGACCCCCCCCCCAAATCTAAAATATATCCTATGCTTTGGATAGGTGATAAAGTTTTACTGCAAAAAGCTACTCCTTTAAACTCCTTTTTACCAGAGCTTAGATATAAAATGTATACCCTTTTTTTTATTTTAGAGGTGCTATGCAGCATTGTATTACTCCCTTAAGAGTGCAGATTGTTTTGGCCTTAAAGGGGTACTCTGGGGAACTAAACCCATAGCCCATCCTTTCCCTCTCACCAACCTATGTATTTGTCTAAATATCATTCATTAGCTATATACAGCAGTTTCCCTTTTTCAGCTGTCACTTACTTGCAGCAAGTGAGAGAAAAATGTAATCCCTTCAAGACAACACCACCTGATTTCTGTCTGATTTCTGTTTGGTGTAGAGCTCTGGCTGTACAGCCACACCTCCCCTCCCTGTGTGAGAGCTTGTGAGCTGTGAGAGAAAAGCAGTGAAGATTCTTAGTCACAACTGAGCACATAGCTGCTGTTTTTCTGCTGAAAATCTAATCACTGACTTCTGCTATTCAGAGAATAGCAAGATTTATTGCTGGGGGAAGGATAGTCTGAAAGAAAAGACATGTACAGTGTGTGTGTGTGTGAGCTGCAGTGTAAGCATGCACACAGATAATGAAAGCAGTTGGCTGGCAGCCATTACACAGAGCTGCACTGACTTCTGGTAGTTGTAGTTTGTGATGCAAACAAGGAAAAGGTATTTAGCAGACACCAGGGGCTAAAGGAGCTGCAATAACCACATGAATAACTACAGGGGACACAGAACAGTTATTTTTATGTTCGACTTCCCTGGAGTACCCCTTTAAAGACAACAGTTTTTTGTTTTTTCCTCCTCCTACTTTTTAAGAAATGTAACTTTTATTTTTCCATCCACAGAGCCATATGAGTGTTTTTTGTGACCAATTGTACTTTGTAATGACACCTTTTTCATTTTATCATAAAATCTACAGTGAAACAAAAACAAATTTTTTTGTAAGGGGGAATAAAAATAAAAATGCAATTCTGCAACTTTTGGGGCTTTCGTTTTACGCAGTGCACTGTTTCTTTTGGTCAATACAATTAAAACGATACAGTAAGGTCAACCGCACTAACCTGAATATACCTGTAGATAGTGTGTGTGTTAGTGTTTTGAACGATTTACTGGGTGAAAATCAGTGCAGCTGTTCAGGCGATATTCATTTTGCTGCTAATATTTAGTAATTTCTTTTTAACTTCATCGGGCCGATGTTCAGTGCTATTTCTCGCCCGCTAAGGCAGATAACCCTTCGCCCTTCATGGACATGCTGTGGAAGAGGGGATGAATAGATGTATATATGGAGGGGGCAGAATAATGTGTAGAAGTGGGCATGGTGTTATGCATGTACACAAGCAGCCTGCTTCTTTCAGTTGAAGGAGTGCTCCAGGATATAACTATTTTTTTTTTTTCTAAACTTACCCAGAATGGCATTTAAAAAAAATCTAACTGGACTTACCTTCCACCCCTTCCCCAGTGCATTCAGTATCCCACTACCGGTCTCTGCAGCGATCCTCTTCCTGTTTCTTGTGGTCAACTCACTGTGGGTCAGACAATAGCCGGCTGCAGGGGTGTCCCGCTTCAGCCGGTGATGGTCTCAACAGCCTTGTGATGTATTGAGCCTCTGTCCCAGTTATCTTCCTGGTGCCCAATACGTCACATTACTGCTGAGGCAGGACATGAATGTGGCTGGCAAGGAGGCCCGGAACAGGATACAGGAGGCATTGGGGGAGTGGCGGAAGGCAGATCAAGTATTATTATTATATATATATTTTTTTTTAAATGCCGGCATTCTGGGCAAGTAAAGAAAAAAAGAAAAGTTGTATCCTGGCGTAATATTAGCCATATTAGCATCAAGATGAATATCTCTGCAATTCTTGTACAGATTTTTGTGTTAGAAGTAGGTTCATCCAGGGAGTGCCAGTCGGGCAGGAGGACTGTCATTGAGGCACTTAAAGGGTAGCTCCCACCATCCTATTTTTTTTATTTTTTTTTTTTGCTAGCCCGTCCCCGTCCCCCGCTACAGCACTAGCCCGTTTTATGCCACGCATCTTACTGGAGCATTTTTAGGTGCATTAACTCAAGCAGTCAATTAATTTTATCCCCTCTTTGGCATAAATATATTTTCCTCACAAAAAACTGTAGCAGAGCTAGGCAAATAAAGCCTTAGTGAGCGTTCACACTATGCAGTCAAATCCTATGTTTGTGTCAGATTAAATGCATAAAATAACGTCAAAATGTAGCAGTTTTGCAGAATCACAGCACAAAACTTGGTTTGACTGCAATGTTTGAGAACTTATTATTTTGAACTTTCCCTTTCAGCTGTAAATGTTTCTGTTCTGAATGGAAACTTCTAGATGCACTTATAAGGCTAGGTTCACACTACAGAATTGTCGAGCGTTATTACACTTAGAAATTACTGTTGCAAATTCCGGTGAAGCAGAATTCCATTGCAGTCAATTGGATTTTGCTGCACAGTGCAGACTATGGAATTTCAGTGGCAGTCATTTTGCCGCTTAAGTTCCACCCCTGAAATTCCACCACTTTCTTTTGGTGGAATCAAAGCGGAATACATTGCATAATATGTCTCCATTTTCACATGGACTTTCTGAGTGGAATTGGGCAATAAAATTCAGCTTGGTAATTCTTTTGCAGCAGGCCCCTAATATTTACAATGAGATTCTGCTTCACTGTGCACATGGCAGAATTTTCGTGGGGAAACAATGATTCTGTGGAGCCTTACCCTTTCCTTCCTATGTTAGTTTTTATTTCCTGTTTTCTTTTATGTTTTACCTTGATGTTCCCATCCGTAAAAGTGGTATTTTTCTTGACATAACTGTGCACTTTTGTACAACCATTATTATATGTGAAACTTTTGTTAACTGCATATACATTTCATATATTGTCCAATTGTAAGAAAATTTTCAATAAAAATTTAAGTTTAAAAGAAAATAAAATAAAAGAAATTTGAATTCCAGACTCCACTAAAAAATGAACATGTCAATTTCTTCTGCTGAATCTGCTTGAAAATGCATTACCATCTATGGAGACTGTGTGCATTTCAGCAGTCCTTGTGCTGGTTTATTTTGCTGTGTGAATGGGGCCTACGGTGACGGCAGGCCTTACTCAGCTGGGAAAAAAATGAAAGCATAAAACATACTTTTTCTTATGCTTGACTCATGTCTTGTTATACCAGTACTTTGCTGGTATATGTTGGAAACCTGTAAAAATAAGGATGCCGACGTATACTGCAACACACTGGCAATGACCCCATTAATGTTTTCTACATATAAATATATATTTACTGGAACTAAAAGACAATGCTTTTGACATGCTATACTCATTATTAAAGTGAACACAATTTTGGTGTATTTGATGTACTTATTTTTATTATTTTTTTTAATTAATGCAGTCTCGAAGTCGAGGTTCAAGACTAAACATCATTATTATTGCTGAAGGAGCCATTGATAGGAATGGGGAGCCAATTACTTCTAGTTATGTGAAAGAGGTATGTTCCGTCTAGATGTTTAAAGTGTTGCAATGTGTATGAACACCATGTATATTAATCCTCTGCACTTCTTAGTAACTTGCATACAAGTTGTAATTTTATGAAAGGAAAAGTTAGATTTGGTTAAAGGTATTTATCATTGAGTTTGCTAGTATTGTTGTCCAGCTTATTTGTGTTTTAGTGTTAGCTTATTACAGTTTGGTTTCTACCACTAAAACTACTGCCTAGGAGAAAAATTTTACTGTTGGCAAGTGTATATAGTATTCTATGATACTTCTATATTCCCCAGTGCTGTTAATGGTTGTAATGGCTGAGGTGTAGTGGATCCGCCTAACCTGTGAGGATGATGACGTAGTCCGTACCAGGGAGTGGAGTCTAAGGTGGCGGCACACAGGTCGCTACCTCTGATACGACTCGTCCACACAGGCGGCCGAGGTAATGTGGCACATGAAGGAAGGATGAGGCAAGATGTAATCAAGACAGGCAGGAGGTCAGGGCTGGCGGCACAGTAGCATGGTCAGGTCACGTAGCAGTAGGTCAGAGGGCAGGCGGCACAAGGTCAGGATGCGTAGCAATAGGGTCAAATACACGGCAAGGCAAGACACTAACTGAACGCTTTCTCTAAGGCTGATACGGCACAAAGATCCAGCAAGGGTCAAAAGGAAATACTTATAGGGTCATGCAGCAGAAGGAACCAATTAAATGTGTACTGTGCCTTTTAAATTTACCGAGCCAGTGTGTGCGTGCCCTAGGAGGCAGGGACGCGCGTGCCGGCAAGCAGGAAGCACACAGGGACGACGGGGGAGTTAAGAAGTAGAGTGCTGAATGCGATCGCATCGCCTGTATCTTCTGTGTGCAGATTCTTTAGCGTTCCCTGCCTCCTGCATGTAAGAGCAGACAGGGAAAAACCTACCACAAAAAAAAGAGGTTGAAGCTATATTTCATGGAAATACAGAGACTCTGCAATGTTTGGTGACCGATGTACTATAGCACTGATCTATGACTTTCTGCACTTAAAACTCAGAGCAAGTGGATTTGAGACGTTGTCCCCTGTGCCAAGCCATAGACACCATTTGAAATGTAGGCTGCATTAGAAGAGCCATATCAGAGGGGAAAGGGTAATCAATATGACAGATAACCCCTGCATGCCACATCAACTAAAATAGTATACACAAGTCATACACATGAGAACATTCCCAAAGTGCTCCATTGAGAATCTGGACAAATCAAAAGGAAATGAGATTTATATAAAACAAACAGCATATTGTAATTGTACCTGGGCATTCCAAATAGCTTTCTAGAAGTGTAAAATTTCCAGATCAGCAGTACAGTATATTGCTTGGCTTGGACACCGTCATTACATAGCCATTCATCTAACTGGCACAGGCACGCTACTTCCATAAAAAGTAGTAGATAGACAGCTACAAAAGATCTGCTTTTTTACTCTGTATTGACTTTATGACCCTATTTTCAGATGTTTATCACTTTGGAATGTCGAAAACAAACAGCAGGGGAGTGGACTGGTCCGCTCCCTGTTTTTTTGTCTTTTTGTTTTCTGTATTGTTTAGGCGTAGTGAAATCCCATTCGTAAGAAGTGTAGCAACAAAGGGAGCCATTTATATTTTACATACATTGGATATATTTTGGATATGAGTGGTATTGTGATATCACTCACTAATTGTGTGTAAATGTATTTATTTTCCATTTTTATTTTTTGATTAGACTAGTTTTTTCTTGTATATTCACACTTGTCACATCAGATCGGTGTCAAAATTGATGTGCAGAAAGTTGTTGACAAGGGGGATGTTCTTTTTAGAGTTTTGATTCTCTTTACCTACTGTAAAACTGTCTGACAAAAAAATCTGTTTTTAGGAGTTAAAAAGTATCACGTAATATCCCAAAATCTATATAACATTGGTAAGACAAGCATTTGTATGAACAACTGCCCAAAATCTAAGAACACAAAATCTTAACCAAAACTTCTCTAATATAGTCTTATTTGGAGTCTGTTAATCTCCATGAGCCATTAAATACTTTATTTTGCCTAGCGGTAAGTAGACAACTGTAAAACACCATTGAGTTTGAACATTACATTTAGTTATTTTGGAACCACCATTTTTTTTAGTTCATGTACATTGTGCGGAAAGGGCTGTTTTTACTAATATATTCCTTTTTTCTTTCATTCTCTGAACAGCTGGTTGTTCAACGCTTGGGCTTTGATACTAGGGTCACTGTTCTTGGACATGTGCAGAGAGGAGGAACCCCATCAGCCTTTGACAGAGTTTTGGTAACTGAAAGCACTTAAGCCAGGGTTACTGGATGCTACAAGCATTTGATAAACTGTATATTCCTATTCTTTGTGGATAAATGAACGGTCATCTAACAAAGTGTGTTTAGGTGGAGATACTGTTAACATTCTGATATGTTTTATGCATTTATATGTTTTCTTTGTGGGACATAAAACATTTTGTGTTCTGGAAAAAAAAAAAAAAAAAAAAAATATATATATATATGTATATATATATATATATATATATATATATATATATATATATATATAATTATGCTAAGCAGCTCATTACATCACCTTTTCAGGTAATGTTCCCTGGTATCAGCTTAGCTCCTGTTAAGGAATATAAAAAGCTGATTGGGATTTTATGCCAAGCCAGACTACTCCCCAAAAGGGAAGTTGGGGAGTAGTCTGGCTTGGCATAAAATCCTGATCGGCTTTTTATATTCCTTAACAGGAGCTAAGCTGATACCAGGGAACATTACTTGAAAAGATGATGTAATGAGCTGCTTTGCATATTCCCCTACCCAGAATGCCCGCGGAGTGCTTAATGGCCTTCTGAAGCTCCGTTACACCAGGAGTGGAGGCCTCGCCCTGAGGTAAATACTCACCCACTTATATATAATATTTTATAGCATAGGCTGTATTTGTTCTATTGAACTCTGGGGCTTCTCTGGAGACCTTTTAACATGGTATCATGACGTACTCCGTACAGGTTCAGTCATCTGAATTTAAGTAAACAGTCAAAAAAAATTTTTTCTGATGGTCTCTTAGATTTCAGGGTCTGTGCCTGGGTTTTGAGGAGTATCTAGTGTCACACTATGTGATTCTGTTTCTTTGTATTAATAATTTTTTTTTTTTCGAATTTTAAGCAAAATCATCCTTTTGCAGAGGGAAGTAAATAAAACAGAGAAAGGGAACAGGTTATGGTGGAGGCCTGCAGAGAGTACCAAACGACCCTTGTCAAGTAGCCTATTATATAAGAACATATTGCAAATGCCAATGGCAAAACCAAGGGGAATTAAAGGAGCAGGGAAACGAAAAGCGCAAAAAAAAAAAAAATAAATAAAGGAACAGAGGGGAGCAGGAAAAGAGGGGAAAACGAAAAATGGGACAACACAAAATGAGCACACAGACCAGAGACAACAGCCAACAGGATACTAAATGTAGCGGTTTGGGGGTGTTCCCTAACAGCCTGGGGATGGGGGTTCAGTTGCACAGCATTGCACAATATTTCGGTCCAATAAAACCAGTCTTAGAGTAGTGGTCTGTGTGGTGATGAAGGTGGGCAATGCACTCTTCAATATGCTATATATTCTGGGCATGTGGATAGGGGTTCCAGATGCTTCCTCAGAGCTGGGATATAAGCTCTTGCAGTATTGACCAGGTGGCACAGAATGGAAACTGTAGGACGAGGCAGGAATATCAGAATGGTGAAGGAGAAAGGAGGTGGGGTGAAAGGTATAACTTAGTCCGTATAGTACGAGACCAGTTTGTCTGGATTAGTATATCTAGTATTGTCCTGATTCTAATCCAGAAACAACATGTAGTGCTAAACTAGGTGCAGATGAACTTTCAATGTACACTTTAAAAAGTGTATCCAGAGAAAAATAGACTAGTGCTAAAATGTTGATGCAGAGACTATTTTGAAATAGCAAGTGATGCTGCACAAGATTTAGAAATTTTTGTTGTTGTGGTTCTTGACTGAAATAAAAACAGTATTATTTTGTGGGTGTGACAGCCACTCTTTAAAAAAAAAAAAAAAAAAAATTGTGGGGTTATACAAGTTTTATAACTGTATTATGCAGTTACGTCCCTGATGACAATTACTAGGCTGCGGCTGAAGCTTTTGCTGACCACAGCAGCCAAGCCGTGCAAAGAGCCACTAAGAGTATAGCAAGAATCCACAATGGGTGAACCTGGCCTTCTCTGCCTACTGTGGGCCCCGCCTGAGTACAGTCACTTTAAATAGGCTACAACTGGAATAAGGTGTGCCTTACACTCCTTTCTACAGGTTTTCTCACTGTTGTCTGTCTGTTTATTTAATTAATCTTGCTTTTGTAGCTCCCATATATTCCGAATCACTAAGCAAAGATTGTCAGGATTCAACCGCAGGTTGAAGACCACTGCAGCCTTCGACATCATCCAGCCCCCTCTCACCCCTTTAGTTCTGTACAGTACTCGCCTCTGCTCGGCACTGGTCCGGTGCTGCAGGACTGTCCGGTGAGGAGGTCGTCCGGTGGGATAGTGGTTCCGTGCAGCTATCTTCACCGGGGAGGCCTCTTCTAAGCGCTTCGGGCCCGGCCCCAGAATAGTCACGTTGCCTTGACGACGACGCAGAGGTACGTTCATTACCAACATCCTTCTGCGTCATCGTCAAGGCAACGCCTCTATTCTGGGCCCGAAGCGCGGAGAAGAGGCGCCCCCGGTGAAGATGGCAGCCCGGAACCACTATCCCACCGGACGACCTCCTCACCGGACAGTCCTGCAGCACCGGACCAGTGCCGAGCGGAGGTGAGTACAGAACTAAAGGGGGTGAGAGGGGGCTGGATGATGTCGAAGGCCGCAGTGGTCTTCAACCTGCGGACCTCCAGAGGTTTCAAAACTACAACTCCCAGCAAGCCCGGACAGCCGATGGCTGCCCGGGCTTGCTGGGAGTTGTAGTTTTGAAACCTCTGGAGGTCCGCAGGTTGAAGACCACTGAGGGCGGATAGTTCACTAGGGGATGATGACAAGGGGATGATGACAAGGGGATGATGACAAGGGGATGATGAAGGGTGTGTGGGATGATGACAAGGGCATGATGAAGGGGGGGTGTGGGATGATGACAAGGGGATGATGAAGGGGGGGTGTGGGATGATGACAAGGGGATGATGAAGGGGGGGTGTGGGATGATGACAAGGGGATGATGAGGGTCTGGATGATGACGGGGTCTGGATGATGACAGGGGGGATGATGTATTTCCCACCCTAGGCTTATACTCGAGTCAATAACTTTTCCTGGGATTTTGGGGTGAAATTAGGGGCCTCGGCTTATATTCGGGTCGGCTTATACTCGAGTATATACGGTATATAACAATCACAGGTGCAATAAAGTGAAGCAAACCTAAAACAAACCAGAAACACAAACTACTATAAATATGAGCTCAAATCATTTGTCATTAAGACCAGTCGGTCCTAAGGCTTAAAGCTTAATTATCCAGCGCACCTTGCATTGAAGTAAATATAAATTACGAACCCCACCACTGCGAGGCGGGTTAGCTATTTGTAACCCAGCAAACAGTACAATCAGTGTTATGCTGTTCCCTTTATATGTGCTATGAGTCGTGGGGCACAGTGTCCAGTGCAGACATAATTAGTGTCCATATACACATGTAAAAAGGTGCCTGATCGTCTTGCCAATGTAAAAGAAGGGCATTTGAATCACATGATTAGGACTACCTCATTTTACTGAACGAGAATTCACATTGTAAGAACAGAAATTAGTGGCCACAGGAGTTCTCCTGTGCTTCTTGGAGCAAAGACAGGGCGTCACCAAGGGTGATGCTTCTACGATGGGTGACTAAAGGTTTTCTGGAAGCAATGTCCTTAATGTCAGGATCTGCCTATGTACCAGAATCTGCAAGTAACAGAAGAAATTATGGAATTCAATTTGGAGTTAGCAAAGAAAAAGGTAAATCTTTGTGTATTGAGCACTATTGTCACAGGGATCCGCTCTGGGACTGAGCCTTTGTCCCAGTATATGGAATGTCTTCTAAAACCATTGCTGAGTGCAATGCCTACATATGTAAAAAATAAAACAAAAGGATGCGCTCCCTTGTGTGATACCCAAATAAAATGTGGTAACGCTCAATGTGAATTAGCGCTTACCAGATGCTTTTGTACTCCATCCAAGTACAACCATGGGAGAAAGTATGTTTAGAAATAAGATCTCAGCAGCCGCTCCGCTTCACATAACTACAGATGCAATATAAATTCCCTCCAAACAGGCAGAGATCAAGAAGGCGCTGGAGATCAGATAAAATGCTACTCTTCTTTATTCCCACAATGCAACGCGTTTTGTGGAAGTTCCGCTTTAACAAGCATAAGGGTTACAACAAGGTCTGTGGTTTTTATAGGGAAAATGCTTAACCCCTTAGGGAAAAACATTAACCCTTTACAATATCTCTAGAACATACATATATATTTTAACATATAAAATGTACATGATAATACATAAGAGAAAATATATACGGTTATTATATCAGTAGACAATACCACAGAAATGTCATAGAAAAAAGTAAATTATGAAAAATATTAATTTATATAACAAGAAATTAATAAAAAATTTAAGTTGTTTAAAAAAAATTAGTTATTTAAACTGGAGACAATACCACTCAATTCTCCAAACCGCAT
The DNA here is from genome assembly GCF_029499605.1 of Hyla sarda. Lineage (NCBI taxonomy): Eukaryota > Metazoa > Chordata > Amphibia > Anura > Hylidae > Hyla > Hyla sarda. The sequence continues at coordinate 142,303,968 of NC_079196.1, forward strand.
ACAGAAGCTAAATAATAGGGAAGCATTTTGGATATTTACTTTGTCAACTTTGGTTCCGGATGGTTTGAATGAAACCCTTGAAAATGCTCGCTAGGATTTGAAGATAGAAATATATTTTAAATTTTTTTATTTTTTATTAATAATTTTTTGTTATATAAATATATTTCATAATTTACTTTTTCTATGAAATTTTTGTGGTATTGTCTACTGATATAATAACTAGAGATGAGCGAACTTACAGTAAATTCGATTCGTCACGAACTTCTCGGCTCTGCGGTTGCTGACTTTTCCTGCATAAATTAGTTCAGCTTTCCGGTGCTCCGGTGGGCTGGAAAAGGTGGATACAGTCCTAGGAAAGAGTCTCCTAGGACTGTATCCACCTTTTCCAGCCCACCGGAGCACCGGAAAGCTGAACTAATTTATGCAGGATAAGTTATCAACTGCCGAGCCGAGAAGTTTGTGATGAATCGAATTTACTGTAAGTTCGCTCATCTCTAATAATAACCCTATATATTTTCTCTTATGTATTATTATTTTATATGTTAAAATATATATGTATGTTCTAAAGATATTGTAAAGGGTTAATGTTTTTCCCTTAAGGGCTTAAGCATTTTCCCTATAAATACCACACACCTTGTTGTAACCCTTATGCCTGATGAAGCGGAACTTCCGCGAAACGCGTTGCATTGTGGGAATAAAGAAAAGCTGCATTTGATCTGATCTCCAGTGCCTTCTTGATCTTCCTGTTTGGAGGGAATTTATATTGCATCTGTGTACATATGTAAAAGATACAGGTGACTTGTTGCAGCAACTTGACCAATTGAATCCCTGTACACCCGCATCCCTCATGATGCAGGTGTACAGGTTATTTGTGAACTCCTCCAAGAGATTGTAAACTCTCCTGATTTTAGTTTCTTTTGTGACTGGGACTCTCACATTCATCCTCGGTTAAAATGAGTTAGTTTGGTAACAGATGGTATAGACAGGAGACCGGCACAGCCATGGGGACGCCGATCTCCTGTACATATACCAATCTGTTTTTATCAATCTTTGAACGTAACAAATGTATTTTCTGAGGCCAACCCCTATGTCAAGTGTATAAAACTTTGCATCAGATATGTAGATGATGTGCTGATTGTGTGAAAAGGTAGTAAGAACCTTTTTAAAGTGGCTTGGCGCTGCATGTGAGCAGCCGCATGTGACCGGAGCACCGCTGAGGATCCTTAACTTATCCTGACTTTTGGCAACAAACTGTACATTTTCTGCTGCCTATATACGCCTAAGGGAACCTGGAGCTGATATTTCTCAGGATGGCCAGGCGCAAATGGAATCGCAAGACTCAGGGGCCGCCGGAGGATGGTTAGGCCCAGCTGCGGGGGTACCCAGCCCCATTTGCCTGGATGTTGCTGGGGTTACGGAGCGGCTGCAGCGCTTCGCGTGGGTCACTGAACCGGCGGACGGGGCTCCGGTGCCTGCCTGGAGTGAAGAGGACCAGGAGGGAGCTGACTGGCCGGCTGACTGCTCGGGCTCTTGTGCTGCTGTAGACCCTTCTCCAGTAAGTAACACGTCTGAGGACACTGCTGCTGCAGGGCAGTCTTCATTTAACCTCTTCTGTGCTGGAGCGCACTCTGCTTTTAATGGGGACTCCTCTACCATGCCTGCCCAGCTTTCCACTAGCCCTACTGAGTCTCTCCTGGCACTGTCCACCAATGAGACGTTCTCTGCTGCTGCTGCACAGTTCCCTATGTCTGTTAACCCCTCAAGTGCTGGTCTGGGAGATATGTCCATAGCTGTCCCTTCATCCTCATCTCCACCTACTGAACCCATTTTTAAAGAGGTTTTCCTGGCCTTATCTAAGGGCAACACTGATGTTAAACTGCTATTGGGCGGACTATGTGAGGACATTAACCTTATTCGCCATGATATGCAAACTGTGTCTGAACGAGTTAGCGCTGTTGAGGAAAGAGTGAGGGATTTGGAGGATCAGGTCCCTCCACTTAAGAAGAACATGCACCGTATGATTAATCATCTAACTGCTCTAGGCGCTAAATCTGATGATATGGAAAACCGCTTGCGGCGGAATATTGTATGCCCAGTGGGTGTCCCCGAAAGGGCTGAAGGCCGTGACCCTGGGGAATATTTAGAGAATTGGCTCCTCAATACTTTTGGAAGAGAGACTTTGACACCTCTGTTTGCAGTAGAGCGCACCCATAGGGTGCCCACCTGTCCCCTTCCACCTAGAGCCCCACCCAGAGCTATCCTTATCCGGATTTTTCACTATATAGACAGGGACATTATTCTCTGGAAAGCTAGGGACATGGGCTCCCTTACCATCAATGGAAGTTGTGTCTCAATCTTCCCGGATTTTTCGGCTGAAGTCCAGAAGAGACGTGCTAAATTTATGGATGTTAAACATTGACTGCATGCCCTGAATGTGATGTACTTCATGCTATAATCTGCACACCTCCGTGTGGTTGCCTTGGGAACTACTCATATGTTTGATACTTCTGTGGCGGCTGCGGAGTGGCTTGATATGCACGAGGCATAGAGAAGACGCACTAGACCTTGAGGTTTCTTCATGGACTCTTTACGTGTCTACAGGTCATGACGACATGTCTGGGACTCTCAGGGCCTGTGCATATATGCGCTTACCGTGTAATGTCAGGAGTGTATTTCTACCTATGCTGGGCCTTTGCTGTTACTTGATCTATGCAATATTTTGCTAGTTGCACCGGGTTATTTTCTAGGTACCCTTTATTATTGCCAAATGTCTTTCATATATATCATGTTTATTGTTTCAGCTTTAAGCACGTTATGTTGGTAATCTGCCCCTTTTTTTTCCAAATGTTACCTGCTCACCCTACCCTTGGCTGTTTGCTTGCCTCCAGTGTCGCAAGTTGCGACTGTTTGGTTTGTTGTTTGTCTGGGGTGTTTTTGTTGTTTAATGTCTTTCCTTCCAATTTTTCATGCAGAACTGTCTTGTATGTCTATGTCCGGCTTCTGCATCTGCCCTTCCACGTTGTCATTTGTTTGTCCCCCTGTATTATGGCTAATGATTTACGTATGGTGGTGTGGAGTGGGAGGGGCTTTACTGATTCCACTGGGGTCTTGCTGCTTCCCAAGCACTTGAACCCTGTCCACGTGTTATATTGTGTCTCGCTTGGCGGATGTTATTTGCGTCCGCCATTCTATGTGGTCATTTATGTTCTTTTGTTTGCAGTATGACTAATAATATGATTGTGGTGGCATGGAATGTACGAGGCCTCAATGATCACACTAAGCGTCTAGCTGTTTTCCAGGAGCTCAAGCCCTATCAACCTGCTATACTGTGCCTTTCACATGACTAATGATACTAAACCTGTGCTGAACAAACCGTGGTTTGGCCACACCTTCCACGCCACCTTTTCCTCACATGCTAGGGGTGTCAATGTGCTTATTCATAGAACTATTTTGTTTTCTTGTATTTCTAGCCTAATTCATCCAGAGGGTAGATTTGTGTGCCTCTATGGCACTTTTAACCGCACTCTATGTATGTTGGTGGCACTGTATATTCTCCCCCCCCCCCCCCCCCCCAATACTCGGGCGACGCTTCGCGCAGAGTGGTATCTTACCTTTCCTCTCTGCCCGATGCGCTGCTCCTGATGGTCTGGGACCTCAATAGCTTGCTGAACCCAACCCTTGATAGGTTTCCTGCCAGGGGACAATGTGGAGCTTCGGGATCTAAGGGTCTGGCTAGATTTGTGGAGGAAGTGGGGTGGGCAGATTTGTGGAGGAGGTGGCACCCTACTGATCTACAATATTCCTGTTATTCTAGCTCTCATGGCACGCTCTCACGCATTGATCTTGCGTTAGGCAATGATTTCATTTTTCTCCTGGTTGGGTCGATGGAGTATCTCCCCCGTAATCTTTCCGGACACTCCCCTATACTTATGTCTTAAGTTTGACTCCCATCCTGGTTTGCAGGGTTCTCTGTGGCGTCTGATTTCCTCAGTGGCCCATATGCTTCAATCTGACATAGCTATCTTTCTTGAGATCAATGCGGGGACTGCTTCAGTGGGTACTGTTTGGGACTCGTTAAAAGCGTATGTGAGGGGCATTTTTATTAGGGATATTAGTACCTGCAAATCCAGGGATAGGGCGATTCAAACCTCATTGCAGCAACAAGTGCTCTTGGTGTAACATCAGTTCCTTGGGGACCTCTCTGTCTTGAATAGAGATAGCTGGCAGTCTCTGCAGACCTTATTGGACTCCATTTGTTACAAATGGCAGACAATGAGCACTTCTTTCAACAGCAGCGCTACTTTGAAAGTGGTGAGAGCCCGGGTCGCTTGTTGGCTCGTACTATTAGGGCCCAGCAGGGATCAACCTGTATTCCTTGCCTCTGTGATAATGCCGGGACTTTGGTCCAGGATAAGGCTATTTTGGATGTCTTGGTTTCCTTTTACGAGGAGACACATCCTTCTAAATTGACACATGATCTCGCCACTATCGACCAGTTTGTTTCCGGCATCCCACTTCTGGCCTTGTCGCAGACTCAAAGGGACATTTTAGATGGGCCTATTACTATTGAAGAATTGGGAGATGTGTTAGGGGCACTGCCCTCTGAGAAATCACTGGGAGTTGACGGACTACCTAAGGAATATCTTAAATTGTCATTAAAACAAATTTTTGCTATTGCAGTCCTTATGGTAAATAAAAAAATATTTCTAATATACTTTGTTTAAAAAAAATGAAGTTTTCTATGTTTTATTTGTGCTTAAAAAAAGCTGAAGAGCACATTTCCCCCCCATCTAATACACAGACTTTGCACTGAAGCCCAAACACAGGAAGTGCAGCCTGGATTGCTGAGGGGGTTGTGTCCAAACTCATCCAATCATAGCTCCTCTCACACTTAACTGCCATATGCTGTAGTTTGGACACCCCCCCCCCCCTCAGAACTCCAGACTGCACTTCCTGTGTTTGAGCTTCAGTCCAAAATCTGTGTGTGAGATAGGGGAAAATGTGCTCTTGAGCTTTTTTAAGCACAAATAAAACTTATTTTTTTTTTAAAACAAAGTATATTAGAAATATTTTTTAGTTACCATAAGGAGTGCAATAGCAAAAATTTGTTTTAATGAGTTACCCTTTAAACAATATCAAGACGTTTAATTGCCCAGGTTGCTAGAGGTTATGCAGGCTGCGACAGAAGGGGAGGGCTACAGGGGCCTATGTTAGAGGCTATCATAGTGTTGCTGTTGAAGCCTGGTAAGGATCCGCACTCTGCGGGTTCTTATAGACCCATTTCCCTGCTTTGTTCTGATGTTAAGTTGCTAGCAAAGGTCTTAGCCAACCGTCTCTTGAAGGTTACTACTACCCTAATTCATGGGGATCAGACTGGATTTATGCCCGGGAAATCGACAGCTGGCAATATTAGGAGGCTCTTTTAAATTTGCAGCTGCAGCCTGAGAATGTTGCTTGTAGGGCTGTGCTTTCACTCAATGCTGACAAAGCCTTTAAGTGTTGAGTGGAATTTTCTTTTGAGTGTGATGCGACGAATGGATTTTTGTCCTGTGTTCTTAAAATGGGTTCACTGTATGCTGCTCCCAGTGTTAGGATTCAGGCTAATGGCCTACTTTCCCACTTCTTTCCTCTAGAGCGTGGTACCCTCCAGGGGTGTCCCCTGTCCCCCTTCCTATTTGCTATTGCGGAATTAATTAGGACATCTTCAGATATCAAAGGCTTCTGTTAAAGGAATTTAGAAGAACGCATTGCCCTTTATGCTGATGACATGCTTCTCTTTTTGGGGAATGTGCCGCACTCCCTAACCCCTTTAATAACCCTTATTGAATCTTATGTTAGTTACTCTGGCCTAGCCATTAATTGGGACAAATCCACGCTTCTTCCTCTTGATCCCCTCCCCCCGATACTAGTGCTTGCTAGGGTTGGTCTCCCCATAGTCTTGAGTTTTAAATATTTGGGTGTATTTGTTACTGCCCTCCCATCTGACTATTACTCTCAATCTTGTTCCGTTACTAGATCACAGTTCTCAGAAAGTGGCTACTTGGCGAAAGCTCCCCCTCTCTATGGTGGGTAGATCTAACTTTGTTAAAATGGTTCTTATGCCCCAGTTTTTGTATATGTTACACAACTCTCCTGTATGGATTCCTATGAAATATTTTCTTGTTTATAGAGCTCATCGGGAATGGCAAATCGTCTAGAATCCGTCTTGAAACACTACAGCGTGGTAAAGAGGAGGGTGGTTTATCTGTTCCGAACCCGTGGTTATATTTTCTGGCGTCGCAGGTTCAACAACTGAAGGGATGCACACAATTTGCTACTATGGGGCGTACGGGTGATTTAATTTTGAAACTCATTGGCAATGTGACTCCCATCTACTTTTAGAAATGGCTGCACAGACTCGTCCTCCAGACCTCCCCCCCACCTTTTATCCTTATCCGTGAGGTGTGGATGAAGTTTAAGACACTTATGCATTTTCCTGTCTTTGTAACATACTCTCCATTGTGGTATAATCCTGGTCTTTCTGCTAGATGTGGCCTTCTGGGTCACTCACGAGATTATGCATCTTTCCCAGTTGTATGATGGGCCGACATTGAAGTCATTTGCTCAACTGCAGGAGGACTTTAATTTGCAGCATTCCTTTTTCTACCATTACCTGCAGTTGTGACATGCCCTGGATACGCAGTCCCGGGCTTGTGACTTGACTGTGGGCTCATCTGTGGTGGTGAATGATCTGTTCACTCGAGTTTCGCTAAGGGAGTAATATCGGCGCTATATAAGGAACTGCTGTCCTCGTATCATGAGGCCTACCCCTTAACTGCTAAAGATAAATGGGAAGCGGATGTGGTTCCCTTATCAGATGAGCAATGGATGCAGATTTTAGCTATGACCCCACGGCTTGCCTTGTCGGAGGCTCACTGGGTGTCCCAAATTTTCCTACTGCATCGAGTGTATCGCGTTCCTGCATAAGATTGGGGTACGGCCGGATTCTTGCTGTCCCTGATGCTCTTTGCCTGATGCCCATTTGCTCCATGTGATGTGGGACTGTGTTCCTCTGGCTCCATTTTGGGCTGATGTAGGGCAATTGATAAGGAGAGTGTATGGCTGCCCATTCGTATTATCTGTCTTGACGTGTATCCTGGGTTGCTTAGATGGGTTAGATCAAGATGGTGGCCTATATATAGGTATTAGTAGAATTTTGTACCAAGCTCTTAAACTAATTGTACAACATTGATTGAGAGCCTCCCCTCCTCCTATTTCTGAGCTAATTAGAAAATTAAATCACATCATTAGATTGGAGAAATGTGCATATTTTAAACGAAAAGCCATGCGTAACTTCAAACTCATCTGGGATTAGGGTTGCCACCTTTCCCTCAGAAAAATACCGGTCATGGGTGGAGCTACAAAAGGGGAGGGGGCCAGATTGCACGGGTGCTGAGGGATCAGGGTTTTAAGAAATGGCACGGGGGATGGGAGGGGGGTTTAAGAAATGGCATAGGGGATTGGAGGGATACAATATATATGCGGGGGGGGGGGGGGGGGGGGGTATTTTCCTATATCGCACAAAAAATTAACATTTAGAGAATACCTACCAAAACCCTATTTATGCCAGCGGCGGCGGGTAGTGGTGGTGCGCGACAGCAACGCTGGCTCTCTGTGATGACGAGTGACGTCCCCCTGTGCAACGTCAGATAAACAGGCTAATCAGACAGTATCACACATGACAGATTTAGATGCACAGGCTCAGCAGATAGTATCCCACATGACAGATTTGGATATACAGGCTCAGCAGACAGTATCACACATGACAGGATTAGATACACAGGCTCAGCTCACAGTATCACATATGACAGGATTAGATACACAGGCTCAGCAGACAGTATCGCACATGACAGGATTAGATACACAGGCTCATATCCCACATGACAGATTTGGATATACAGGCTCAGCAGACAGTATCACACATGACAGGATTAGATACAGAGCGCAGCAGATAGTTTCACACATTAAAACATTAAATCAGTGTTTCCCAACCAGGGTGCCTGCAGCTATTGCAAAACTACAACTCCCAGCATGCCCGGACAGCCAAAGGCTGTCTGGGCATGCTGGGAGTAATAGTTTTGCAACAGCTGGAGGCACCCTGGTTGGGAAACACTGCATTAAATACACAATTTTGCAGAGATGTCTCACCAGTCTCTTGTCTTCACTTTCTCCTTTCCCCGGGCGGCTCCAGGTTAAGGAATGTCCGGGGTTGAGGAGGAATTGGGTGGGCAATTATTTATCCCATGGGGCCACATGAGAAACTAAAAATATTGTGGAGGGCCGGGTAGTTTTTCCCCAGATTAGGCAGCATAGTTGTCCCCCAGATTAGGCAGCATAGTTGTCCCCCAGATTAGGCAGCATAGTTGTCCCCCAGATTAGGCAGCATAGATGTCCCCCAGATTAGGCAGCATAGATGTCCCCCAGATTAGGCAGCATAGATGTCCCCCAGATTAGGCAGCATAGATGTCCCCCAGATTAGGCAGCATAGATGTCCCCCAGATTAGGCAGCATAGTTGTCCCCCAGATTAGGCAGCATAGTTGTCCCCCAGATTAGGCAGCATAGTTGTCCCCCAGATTAGGCAGCATAGTTGTCCCCCAGATTAGGCAGCATAGTTGTCCCCCAGAGTAGGCAGCATAGTTGTCCCCCAGAGTAGGCAGCATAGTTGTCCCCCAGAGTAGGCAGCATAGTTGTCCCCCAGAGTAGGCAGCATAGTTGTCCCCCAGAGTAGGCAGCATAGTTGTCCCCCAGAGTAGGCAGCATAGTTGTCCCCCAGAGTAGGCAGCATAGTTGTCCCCCAGAGTAGGCAGCATAGTTGTCCCCCAGAGTAGGCAGCATAGTTGTCCCCCAGAGTAGGCAGCATAGTTGTCCCCCAGAGTAGGCAGCATAGTTGTCCCCCAGAGTAGGCAGCATAGTTGTCCCCCAGAGTAGGCAGCATAGTTGTCCCCCAGAGTAGGCAGCATAGTTGTCCCCCAAATTAGGAGCATAGTTGTCCCCCAGATTAGGCAGCATAGTTGTCCCTCAGATTAGGCAGCATAGTTGTCCCTCAGATTAGGAGCATAGTTGTCCCTCAGATTAGGCAGCATAGTTGTCCCTCAGATTAGGCAGCATAGTTGTCCCCCACATTAGGCAGTATAGTTGTCCCCCAGATTAGGCAGTTTACCCCCCCCCCCCCCACACACACACACACACATATATATACACACACACACACACACATATATACATACAGACACACATATACACAGACACACACATACACAGACACACAGACACACAGAGACACATACACAGACACATGTGTATACACAGACACATGTGTATACACAGACACATGTGTATACACAGACACATGTGTATACACAGACACATGTGTATACACAGACACATGTGTATACACAGACACATGTGTATACACAGACACATGGGGAAAAAGTGTCAGGGAGGCTAGTCCTGAACTGGCACACCCCAACAAGTTTGCCCGCTTGGCAGATGAGGGGGATGCCATTACAGAGCTAGCAGAACTGCAGCAGGATACCGCCTCTGACCGCCAGGGGGGTGTCTGCTCCAGTAAGGAGGGAGGGAGGAGTACAGGGCAGGCCAGACAGGTACTAGTGGTGGGGGACTCAATTATTAGGGGGACAGACAGGACAATCTGTCACAAAGACCGGGATCGCCGAACAGTGTGTTGTCTGCCTGGCGCACGAGTTCGGCACATCGCGGATCGGGTTGACAGGTTGTTGGGCGGGGCTGGAGAGGACCCAGCAGTCATGGTACATATTGGCACCAATGACAAAGTAAGAGGTAGGTGGAGTGTCGTTAAAAATGATTTCAGGGACTTAGGCCGCAAGCTTAAGGCAAGGACCTCCAAGGTAGTCTTTTCTGAAATACTACCAGTACCACGAGCCGCACCAGAGAGGCAGCGGGAGATCAGGGAGGTAAACAAGTGGCTCAGAAGCTGGTGTAGGAAGGAAGGGTTTGGGTTCATGGAGAACTGGGCTGACTTCGCTGTCGGTTACCGGCTCTACCGTAGGGACGGGCTGCACCTCAATGGGGAGGGTGCAGCTTTGCTTGGGGAGAAGATGGCTAGAAGGGTGGAGGAGTGTTTAAACTAGGGACTTGGGGGGAGGGAACCTACAGCAAAGAGGGGGAAAATAGTGTAGATAGAGAGGTGGGAATTATAAATGTACCTGGGGGTGGAGCGGAGGGAGGGGTTAGAATAGTTAATAGGAATAAGCTTCATAGGAAAATAAAACTTACACCCTTGAATCCCATTAACCCCAATAACATAAAGGATGGAAATGTAAAGTGTATGTTCACAAATGCCAGAACCCTAGCAAATAAAATGGGGGAGCTTGAGGCCTTGATACTGGAGGAACATATTGATATAGTTGGGGTCACTGAGACATGGCTGGACTCCTCGCATGACTGGGCTGTCAATCTGCAGGGGTTTACATTGTTTCGCAAGGATAGAATGAACAGAAAAGGTGGTGGAGTCTGTCTGTATGTAAGAAGTGTTATGAAAGTCAGTGTGAACGATGCCATAGTGTGTGATGATTCTGAGGATGTGGAATCATTGTGGGTAGAATTACAAAAGGAGGGAAATACTGAAAAAATAGTATTTGGTGTAATCTACAGACCCCCTAATATCACTGAAGAGATAGAAGTTCGGCTTCATAAACAAATAGAGAGGGCCGCCCGGGCAGGTACAGTGGTAATAATGGGAGATTTTAACTATCCAGATATAGATTGGGGTCCGGGGTTGGCTAAAACTACAAAGGGGCGACAATTCCTAAATTTATTGCAGGATAATTTTATGGGCCAGTTTGTGGAGGACCCAACAAGAAGTGATGCCTTGTTGGATCTGATCATTTCCAAAACGCAGAGCTGGTTGGTAATGTAACTGTGCGGGAAAACCTTGGTAATAGCGACCACAATATAGTTACTTTTGACTTAAAATGTAGAAAACAAAGACAGGCGGGGAAGGCAAAAACATATAACTTTAAAAAGGCAAATTTCCCTGGGCTGAGGGCTGCACTACAGGACATAGACTGGGGGGAGGTGTTGTCAAATACTGATACAGAAGGTAAATGGGACATCTTTAAATCAACTCTAAATAACTATACAGCTAAATATAAACGATTAAAACTAAATCCTACATGGCTGACAAATGAGGTTAAAAGAGCAATAAACAACAAAAAAATAGCCTTCAAAAAATACAAATCTGATGGGTCAGCTATGACATTTAAACAGTACAAGGAGCTTAATAAAATCTGTAAAAATGTAATAAAAACAGCAAAAATTCTAAATGAGAGACAGGTGGCCAAAGAAAGCAAAACTAATCCTAAATATTTTTTTAGATATATAAATGCAAAAAAACCAAGGACAGAGCATGTAGGACCCCTTAATAATGATAATGGGGAGGTTGTCACAGGCGATCAAGAGAAGGCGGAGCTACTGAATGGGTTCTTTAGTTCTGTATACACTATGGAAGAAGGAGCTGACATTGGCCAGGTCAGTGCTGGTAACACATCATGTAATGTACTGAACTGGCTTAATGTAGAGATGGTACAAGGTAAGTTAAGTGATATAAATGTAAGCAAATCCCCAGGACCGGATGGACTACACCCAAGAGTTCTTAGAGAGGTAAGTTCAGTAATATCTGTACCCCTGTTCATGATATTTAGAGATTCTCTGGTGTCTGGTATTGTGCCAAGGGACTGGCGCAAGGCGAATGTGGTGCCAATCTTCAAAAAGGGCTCTAGGTCTTCCCCAGGAAACTATAGACCGGTAAGTTTAACGTGCATTGTGGGTAAATTGTTTGAAGGACTTATAAGGGATTACATACAGGAATACATAGGGGATAATTGTATTATAAGTGATAGCCAGCATGGGTTTACTAAGGATAGAAGTTGTCAAACCAATCTAATTTGCTTTTATGAAGAGGTGAGTAGAAGCCTTGACAGAGGAATGGCTGTGGATATAGTGTTTCTGGATTTTGCTAAAGCGTTTGATACTGTCCCTCATAGACGTCTGACAGGTAAGTTAAGGTCTTTGGGTTTGGAAATTTTAGTTTGTAACTGGATTGAACACTGGCTCATGGATCGTACCCAGAGAGTGGTGGTCAATGATTCGTACTCTGATTGGTCCCCGGTTATTAGTGGTGTACCCCAAGGTTCAGTACTGGGCCCGCTGTTGTTTAATTTATTTATCAATGATATAGAGGATGGTATTAACAGCTCTGTTTCTATTTTTGCAGATGACACCAAGCTTTGTAGCACGGTACAGTCTATAGAGGATGTGCATAAGTTACAGGATGACTTGGATAGACTAAGTGTCTGGGCATCCACTTGGCAAATGAGGTTCAATGTGGATAAATGTAAAGTTATGCATCTGGGTACTAATAACCTGCATGCGTCGTATGTCTTAGGGGGGATTAAACTGGCAGAGTCACTGGTAGAGAAGGATCTGGGTGTACTTGTAGATCAGACTACAGAATAGCATGCAATGTCAGGCTGCTGCTTCCAAAGCCGGCAGGATATTGTCATGTATCAAAAGAGGCATGGACTCAAGGGATAGGGACATAATACTCCCCCTTTATAAATCATTGGTACGGCCTTACCTGGAATATGCTGTTCAGTTTTGGGCACCTGTCCATAAAAGGGACACTGTGGAGTTGGAAAGGGTGCAGAGACGCGCGACTAAACTAATATGGGGCATGGAACATCTTAGCTATGAGGAGCGATTAAAGGAGTTACAAATGTTTAGTCTTGAGAAGAGACGTTTAAGGGGGGATATGATAAACGTATATAAGTATATTATTGGCCCATACAAAAAATATGGAGAAAAACTGTTCCAGGTTAAACCCCCCCAAAGGACGAGGGGGCACTCCCTCCGTCTGGAGAAGAAAAAGTTTAGTCTCAAGGGGCGACACGCCTTCTTTACCGTGAGGACTGTGAATTTATGGAACGGTCTACCTCAAGAACTGGTCACAGCAGGAACAATTAACAGCTTTAAAACAGGATTAGATACATTCCTGGAACAAAATAACATTAATGCCTATGAAGAAATATAAAATCTCATCCCTTCCCCAATATCGCGCCACACCCCTACCCCTTGATTCCCTGGTTGAACTTGATGGACATATGTCTTTTTTCGACCGTACTAACTATGTAACTATGTAACTATGTATACACAGACACTCACCCGCCCTGCGCAGCACAGGGAGACAGGATACACGGCCTCTCCTCCTCTCCCCTCCCTGCTCTGCTCTGCCTATGGAGGGTTGTAAGACTGCACGGCAGAGAGAAGGCGGGGGAGGGGGAGAGAGGAGACAGGAGGTGCACGCCCCCTCCCCAGCACTGTACAATCTCTTCCTGTCATCGCACGGAGCTCTCCCTGTCACAGGCTGGTGGTGTCAGACCTGGGCATTGTACGGCCGGTCATGAAAGAAGTGCTCTTATGGGGATGCTGCTCCGTCCGCCCCTGTCAGTGAATGAAAAATACCGGCCATTGCATGGCCGGTATTTTTCATCCAAGCTTACCGACACAGCCCGGAATGTAGATGAAAATACCGGCTGTGCCGGTAAAATACCGGCAGGGTGGCAACCCTATCTGGGATGCTTGTGCCATCCACATACTTACTGAGGACTCCTATGAAGGTGCTGTTTGGGGGGGGGGGGGGGGGAAGGAATGTCTGCTCACTAATGCAGTCTGTTGTTTTGATCGCACTTTTTCTCGCACTTTTTCTATTTCCTGTCATGTCACTATGGCTGTGGTGATGTGCTATGTGGTTTGGTAGTTAGTCTCTTTTACGTGGCGTATTTACACAACCAGTACTTGCCTGTATTGCCTTTATTTGTTCTGATTGTATTTGCCTTTATGTAATCTGTTTCTAAAGTGTAATAATTGTTTTTCAACAAGGTTGTTGTTTTTTCTGTCATATTTGTACTTCAAATACGCGGGTTGAGGTCTGTTGCGGCACTGCCTTGTCTTACGTAATATTGTTTCGGATCCATTGTGGGGGAAAGACACGGGGACTGGGGAAAGGGTGTTTTTGTGTAGGGGGGATGGGTTTTTGTATTTGTATGTTGTTTGTTTTATGCTTAATAAAAATTTCTGATTTAAAAAAAAAACAACCTTTTTAATAACGTCAATATATTATTCACATAGGTATATGGAGATCAACAACTTGAATTTTTGGACGTTCTTATTCAGATAGCCAACAATTCCATCAATACGCAGGGCTTGCGTAAAAAAAAAAAAAAAAAAAAACTGCAAAAAACACCCTATTAGACTTCACTAGCTCCCATCCATCTCATGTCAAAGAAAGCATACCTTACTCTCAATTCCTCAGACTAAAGAAAATGAACAGCAATAGAAAAATGTACCTTTTGCAGTCTGGGGAGTTGAAATGTTAGGCTTAGAGCATGTAATTATCCAGAAAAAGTTATTAATGATGATTTATTTTTATTTTATTTTTTTGCGTGCCGAAAGCGTTTCACGTACTGACCTGTTAGCCCCATCTAAAAAAAAAAATAAAAAAATTATTTAAGGAGAACACAAGCGCTCAAACTACACACATATGTACCTTTTCCTTTGCTAACTCCAACTTGAATTCCCGAATTTCTTCTGTTTGCAGATTCTGGTACATACTGGAGGCAGATCCTGACATTGCTTCTGGAAAACCTTTAGCCACCCATCGTAGAAGCACCACCCTTGGTGACGCCCTGTCTTTGCCATTGTCGGTTACTCCAAGAAGCACATGGCTTGACAGAGCATTTTCCAAGGGTAACTTCTCCTGTGGCCACTGTAATTTCTTTTCTTACAATGTGAATTCTCATTAAGTAAAATTAGGTAGTCATAATCATCTTGTAAATCAATTCATCACATGTTGTTCATCTTACCTGGTTTATGCCCTTATTTTCCCATGCGGGTTCTTTTACATTGGCAAGACGATCAGGCACCTTTTTACATGTGTTATGTGAACACTTAAGTTCTGTCCTCACTGGACACGGTGTCCCACGTCTCATAGCACATGTAAAGGAACTGCATAATGCCAAAGGATAGGGGATAAGATGTCTGATTGTGGGGGTCCCGCCGCTGGGCCGTCACACTCCCTCCCTTTGGCTTGCATTGAGGGGGTGGGGCGTGATGTCACAAGGGGGCGGAGTTTGGACATCACAATACTCTGGCCCCGTGGTCGTGAGTCTTCAGACACATGATGTCTTATAGCAAACTAAGTGTGTGCATCTGTCCCATGGAGGTGCCCCAACAATTTTGACCTGTATACCCGCTGATGTTTCTTCAATAAAGAAGTCTGAACTGGACCGGTGAGTGCGGCTTAGTCCTTTTTGATTTTCTACATTGCACTATGAATAGAATAAATGTACAGATAACAGTTAACAATCCTGTGTAACTCAACTTCTGTGTAAGCTTTGGGGCCATATGCGTAAACTTTTAGGTATTACGGGTTGCATTAAATGTACACCGCTGTTGCGTAGCTCAGGCTTGCCTGATTTTTATTCTTTTGTGGATGCTGTTTTTTGGGAGAGGAGAGGAACAATTGGCTGTTCAGGGTGTGGTTAGGTCTTTTGGAGATCTGCAGGAGGAGTTTGCTTTGCCGCACTCTTTGTTTTATCAATATTTACAGCTACGACATGTGTGCGAGATGCTGTGCAGGTCCCCGCCCGCAGACCATGCAATCCAATATAGTCCTAGACTCTGTTGTTACGAAGAGGGAGTCGGCTTGAATTATTCTGTGGCTTTATGGGGAGTTGCTAAGTTTCTACCGGTTTCCTTTGACTGACTGTCCATAATAAGTGGGAGAGACCTCTTGGTGACCTAAATGATAAGGAATGGTCTACGGTGTTGGCGCTTATTCCGTTTCTGTCAATGCCTGAGTCTAAAAGGCTGTCTCAGTTATTTTGCCTGCACAGAGTGTATAAGACTCCGGTGTTCCTACACAGAATTGGAGTTAGGTGTGACTCTGCCTGTCCATGGTGCGGTAGGTTGGAGGCACATCTGGTGCATATGATGTGGGATTGCCCTATTTTATCTGTTTATTGGAGTGATTTATTACATCTCATTAGGACTTTTTACAGTGTAATGTCATCTCAGGTCCCTAAAGTGTGCTTGTTAGGACTCATAGGCTGCAGTCAGGAGCCCTCTATATATGAGATCGGTACACTGCTCAAAAAAATAAAACACTAAGATAATACATCCTAGATCTGAATGAATTAACTAATCATATGAAATTCTTCTGTCTTTACATAGTTGAATGTGCTGACAACAAAATCACACACAAATTATCAATGGAAATCAAATTTATCAACCCATGGAGGTCTGGATATAGAGTCACACTCAAAATTTAAATGGAAAACCACACTACAGGCTAATCCAACTTTGATGTAATGTCCTTAAAACAAGTCAAAATGAGGCTCAATAGTGTGTGTGGCCTCCACGTGCCTGTATGACCTCCCTACAATGCCTGGTCATGCTCCTGATAAGGTGGCAGATGGTCTCCTGAGGAATGTCCTCCCAGACCTGGACTAAAGCATCCGCCAACTCCTGGACAATCTGTGGTGCAACGTGGCATTGGTGTATGGAGCGAGACATGTTGTCCCAGATGTGCTCAATCAGATTCAGGTCTGGGGAATGGGTGGGCCAGTCCATAGCATCAATGCCTTCCTCTTGCAGGAACTGCCGACACACTCCAGCTACTTGAGGTCTAGCATTGTCTTGCATTAGGAGGAACCCAGGGCCAACCACACTAGCATATGGTCTCACAAGGGATCTGAGGATCTCATCTCAGTACCTATTGTCAGGCTGCCTCTGGCAAGCACATGGAGGGCTGTGCAGCCCCCCAAAGAAATGCCACCCCACACCATTACTGACCCACTGCCCAACCGATCATGCTGGGGGATGTTGCAGGCAGCAGAACGTTCTCCACGGTGTCTCCAGTCTCTGTCACATCTCTCACATGTCCCCAGTGTGAACCTGCTTTCATCTGTGAAGAGTACAGGCACCAGTGGGGAATTTGCCAGTCTTTGTGTTCTCTGGTAAATGCCAAATGTACTGCATGGTGTTGGGCTGTCAGCACAACCCCAATCTGTGGACGTCGGGCCCTCATACCACCCTCATGGAGTTTGTTTCTGACCGTTTGAGTGGACACATGCACATTTGTGGCCTGCTGAAGGTAATTTTGGAGGGCAATGGCAGTGCTCCTCCTTGCACAAAGGCAAAGGTAGCGGTCCTGCTGCTGGACTGTTGCCCTCCTACGGCCTCCTGATGTACTGGCCTGTCTTCTGGTAGCTCCTCCATGATTTGGACACTACGCTAACAGACACAGCAAACCTTGCCACAGCTCGCATTGATTTGCCATCCTGGATGTGCCGAACTACCTCAGCCACTTGTGTGGGTTGTAGACTCAGTCTCATTCTACCACTAGAGTGAAACCACCTCCAGCATTCAAAAGTGACCAAAAAATCAGCCAGGAAGTATAGGAACTGAGAAGTGGTCTGTGGTCACCACCTGCAGAACCACTCCTTTTATTAGGGGTGTCTTGCTAATTGCCTATAATTTCCACCCGTTGTCTGTTCCATTTGCACAACAGTATGTGAAATTGATTGTCAATCAGTGTTGCTTCCTGAGTGGACAGTGTGATTGAATTGGAGTTACATTGTGGTGTTTAAGTGTTCCCTTTATTTTTTTGAGCAGTGTATTTTGCGTGTTCTATATCAGGCTCGTAAGCTGATTGCGCAATATTGAATTAGGCCCACACCTCCAGCAGTAGCTGATCTAATTGCTCGAGTTAAGCTTATAGTTCTCTACATTAAGCGTAAGGTGGAACGTAAGTTTGATTGCATTTGTAGTCCTTGGGTGCGGAGGTTTGCTCCTCCTGGGGATGTGTCTTAGGTGATTTTATCCTCCTTCAACTATGATCTGTGTTGCAGTTGGTGTGTGTGCTGTGTTGCATGAGTCTGTACATTGACCTGGTCTCTGTAGCGGATGTCTCCCTGTGGACTGGCTGATCTACTTGTGAATGCACCCGGGTTGGATGTGCTTTAAGAGTGTGGAGGTTTTGCCTGATACACTCAATATTTTGCTTGGATCAATACCTTATTTTTTTTTTTGCTACAAAGGTTGTAGGCTTTTATTGTGTGGGGTTGAGACGGACTGTTTGTTTGTGTGGGGGGTGGGCACTGTGTGTGTGTGTGGGGGGGGTTCTTTGTATGTTTAAAATTTTTTATAAACTTAAATAAAAAATATCTGAAAAAACAATCCTGTGCAAAGGCCTATAGATAATATATATTGTTTTTTTTATTCAATATTTTATTTTTTGTACAGAGCAGTAAAATGGGCATGGAAGCAGTTATTGCTTTGATGGAAGCCACTCCAGAAACTCCAGCCTGTGTGGTTAGTCTGTCTGGTAACCAGTCAGTGAGGCTTCCATTAATGGAGTGTGTTCAAGTGGTAAGCATTTTTTTTTTTTTTTTTCATTCTCTATTTTGTAGTATCTTGTATTATTTAGGTTGTCTGTTTTATTTAAAATTTTTCAAGCTCTGGAACAAATAATTGTTACCATGTCAAATAAAATAAAATTATGTAATAAGGGACACATATGGAAAAAGTAGTGTGTTAAAACAACCAGCTTAATAATAAGTATTACTAGCTCTATATCATCATACTGTATTTGTCTTCCTTAGTTACTATTACTAAAAAAAACTATTCTAAAATGATATTAATATGGCTTAGAATATAAGTTTATGATGTTCATAGGTCTAGTATTGTACTGATTATATTGTAGTCATTTCAAGTGTGCATATTGTAAAACAAAGGCAAGAAAGAAATGCTATTAGTGTGAAAGTTATGAAGATTTGAGAAAATTGGTAGTATTTTTATTTTTAGACATTTTTTATTAAAATTATAAGTTAGTTATTTAGATGTTAGGTTCAGTTGAACGCCATATCCTATACATTATAGCTGCCAAAAGGAAAGAATGAAGAGGATGGAAATCCCATAATATATGCAATATAATAGCCACACTGTCCACACCTAGGATTCGGAGTCTGAGTGCAAGCCAAGTCCATGTTGTTAGAACGGATTTCTACTCGCACACTGTGGAGAAAAAAAAAGTTGTGACAATAGGCCTGCTTCAGAAAGTGATGGAAACAGGGTGTAAGATAATACAGTTTACCAATCTTCTGAAGACAAACCACCCATATCAGAGTTTCACTTCTCCTGAACTGTAAGAAAGGACGTGCTCAATTCATCCAAGTGCAAACGTGTCACACAAAAAACTTGTACAAGGACAATCTCAAATACCCCCCCCCCCCCCTCTCCCTCTGGGCCAAAAGGCACCTACAGGAGTCCAGGTTCTATGTCCCTTTTCACCTTAGCTACTAGGGGACCACAAATGCTCCAGATCTTAACCTAGGCAATAACTATGGTATCAGCCAACAGAGCGGTATACAAATGAAATCCTGCCCATGCAGGAATGTCATGGGTGTGCAGGTTGGTGAAGAACCCGATGGCCATAAATGCCTCCCCTAGACCAGCAGCTACTGCACCCTGACCAATCCAAGTGACAAACACGTAAAGTGGCATAGTGAAGACAAAATACACATAATAGGTAAATGAATGTGCGCCGTGAATTATGACCTGAACATCCGACCGGATCTCTAAAAATTTCTCCGATCTTAGGCCAGGAATCAAGAGGTGAAGTTCCAAAAGTAAAGAGTTATGGTGCAGTGCTTCAACTCAGTGAGGCCATCCTCAGTGAGGTTTGGTACCTCAGGGTCACCAATCTTTGAGGCACAAAAGCCTTGGCTCTACACCCTCCGGGCCAAATCATCAGACCTAGAAAGGAGGAGGTCTCAATAGGGCAGCCATTGAGCTGGGCACATCCAGCCCCGGAACGCCCTGGTACACCTGCCTCCTCCATGCATCACCGTCCTAGTAACACAGAACCCTAGTAACACAGAACTGTATACTCCACCTCTTGAAGAAATTTAGAGAGCCCTGAAGGTCATGAAACAGGAAGACCCCAGTTTATCTTGAAAGGGAAGAAATTACTAGGTCAATGAGGGCTCAATAGGACGTAAAAGTAATAGACTTATGGACCAAAAGACTTGCCCCTCTAGCACCAGAGAATGTAGAGTGATAGGAGTGGCCAATCCAGGCTCTGTGAATAAGTAAAGTGCTGCCACTGAGAAGGTGCATTTCTCTAAGGCACAAAATAGTAATTGGAACGGTCTCACTGAGTTGAATACAGTATATCTTTTAGAGGAGTCTCCCAACTCTCAGACATTTAAGGCAGTTACATTTAGACTCCGCATAACCCATCAGAGCAAGACAAAAATGCACTAGAACTGAGTGATATACACTGCTGTAGAGGAAGGCTTGTTGCCGAAACGCATCCTGTTCTACAGGGATATGCAATAAAATTACTATTTGTTTGAAGATTGGTGAGTGCTGGGACCTTCTTTACTACTATCACAATGAGTGCTGATTTAGCAGCAGAGGGATCCCACAGCACAGTCCCTGGGCGGAGGACCGTAGGCCCCAGAGAGCAAACCCATGTGTAAATATTTATACCGGTAATAGTTTATGACACGGTCACCATTGGAGAAATAAGTGAGTAACTAGTGTTAAGTAAAACACATAAAACATTTATTGCAAGCTGCTAGACATCATGGCAGACAGAATAAAACTAGTAATCTCATGTAAAAACAGTTCTTGCATAAGTGTTACAATAAGTACAATAGTAAGTGTAGGCATGTCCTTAGAAATGTGTCACCAACTGAGGTTTGTGTGAGCTGGATCCATCTTGGGAAGTTCTAAGGTAGACACCTTCAGTATCCTTCATCAGCCTGGTATGGCCTGGTCTAGCCTGGCCAGGCTTGGCCCTACCTTCCTTCCTTCTTGGTTAGCTTTGCTTGGCTTCCTTCATTAGTCTTGCTTCCTTCATTAATAATGCTGCCCCCTTGTGTTGCAGACTTCTTATATACCATACCTATGAGTGTGTTTACTATGATTTGAAGTGTGTCCTTTACATATGTGGACATGGTTATCCTAAGTAAACCTGTGTCTTCTATCCATAAATATACCTATATAGTATGTATCGCCTCCTAGTGGGTTGGCTTGAATGTATCTTTAACTTATGGGTGTTAACATTAGGTCATGGTTAACTTGTAATCTGATTGGACATTTCTCACCCTTCATATATGGTAGTCCTTTAAGTCCTCTACGTGACTATTCTAAAATGGTATATATTGGAATAGTGTGTTATGCATTCCTCTATCTTAGCAATTTCTATCTATAGAGGTCAGCTGGCTTAGGTTTGACTCTTCTAAATGTCAGTCAGCCATCTTGTTTCACAGAATACAATACCCTGCATGAGTTACAATTGTATATAAAAAAATTAATATCCTAAGATTTCATATCTCATAAGATTTTACAATGCGACAGGAAGGAGCAGCGACAGAGCAGGAATTGGACAAGGACAGCAGTGAGGTAGAGGCACCCCACAGCAGGAGGATGGAGCCACGTTGTGCACATCACTTGCTAGCAAGCAGGCCAACAGTTTCAGAGGCGATACAGGCTCAGACTGTAGTGCACACATACAGGCAGAGAAGCAACACAGCACCACAGTGGAGATGCTGAAACCCCTGGGAAGCACACAACAGCAACCAATGTCTGGGCAAGCAGAGCAAGGTGACGAGCGCCCTCCTCATCAAAACACCAAAGCACAGCAGCAGCCGTTTAACAGCTCATAACCCCAGGAGATAGGGAAGCCAGCACTAAAGAGTGTTAGGTACTACACAGCAGGGGGTACAGATGAGAGCAGGATAAGTCAGAAGAAGATCACTCATGCCCATCTGATTAGGCTGCCATGCAGAACCCCCCCCCCCCCCCACCCCCCACCCAAAATGACTTTATTATAAGTGCAGGGGTGTGGAAATTTTATAAAAAACTACTTGTCCACGGGACTAAAATGGAGCAAAATCTACTTGTCCCTCATGACGATCCACTTGTCCGGGCCAATTTTCGCTTTTACGCTCAGATTTTTTCCTCTTCGCCCTATAATAGCCATAACTACCTACTATAAGGATGCCTTTTAATTTTTCAATAACATATTCTCTGAACCAAAAAATATATATATATTTAGGGAAGTGAAATTGAAATAGTAAAAGATAATTTTGCAGATTTGGTGGTTTTTCTTTTCTGCGCCATTTACCTTGTGGTTGAGCTAACGTGTTAGTTTTTTACTTTAGGCGCCTGATTACAGCGATACCAGATTTGTATAGTTTACGTCATGTTTTACTTATTCTGAAATTTTTCTAATTTTTTTTAATTGCCATTTTTTAACCCCTGTAGCTTTATTTTTTTTCCGCATACCAGGCTGTATGAGGGATCATTTTTTGCACCATAATCTGTTTTTTGTATCGGTACCATTTTGGCATTGATCTGACTTTTTAATCGCTTTTTAACTTTTTTTTTCTGGGATATTATAAAAATTGCAAATCTGTGGTTTGGTATTTTTATTACATTTACCGTACGGGATACATAATGTTATATTTTAATAGGTTGCACAATTACACACGAAGCGATACCAAATATGTTTATTTTTATTATGTTTGCATGTTTTTATATAGGAAAAGGGGGTGATTTGAACTTTTAACATGGAAGGGGTTAATGCAGCGGTCTTTAAACTGTGGCCCTCCAGATGTTGCAAAACTACAACTCCCAGCATGCCCGGACAGCTGTCCTGGCATGCTGGGAATTGTAGTTTTGTAACATCTGGAGGGGCACCGTTTGAAGACCACTGGGTGTCTTTCAAAGTTTTATTAAAACTTTTTTTTTTTTTCTTTTACACTTTATTAGACTTATGAGGAATCATAAGTCTGTGTGCTCTGTGATCCATTGATAGAGCCTGGTCCAGCCAGGATCTATCAATGACAGAGCCGGGACAGGAGGAAGCAGAGGTAAGTCCTCCGGCTACCTCCATAGTGGATCGCCCCCCTGCGATCGCGCTGTGGGGGGGAGGGGGGACGGGGTGATCCACCCCTCTAGCCCCAGGGAGCATTCACATGTCCCTTTAGACCAGTGGTTCTCAACCTTTTCGGCGACCGTACCCCCAAGGCCTGAAAGTATGTCCACGGGTACCCCCTCACGCGGAACTTGCGAGCGAGGGGTACCCGCAGACAAAAGGCGTGTTCTTACCTTTATACTAATGTATCCCATCTCCATCTTAATCCCCTTGTGCTATTATTCCTCCTCTGTCTTACTCCCCCTGTCCCACAATTCCCACCTCCCTCTGATTCCCTTTTACCATTATTCCCCCTCCATCTTTATCCCCTTGTGCCATTATCATCCAATATGGAACAAGGGGATTAAGATGGAGGAGGGGGAATAATGATACAGGGGGATTAATATGGAGGGGGGGGGGGGTTGATAATTCCCCCCTCCCTCTGATCCCCTTTTGCCATATCGGATAATAATAGCACAAGGGGATTAAGATGGAGGGGGGGGGGGGATAATCAACCCCCCCCCCCCCCTCCTCCATATTAATCCCCTTGTGTCATTATTCCCCCCTCCCTCTGATCCCCTTTTGTCATTTTCCCCCCTCCATATTAATCCCCTTGTGCCATTATTATTATCGGATATGGCAAAAGGGGGATCAGAGGACGGGGGGAATGGTGCAAGGGGATTAAGATGGAAGGGGAGAGTGGAGTAATAAAGCACAATACATAAAATTTCAATGCCTTGTGCTTTATTACTCCCCTCTCCCCCTCCATCTTAATGCCTTGTGCTCCGTCCCATACAGTCCCCCCCCCCCCCCCCCTGTGCCATACAGTTGTTTACCTGGCGTCCTGTGGTCCCGTTGCCTGCTGCTTCACGGGATGTTCCACAGGGCCGCACTTACGTGTGACGTCCCCCTGCGCTGTGCGGCAACTCCGCGCAACGTCAGGGGAGGCCACACGTCTCCCTGGCAACCACGCAGCTCACTTACAGTAGCCCCCACCGCATCTCTGGCCGCGCTACTGTACAGTGAGCTGCCGCGGCTATGCGCTGACAAATACTGGCCAATGCATGGCCGGTATTTGTCAGCGTTTTCGCGTACCCCAGGTTGAGAACCCAGGCTTTAGACGCCGCTGTCAGCTTTGACAGCGGCGATCTAAAGGTTAATAGCCAGCCGCGGCTATCGCCGCATGCTGGCTATTAGCGGCGGCCCCCAGCTACTGAGAACAGCCGGGGGCTGCAGAGTATGGAGCGGGCAGGAGTCCCGAGCCCGCTCCATACATACTGCAGAGCGCCGCAAGCATCTCCCCGCGCAGACGCGCCTCCTCCCCTCAGCTCTCCGAAGCTACAGCTGGGGGGAGTGAAGGCAGAGGACGCAGGTCTGCACGGGGAGAAGTAAGCCACGCCCCCTCATCTCCCCCGCACGTCTGCAGAGCAGGGAAGAGAAGACACATACTGTACACAGATTCTCATCTCCCCTGCTCTGCTTCGGAGGACACAGGCTGCAGAGTATGGAGCGTGCAGGAGTCGACAGCCCGCTCCATACAGACTGCAGATCGCCGCCGCACTTGTCAGGTCCGGCCCTGCTTGCCCGAAGCCGGGCTAAGGGCCGGACAAATTCACCTGCCCGGCGCCCAAAACTGCTAGTCGGGGGCGTCGGCGATAGAAATTCCACATCCCTGAAGTGTTAAAGCGTAGTCCCATCTAATAAAAATTTTTTTTTAGATAGATTTATATAGCACACACAGATTCAGCAGAGCTGTACACTGAAATTGGTTCTTGTCCCCGTTGGGGCTTGCAATCTAAATTCACCTACCAGTATATTTTGTAATATGGGAAGAAATCAGAGTGTCCAGGAAAAGACCCACACAAACCCAAGGAGAACATACAAACGTGTTTCAGAAGTTGTCCTCGATGGGATTTTATCCTAGAACAGTGGTTCTTAACCTGGGTTCGATCGAACCCCAGGGGTTCAGTGAGTCTGTCCGGGGGGTTCGGCGGGGGAGGTCGCAACAGGACAAGCAAACCAAGCAATTGCTTGGGGCCCCGAGCTGTAGCGATGGGGCAATTCCCCCCATCACTATTAACTCTTTGCTGCCCCGCGTTAAGTTTAAAAACGCAGGGCCACCGGGACATAGCGCACGCCGGGACGTCACTGACGTCCCGTGCGTGCGCCCATGGAAACGAAGGTGCCGAGGACAGGAGGATAGAGAAGGAGAAAGACGCGCGCTGGCCAGCTTGGTAAGTGACCAGCGACACGCCATCTTCGGTGCGCCGACCACCGGTCCCAAGACCTACTGCTATAGCCGGAGCGGTGGTCGGAGCACTGAAGTGGGCAGTACACAGGCATACAGCCTCCAGCCATACACTGTATATGGCTGGAGGCTGTATGTCTGTGGGGGAACACTGCCTACATCAGTGGTCTTAAACCTGCGGACCTCCAGATATTGCAAAACTACAGCTCCCAGCATGCAGGCATGCTGGGAGTTGTAGTTTTGCAACATCTCGAGGTCCGCAGGTTGAAGACCACTGGCCTACATAATGTGGGGGAACACTGCCTGCCTAATGTGGGGGAGCACTGCCTGCTTAATGTGGGGGAACACTGCCTTCCTAATGTGGGGGAACACTGCCATTGTTGCGAAAATGACATGAGAGTGGCACTTGCCAAGGTAAAGCCGCGCATTTCTGAACTCGTCCCCGAAAGACAACAGCAGAAGTCACACTAATTTGCAGTAAATATTCATTATGTTTTTGTGTGAAAATCATGTTTTCATGGTTTTGTTCTTAATGGTTTTGTTCATTTTGTGCACCTATGTATAAATATATACTTAAATATATATCTCCTATGTTTAGAATTTGAAAAAAATCATATTTTATTTTGAGTACCTGCAACAAGGTTAAGAACCACTGTCTTAGAACCTCAGTGCTGAAAGGCAACAGTGCTAACCACTGAGCCATATATACTTATTTCTTTCTTTTATCTGGTTTGTTTTTATTGAAAACTTTTTCATTCTTTTTTCCTTCTAAAATAAATTTGTTAAATGTTACTCACTTTTGTCAGAGAATTTTTCTCCTGCTGTTAATACACACCTCTTTAGCCTAAAAAAATAATACGTAAAGAATATAGAAGAAAAGTTTAAGCATTTTCTTGTACTAACCATGTAATGCAATTATTTTAGACAAAAGATGTGCAAAAAGCTATGGAGGAGCGAAAGTTTGAGGAAGCAATTCAGTTACGAGGAAGGTAAAGCATGAATTTATTTTTGTCATATCAGTAAGCTGTCCTTTTTTGCTGTTCATTTAAAGGGGTACTCCGCTGCTTATTTCACCAACTTTTTAGCTCTTACTTGATGACTTCACATAACACCCCTGTACTGTATGCACCTTATCCATTAGCGTTGTCGTCCTCTGAGTTGGCGTTCTGTCTGGCTCACGTTGTTGCTTAACTCCTGTTGTTCGGTCCGTGAACTACCATTCCCCTAATACTTTGCGGCCTGATTATGCGCTTAGGTGCCACCTATTTTTCCTTGTTATTCCGGCCATCCTTTTTTTTTGTTCACGCCTATGTGCATGCCCCTTTTTTTTTTTTTTCGCCCATAGGCGTCCTAGCTTCCGCCCCTTGTTTCTTCTTTCCAAGTCCAATATGTTCTATCGTTCGGTAGAGAAATGTGCGCCTGAGCATCCCTACGCTGCCAGTGTAGTGCTAACGTAGCATACGTTAGTAGCGTAGCCATGCGCATGCGCAGTTTTCCTTCCAGTTCAGGGCTTGCGTTCCTAGCGTAGCCCTGCGCATGCGCAGTTGTCGTTACAGCTCAGGGCTACGCTACTAAAGTAAGCCCTTATCTGTAAGGACTACTGCGCATGCGCAGAGCTACGCTACTGTCGTAGCCGACGTTAGCACTACGCTGTAAGCGTAGTGCTGAGAACGCGATTCACAAAATGACCAGACATGCGCTCTGAGCGCCGAAGATGACTCTCAAAATATACATGACGCATGCGCCTGGCGCAAAGGACCATTGGACCAGGCTAGGACGCTCACACAAGGGGTGGCAAAGAAAGTGAAAAACTTCACTCCCACACAATTTCAAAGAATGAATATTCAAGAAGTGGGCTGGCTTGACTACGGACACGGGAGGAGGGAAATGCGGACGTCAACGCCGACACTGCAGGGCGGGCTGACAACAACATGGCCGCAAACGTTGTCAGCAGTCACAAAGCACCAAAAAGACTACACTACTTCCTGCACATAGGAACAGTAAGTATAAGGGAAATAATATGCATTATTGACACAGCAAGTACAGTAACCGCCCGACCTACGATGCTTTTATATGTCGGGGCCATTGCATTAACTGCTATCCGACAGCGCAAAATGCTTAAGCTGCTGTCGGATAGCAGTTTAAGCATCCCGGGCAGGTTCGCTTACCTATTCCCGCTGCTCCGGGTCCACTTTGCGATCCTCCGGCGTCTTCTGCATCTTGTCCGGGGTCCGGGCCTCGCTTTGTGGCGTCGTTATTACGTCACTATGCACGCCCCGTAGATAGCAGGCCCCATCCCCTTGTAGATAGGAGGCCCCATCCCCTTGTAGATAGCAGGCCCCATCCCCTTATACACAGCAGCCCCCTCCTCCTATTGTAGACAGCTCACCTGCAGCTGTCCTCGGGTGTTGCCGCTCCGCTGTCCCATTCTCCCAATTGCATCATGGCGTCCTATGGAGGAGCATGTGACATACACGTCACTCTGCTTCCTCCGTAGCGTTACACTGGGCGCAGTGGAGGAGGAGTGACGTGTGTCACATGCTCCTCCATAGGACGCCATGATGCGATCGGGAGAACGGGACAGCGGAGCGGGGCCGCACTGCAGCAGATATCGGGGGCACACGCGAAATAGGGAATATCGTCTGATAATATCGGCCAATCCGATAATCGGTCGATCCCTAGTTGCCAATCTAGTTGATATGTACATTTTCAATAATGATTTAGTTGTAATCAGGAGATTCATGCGATTTAGTTTTATTTAATGAGTAATATGAAATTAGTCCAAAATGATCTAATAGCTCTAGGACTCTATTCATTGATGTAATTGGGTCTATTCATAATGTTAAAATAATATTGTCTGCGTATTAGGAAATTGTATGGGTCAGTGCCCCAATATTTATGCCAAATTTATTTTGATTAGTTCTTATAAGATGAGCTAAGGGTTCTATGGATAATATAAAAATTTTATGGACAAGGGGCAACCCTGTCGGGTTCCTTTTTGATCAAACAGTGCGCTAAGAGCCTCCATTTTTTGACCTTGAGTGCTGTTGCAACTTTCTTTCTTTTACGTTCCGTTAGTGTATACCTGGGCCGAAGGACCAGAGTATAGGGCCTTTATTGCCCTTATTGCTCCCTCATCAAACCCCATTTTCTGAAGTACCGAGAAGGCGTACGACCAGTTAATCCGGTCGAATGCCTTCTCTGCATCGAGGGCCAGACAAACAGCCGGTATCTTTGTCTCTCTACATGGGACAAGATATTTTGGATTCTTAGAGTGTTATCTGATCCTTGTCTTTCCTTCACAAACCCTGTTTGATTTGCCACCACTAAGTCAGGTAAATAAGGGGTTATCCTGTTGGCTATAATTTTTGCATATATTTTAAGATCCCGTTCAGTAGGGAGATTGGTTGAAAATTCTGAGGCACGTTGGGGTCCTTTCCAGGTTTGGGTAATGGTACTATTAATGCTTTTTGATTTTCCATTGGGAATGCCCCCGACGCAGCCGCAGAATTAAAAAAACGGGACATTATTGGTGTACAATATGGGGGCTAATCTTTTAAAATACTCATTTGTTAGTTCATCTGGACCTGGGGATTTACACGTCGGCAAAGTAATTGATATTGATTTTATTTCTTCCTCTGTAATGGGGGATGAGATTTTTTTCCCTCTGTACTAAAGAGAGGGATGGTAATTTAACAGTTTTCAAAAAAGCAGATATGTTTTCAGATGAAGGTTGTAAAATGTTGGGTTCGGAGGGGGTATGAAAATTCATAAGCAGCACTGATGTCTGTGCCAGTTAGCTGCCGAAGCCCCGCCCGTGCCAGTTACAACAAGATTTCCACATAGTATAAAAGTACAATTGCGGGCGAATGGACGGGCGGATCCGGGCAAGGTAAGGCTCGTTGGAATCTGCGTCTCCCGCACTATACATCAGTACCTGTGGATAGTGCGGGAGAAAATATTTGACAGTTTTCCTGTAAGGACGCAGTGTTTTTCCATTTTTGAGCTTTCGTTTTTTCCTCCTTACTTTTAAAAATCATAACCCTTTCAATTCTGCACCTAAAAATCCATATGTTGGCTTATTTTTTGCGCCACCAATTCTACTTTGTAATGACATCAGTCATTTTACCCAAAAATTTACGGCAAAACCAAAGAAAAAAAATCATTGTGCTGCAAAATTTAAGAAAAAAAACAATGTTGTAAGTTTGGGGGGATTCCGCAGTACATTTTTTGGTAAAAATGACTCCTTCTCTTTATTCTGTAGGTCCATACGATTAAAATCATACCCTACTTATATAGGTTTGATTTTGTCGTACTTCTGGAAAAAATCATAACTACAAAAATGAATACGTTTAAAATTGTCAAATTCTGACCCCTATAACTTTTTTATTTTTATGTGTACAGGGCGGTATGAGGGCTCATTTTTTGCACTGTGATCTGAAGTTTTCAGCGGTACCATTTTTGTATTGATCTGATTTTTTTTTTATCACTTTTTATTCATTTTTTCATGATCTAAAAAGTGACCAAAAATACGCTATTTTTGACTTTGGAATTTTTTGCGCATACACCATTTACTGTGCAGTTTAATTAACAACATATTTTTATAGTTTGGACTTTTAGGCACGCGGCAATACCACATGTTTATTTTTGTTATTGTTACATATTTGTTATATGGAATTGGGGAAAAGTGGGGGGTGATTTAAACTTTTAATAAGGAAGGGGTTAATCTGTGTGTTTTTAAACCTTTATTTTTTTATTTTTATTTTTTACACTTTTAGTCCCCTTAGGGGACTTTTAGGAGGAATCATTAGATTCCTCATATAGATAAAATGTGGTTTTATAAATCGACACTGATCTGTGTGCTCTGCACTCGATTGATAAAGCTTTATCATTCAGAGCACAGGAGCCGGCTGTGAAGGAGAGGTAAGCCCTCCGGCTACCTATACAGTGGATCGCCCCCCCCCCCCCCCAACCCGCGTTCGCCCCTCTGTTTCCGGTCGGAGTGGCCGCAACTCTGCAACTTAGTTCCTGCTATATTACTGCCGTCTCTCGTTTCTTCCTCTCCTCTGCACTTCACCTCCGCTTACCGTGCCTGTCAGGTCTACCTGGCATACACTGGTTCCTCTCTCACTCCACTACTATGGGCACTGTAGCTGCGTTCACAAATGCTGGAGGGGCGGAGTCCTTCACATGTCAGGACACCGCTATGCCCGAAAGTCATGCCCCCTCCAAGCCCTGAACTGTACACTTTTTAATTCCTGTATTCTTCACTGATCTCCCAACTAGGTGCACAAGCATGTACTCTGTTTTAGTAAACATCCTCTATCTAAAGGATAGGTGATAAGATGTCAGATCGCTGGGGACCCCCGGGATCTCTGCTGCGGGCACCCTGCTATCGTTACTGCACAGAGCACGCTCGCTCTGTGCGTAATGACCGGCAATACAGGGGCGGGAGCATCTTTACGTCACTGCTCCGCCTCCTCAATACAAGTCTATGGATGGGGGGGGCGGCCATCACGCCACCTCCCATAGACTTGCATTAAGGGGGCGGTCCTTGACGTCACAAGGGGGTTGTCTATTACTTTAAAGGGGTAAGATGTCCATCATTTGGAAGTGTGGTGAAATAGTACATGGATTTCAAAATTATTCACAAATAAACACCTGAAGTACAAGTCACATAATTGTAAATAGGGTCCACCTGTCTGTAATTTAATACACCATTTCTGTGAAGAGTTTTTGGAGCATTACTGAACAAACAGCACCATAAAGACCAAGGAGCTCACCAAAAAGGTCAGGGATAAAGTTTTGAAGAAGTACAAAGTTGCGTTGGGTTAAAAAAAAAAAAAAAAAAAATCCCGATCTTGTATCATCGTAAGTTGCACTATAAAATCCATCATCATAAAATGGAAAGAATATAGCACAACCACAAATGTACCAATACAAGGCAATCCATACAAACTGACAAGCCAGGCAAGGTAAAAAAATTATTCAGAGAAGCAACCTAGAGGCCCATAATTACTCTGGAGAAGCTGCAAAGGTCAAAAGCTGAGGTGAGAGTGTCTGTTCACCAGACAACTATTAGCGGTGTATGACAACAACCTGACCTTTTATGTAAAATTAACAAAAAAAGTTTTTGAAAGTGAGCTACAAGAAATCACATTTAAAAATGTGCTAAAAGCCACATGGGAGACACAGCAAACGTGGAAAAGGGTACTCTATTCAGATAGGCCAAAAGATAACATTTTGGTTTTGTGTGTGTGAAGGAAACCCAACACTGCTTGAGTATACCATGCCCACATTGAAACGTGGTGGGGGCATCATGCTGTGGGAATGGAATGATTTAGATCAAAGCATGTTAGTGCCCTTAAAATGGCCCAGTCAAAGCCCAGACTTGACTGCAATTGAAAATCTAGGGCAAGAGTTGACAATTACAGTTCAGCTTTAGCTTTTTTTTACAAATGCTGTCCACAGCCAGTTGTGTAGATTTGACATATTGAAGACTTTGTGATAATTTGTGCGTTAAGCGACACAAGATAAATTCATGACCATTTGCAAAATGGATCTATTTTAAGTTTCCTGCGCAAGTCAAACAGTAAGTTGAGTCTTCTCCCTGCCTGGTAGGAAACCAAACTCAGAAAGTGCGTGTGGGGCATGGCGGATCACTGATCACAATGTATAGTGCTATGCCATAGGCATAGCATTATACAGTAAATGAAATCTATTGATTGCATATCAAAGTCCCCTATGGGGACTTAAAAAGTGTAAATGTAAAACAAAAAATAAAAGTATCTAAAATTATATAAAACCCCCTCCCCTAATAAAAAAATCGAATCCCCCTTTATTTTCTAATTTTATGAAACAAAAAAGAAAAGATTAACATGTTTGGTATTGCCGAGTGCGTAAATGTCTAACTTTATAAAAAACTATGTGTATGATCCTGCATGGTAAATGGCGTAAACGTAGAAAAAATTCCCAACACCGAAAATACATATTTTTAATCACATGATATATTGGAATTTTTTTTTATAAAAAGCGATCTAAAAGTCCCACCAAAACAAAAATGTTACCGATAAAGACTACAGATCACGGAGCAAAAAAATGAGCCCTCGTAAGTAGCCCAGGCAGCAGGGAGAAGGCGGGACACGAGCTCCTTACACAACAGTGCCTATCACAGGCCGAGACGGGACATTACTGCAGCCGGCGATACACTGACTGCAGTGTGATGTTCTGAGCCTAAGGAGCAGGGACCCGAGCAGCGCAGGAGGAACAGGACGCTGTTATCGGTGCAACGGAGGAATGTAGGAAGGTGAATTAGGTTTTTTTTTTTTTTTTTGTTATTGCAGCCTGGGCACAGGGATGTTAAAAGTTTTCAGCCACATTTCTCCTTTAAAATGGCTGAATCGTTTCAAGACGTGGTGTAAACCTTGGTAACATTCGATCACCTAGCATGTTACAAAAACATCAAAAAACATGACTGTATAGCACAGGGTTCTACAGGTGTGAATCCACACCCTGTAGAGCCTGTATGTTTGGAAGTCCTTGTAAAACATTTTCTGAAACCGCATATAACATTTTAATTTTATACAATGTACTTTACATAATTTAATGTATTTCTTGTCAGTTAAAATATAGTACAGTTCTTAAGGTTAAAGGGGTACTCCACTGGAAAACATTTTATTTTTTTTTTTTTTAAATCAACTGGTGCCAGAAAGTTAAACAGACTTGTTAATTACTACTTTTTAAAAAATCTTAATCGTTCCAGTATTTATCAGCTGCTGTATGATCCACAGGAAGTTCTTTTCTTTTTGAATTTCCTTTTTGTCTGACCACATTGCTCTCTGCGGACACCACTGCCCATTTTATGAACTGTCCAGAGTTGGAGCAAATCCCCATAGAAAACCTATCCTGCTCTGAACAGTTCCTAAAATGGACAGAGGTGTCAGCAGAGAGCACTGTGGTCAGACAGAAAAGAAAATTAAAAAAGAAAAGAACTTCCTGTGGATCATACAGTAGCTGATAAGTACTGGAAGGATTAAGATTTTTTGATAGAAGTAATTTACAAATCTGTTTAACTTTCTGGCACCAGTTGATTTAAAAAAATGTTTTGCAGTGGAGTTCCCCTTTAACCCCTAAAGGACCAGGCCAATTTTCACTGTAGGACCATAGCATTTTTTGCACATCTGACCACTGTCACTTTAAAGGAGTAGACCAGTGTTGAGTAGACCAGTGGTGAGCAACTTATCCCCTATCCTAAGGATAGGGGATAAGTTGCAGATCGCAGGGGGTCCGACCGCTGGGGCCCCCTGCGATCTCCTGTACGGAGCCCCGACAGCCCGCGGGAAGGGGGCGTGTCAACCTCCGCACGAGGCGGCGGCCGACACGCCCCCTCTATACAACTCTATGGCAGAGCCGAAGCGCTGCCTTCGTCAATCTCCGGCTCTGCCATAGAGATGTATTGAGGGGGCGTGTCGACCGCCGCTTCGTGCGGGGGTCGACACCCGCTATCTGGGTGGAGAGCCAGGGCCCCGTACAGAGAGATCGCAGGGGGCCCTCAGCTGTCGGATCCCCCGCGATCTCAAACTTATCCCCTATCCTTAGGATAGGGGATAAGTTTTTCACCACTGGACTACCCCTTTAAGCCTTAATAACTCTGGGATGCTTTTACCTTTCATTCTTGTTTTTTCGTGTCATATTCTACTTCATGGTAGTGGCGAAGTTTTGTCAATACTTGCATAATTTCTTGGTGAAAAATTCCAAAATTTGATGAAAAAATTTTCAATTTAACATTTTTCTAACTTTGAAGCTCTCTGCTTGTAAGGAAAACAGACATTCCGAATAAAATATATATTGATTTACATATACAATATGTCTACTCTATATTTGCATCATAAAGTTGACATGTTTTTACTTTTGGAAGACATCAGAGGGCTTCAAAGTTCAGCAGCAATTTTCCAATTTTTCTCAAAATTTTCAAAATCGGAATTTTTCATGGACCAGTTCAGGTTTGAAGGGCTTTCATATTAGAAATACCCCATTATAAAAACTGCACCCCTCAAAGTATTCAAAATGACATTCAGTGAGTGTGTTAACCCTTTGTTTCACAGGAATAGCAGCAAAATGAAGGAGAAAATTCAAAATCTTCATTTTTTACACTCGCATGTTCTTGTAGACCCAGTTTTTGAATTTTTACAAGGGGTAAAAGGAGAAAATCCTCTCATAATTTGTAACCCAATTTCTCTCGACTAAGGAAATACCTCATATGTGTGTGTCAAGTAGAGGGCTCAGAAGGGAAGGAGCGACTGGTATTTTGGAGAGTGAGTTTTTCTGAAAAAGCCCCTATGGTGCCAGAACAGCAGAAAACCCCCACATAGCTTACCATTTTGGAAACTACACCCCTCAAGGCACGTAACAAGGGGTCCAGTGAGCCTTGACACCCCACAGGTGTTTGACTTTTCATTAAAGTCAGATGTGTAAATGAAGGAAAAAAAATTTCACTCGAGCATTTTTTTTTTCAAAAATTTACCGTTTTTACAAAGGGTAATGTGACAAAATGCGTCCCAAAATTTTTAACCCCATCTCTTCTGAGTATGGAAACACCCCATGTTAGGACGTAAAATGCTCTGCGGGCGCACTACAATGCTCAGAAGAGGAGGAGTCACGTTCGGCTTTTGGAAAGCAAATTTTGCTGAAATGGTTTTTGGGGGGCATTTAGGAAGCCCCTATGGTGCCAGAACAGCAAAAAAAAATAAAAATAAAAATAAACACATGGCATACTATTTTGGAAACTACACCCCTCAAGGAACATAACAAGGGGTACAGGGAGCCTTAAATGGGTACTCCGGTGCTTACACATCTTATCACCTATCCAAAGGATAGGGGATAAGATGCCTGATCGCGGGAGTCCCGCAGCTGGGGACGCCCGGGATCATGCACGGGGGAACCCCGATTGTAATCAGTCCCTGATGTGTGTTCGCTCCGGATCTGTTTACGGTCGAACGGACGGCCGGCGGCGTGTGACGTCACACCTCCGCCCAGTGTGAAGTCACGCTCCGCCCCTCAATGCAAGCCTACGGGAGGGGGCGTATCACGTAAGCTTGCATTGAGGGGCGGAGCGTGACGTCACACGGGGGCGGAGGCGTGAGGTCACACGCTGCCGGCCGTGCGGTCGACCGTAATAAGATCCGGAGCAAACACGCAGCTGCGGGACTCCCGCGATCAGGCATCTTATCCCCTATCCTTTGGAGTACCCCTTTAACACCTCACAGGTGTTTGACGACTTTTTGTTAAAGTCGTAAATTAAAAAAGTAAATGTAAATGAAAAAAGTGTAAATGAAAAAAAAAATGTCATTAAAACGTGGTTTTTCCCCAATTTTTTTACAAGGGGTAATAGGAGAAAATTACCTCCAAACTGTGTAACCCCATTTCTTCTGAGTATGGAAATACCCCATGTGTGGACGTCAAGTGCTCTCCTGGGGCACTACAATGCTCAGAAGAGAAGAAGCGCCAATGAGCATTTGGAAAGAGAATTTGTTTGGAATGGAAGACAGGGGCCGTGTGCGTTTACAAATTTTCTCTTCAAAAGACCAATGGGGCTCCTTCTCTTCTGAGCATTTTAGTGCACCCGCAGAGCACTTTACATCCACACTTTGGGTATGTTCTTACTCAGAAGAAATGGGGTTACAAATTTTGGGGGGCTTTCTTCCTATTTTTCCCTTGTGAAAATGAAAACTTTAGGGTAACACCAGCCTTTTAGTGAAAAATGTATTTTTTTTTCTTCATTTTCCCATCCAAATTTAACAAAAATTCATCAAACATCTGTGGGGTGTTAAGGCTCACTATACCCCTTGTTACGTTCCGTGAGGGGTGTAGGTTCCAAAATGGGGTCACATGTGGGTATTTTTTTGCGTTTATGTCAGAACCGCTGTTAAATCAGCCACCCCTGTGCAAATCACCAATTTAGGCCTCAAATGTACATAGTGCGCTCTCACTCCTGAGCCTTGTTGTGCGCACGCAGAGCATTTTACACCCCCATATGGGGTATTTCCGTACTCAGGAGAAATTGCGTTATTTTGGGGGTCTTTTTTTTTTCCTTATACCGCTTGTGAAAATAAAAAGTATGGGGCAACACCAGCCTGTTTTTTTTATTTATTTATTTTTATAATTTTTTTTTACATTAACAGGCTGGTGTAGCCCTCAACTTTTCCTTTTCATAAGGGGTAAAAGGAGAAAAAGCCCCCCAAAATTTGTATTGCAATTTCTCCCAAGTACGGAAATACCCCATATGTAGCCCAAAACTGTTTCCTTGAAATACGATAGGGCTCCGAAGTGAGAGAGTGCCATGTGCATTTAAGGACTAAATTAGGGATTGCATAGGGGTGGACATAGGGGTATTCTATGCCAGTGATTCCCAAACAGGGTGCCTCCAGCTGTTGCTAAACCCCCAGCATGTCTTGACAGTCAGTGGCTGTCCGGAAATGCTTGGAGTTGTTGTTTTGCAACAGCTGGAGGCTCCGTATTGGAAACACTGCCGTACTATACTTTTTCATTTTTCCTGGGGTGGGGGGAGAGACAGTGTAAGAGGGTGTATATGTAGTGTTTTACCCTTTATTATGTGTAAGTGTAGTGTTTTTAGGGTACATTCGCACTGGCGGGCATTTACGGTGAGTTTCCCACTAGGAGTTTGCGCTGCGGTGAAAAATTTTCCGCAGCTCAAACTTCAAGCAGGAAACTTACTGTAAACCTGCCCGTGTGAATGTAGCCTGTACATTCACATGAGGGGGGCAAACCTTCAGCTGTTGCAAAACTACTGATCGTTGCCTCTGCCACGGTAAGTGGACTCCGGAGCCGATCCCCTTCTTT
Organism: Hyla sarda; assembly: GCF_029499605.1. Classification (NCBI taxonomy): domain Eukaryota; kingdom Metazoa; phylum Chordata; class Amphibia; order Anura; family Hylidae; genus Hyla; species Hyla sarda. The sequence continues at coordinate 142,341,144 of NC_079196.1, forward strand.
TTCCCCGTTCTGCCCTTCCTATTGTCGGTGGGCAGAACTGGGAAACCGAAAGTTAGCAGACTAACAGAGGCAATCGCATGTTGAAGGCAGCATCAACATACGATGCTTTTGTATGTTGGGCCATCTCATAAACTGCTATCCGGCAGCGCTGACTGCTTCAGCTACCGCCGGATAGCCGTTTACTGTGCCCCGTGTGCTCCGGGGATGGTCTCCTACTTGTCCTCGGGGCTCCGGAGCGTCCTCTTCAGGATCCCCTCCATCGCCGGCGCTCTCAATCGTCGTCATCACTTCGCCGTAAACGCCGTCCCGTCATGCAATAGGAGCGGCGTGCGTAGTGACGTGATGACTGCAACGTGAGATCGACGATCCCGGCAGCAGAGACGTTCCGGAGCGGCAGGGACATCACGGGGACTAGGCGACAGTGATGGAGCGCAACATCCTGGGCAGCGGTAACGAGCGGTGATGGTCCGGAGTGACGGGAACAGGTGAGTAAAACTTCCTATTCTTTACATTGCACGGATCCATCAACATACGATGGTTTCAACAAACGATGGTTCATTTGGAACGGATTACCATCGTATGTTGAGGGACCACTGTACTTAGTTGTACGTATGTGGTATGCACTTATGAGGGCAGAAAAATGCACTACAGTACACTTTTAAAAAAAACAACATATTTTTACACAACACCAGCCGTACACAACAGCACACACAAACAGCAACACACAAAAGCTATGTACTAAACCCAAAATGGCACTCTGTCAAAGACTATTAGGAATGGACTGCTGGGTATTATACAGTCTACAGACTAGTATAACCAGCAGATGATTTTTTGTGGAACAAAGACACAGAATTGCACTGAAAAATTATTCCTGCCTCCTCTGCTAAGGTTTATGAAGTTGAGGCCGCTTGTTGAAATGTATGAAGCAATGCACAGCTCTCTGCCCCTCGTTGTAATACAAAGCTGTAGAAAGTGACTGGGAGGTTAATGGCTGCAGTACAAATACTTTTCAGTGAGAAAAAAAGCACTGCTTTCTGTCCACCAGAATGATGATGTGACTAGGAGATGAAACGCTGCTGGAAAAAGCTTTTCTGTGTAACACACACACACACACACACACAGGCTGTCCGTCCTATCTCTCTGTAGTGTAATGAATGAAGTGACTATGAATTTGGCTGCCGATTTATATAGGGCTGTGACATCACATGGGTGACTGGCTGCTGATAGGCTGCAATCCTGCATGTGATTCAGGGTCATCCCGCCAACCGTTGTTCCCGCCTTCTCAGAGTTCCTTGCCTCATGTTCTCACATGTGGATCCGCTATTTTAGATGCCCTGGAGCCTGGACCGCACTAAATGGAGTTTAATGAAGCAATTCGCTTAATAAAATTGTGGCGATATTCGCATTCATTGCCAATCGAATTTACATTTATTTAGTAACGAATTTGGATTTGTCAGCTTTGATTCGCTCATCTATAGTTATTAGGTCACTCCCCACCACATGCTGTTTTATTTTATTTATTTATTTTTTTAACGAAATAATCATAATTTTTATATCATCTCTGGGTATTGTAGTCCTCCCATTCCCTGTGTTACTCTGGTTGCCCATCTTTGAACGCTCTCCAGCTCCACTATATCTTTTTTTTTTTTTACACTGGTGCCTAGTGATTTGTACAGTAGTAGAATTATTTAATTGTCGTGGGCATCTTTTTCATGCACCTCATAAGTTTGATTGCCTTGTTAGCAGCTGCCTGACACTGGTTGCTACAGTTAAACTTACTGTTAACTAAAACTCCTAAATCCTTTTCCATGTAAGTATTCCCCAATGTTTTTCCCAGCCTGGATTTTTCATTCTCATGTGCATAACCTTATAGTTATGTGTTAAACCTCATCTGCCACTATCCAGCCCAATCCTCCAACTTATCCATATCCATTTGTAACAGTGCACTGTCCTCTGTTGTGTTAACCACTTTACAGAGCTTAGGATCATCTGCAAAGATTTAAATACCCCATATGGGACATAAAATGCTTTGCGGGTGCCTGGCAGGGCTCAAAAGGGAAGGAGCGACATTTGGCTTTTGGAGAGCGAATTTGGCTGGAATTTTTTTTGTGGGCCATGCCGCATTTACAAAGCTCCCATGGTGCCCAGACAGTGGAAACACCCACATGTGAATCCATTTTAGAAACTGCACCCCTCAAGGAATGTAATAAGGGTACAGTGAGCATTTATACCACACAGGTGTCTGACACAATTTTTGAACAGTGAGCCATGAAAATGAAATTATTTTTTTTTTTTTTATAAAATGCTGGTGTAACCCCAAATTTGTAATTTTCACAATGGACAAAAGGAAAAAATTCCCCCAAAAATGTGTTACCCAATTTTTCCCAAGTATAAAGGTATCCCATATGTGGACGTAAAGTGCTGCACGGGCACACGGCAGGGCTCAGAGGAGAAGGAGCTCCATTTGGCTTTTGGAGAGAGAATTTGTCTGGAATAGTTTTTGAGGGCCTTGTCGCATAGTTTACAATGCCCCATGTTGCCCGGACAGTGGAAACCCCCCACATGTGACACAATTTTAAAAACTGCACCCCTCAAGGAATGTAACAAGGGACTAAGTGAGGCCTCTGACTTCTATTCCAGCCCAAATCCTCTCTCCAAAAGCACAATGTTGCCCCTTCCCTTCTGAGCTGTGCCGTCACTCGCACGACACTTTAATTCAACACGTGAGGTATTTCCATGCTTGGGAGAAGTAGGCTTACAAATTTTGTTGGGCTTTTTCTCCTTTTACCCCTTGTGGAAAGAAAAATGGGGTTACACCAGCATTTTTCTGTAAAAAAATAAATAAATAAATAGATTTTTCATATTCACGAACCCACTGTTCCAAAAATCTGTCAGACAACTGTGGGGTCTAAATGCTCACTGCCCCCCTTGTTATATTCCTTGAGGGTTTAGTGACCAAAATGGGGACACATCTGCTGATGTAGCCCCAAATTTTTCATTTACACAAGTGATAAAAGGAGAAAAAAAACGACAGAATTCCCCATATGTAGACGTAAAGTGTTGCCTTTAAATACGACAGGCTCCTGAGTGAGAGAGCTCCATGCACATTTGAGGCCTAAATAAGGGATTTGCACAGGGGTGACTGACTATGGCAGAGATGGTTAGGGTCTGTGATGGGGCATGCTGGCGGCGCGTCCTCCTTACATGTGACTTTAGGGCCTTCTTACAACACGTAAAGTTGCAGAAACATACACCACACTTCCCTATAGGTGGTGTATATTTCTGTACCAGTTGCAAGGCCACAAAGCCGCTGGATTTACTAAGAGGACAAGGCCTCAATATGTCCTCATCTCGGGTGCATTGATGGAGGTCCATCTATCCGGTCTAGCCAAAAAAGCATTGGTGTGCTTGGCCACAAACTTTTGGGTGTAGAAGTTTGTTTGAGCCACCATCAAATTAAGCCACCATCAAGTCCTCACTGAAAAAAATTAATTTCAGGGAGGACTGTGGGGTCCATTTGGATTCCTGGGTGGCCAGCAAACCCAGGAATTGGCGGCTCATAATCATCCGGAACTGAGGTATAGATTGGGTCATCTATAAAGGGGACAGGGTGACTAGTATGGGGGGCCTCTAATGGCAGTGCCCTGCAGTGCCGCCTTCTAGGGGAATCATCACCACTGGATGATGATGATGATGATGATGAGGGGGGAGGAGGAGGAAATGTGGGGTCCTCCTATTTTTAATTTTACTGTAATAGCATATGCTTTTATTTTATTTTTTTGGGTGCATTTTTTTTTTAAATTTGCACTTTTTTGGGGGAACTTCCATGCGATCCATGTCACCAGTAACCATTCTGCTCTTTGTGGCCAGACTGCACCCTGTATGCAGACTGCCCTGATTGCATATTGCTGATGGGCAGTTTTTTTGCACTTTTTTTTTGTGGGTGATTGTTGTCTGTGCCACCAGCTCCTGTTCTTCACACGGGGTATCCTCCTGTGACGATCTGGAAAAATATTGGCTGTTTTGGGGCTCTACCTCCCCTGCCCTATTTGTCTGTGCCAATTACTTTCTGCTCCTCCGCTTATGTTGCCCTGGACACCTCTGGGAGTCTACCCTGAAAATAGCGAAGGGCTATGCACAACCGGGAAGGTCAGCGGAACCTACAGACAAATTTTTTGTATCATTAGTAGAAATTAGTTTTATTGTAGAAATGTATGTTTCCTTTGCTTTACATTGTGTAATGTCACCTGTGATTGTCTCTATTGCTCCCCCCCTCCAGTGATGTTCCTTCCTATAAAAGGAAACACTCGTCCCTTAAAAAAGGATAAATTGATTTTTATACCTGAAAACTGGTGTTGCCCGGTTCTTTGGATACAGGGATGCGATATTCTCCAGTTCTGCCTTTGCAGATCGCCTGTGGTATACTGGGGATTGTCGCCTGGAAGGAGAAGTCTCTGTTGGCGGAGGGGGACACCAGGTCACAGAGACCCGATTGGCCAGGTAAAGCAGTGAGATAACCGGTCAGAACTGACTGGCCAATCACAGCTATTTCAGTTACAGAGGGGGTTTGAGGACCCCCCTAGGCGATGTGCGGGAATGGTTGCTGATAGATGTCAGAAGACATACCATCCTGATCACCTCCCGGCTAGCCTCGGATGGGAAACCTGTATGCCCTGTGCTTTTTCCTGATCCCTGTCTATAACTTCTATCTCATTACTTTTTAAAGGGCCATTACTATTTATATAATAAAAGAACATTTTAGGGTTAGTTTTACTCTTTGGCAATAAGCCTTTTTGTCTCCACCTTATTGGCTTTTTCTGATTTCTACATATTTATTTTTTTCCCCGATTAGCTTTTTATTGCTCCTTTTCTGCCTCCCTGTTCAAGTAGGATAAATGCTTTTTTGTCCTTTTTATTGTCCCTTTTACATTTTTATTCATTCTCATTGGTTTTCTTTTGTTCCTGACTCTTTTATTCCCATACAGTACCTCTCACAGTGAGAATTTAAGATATTTTTTTTACAAGTCTCCCATTTAGAGTCTACACACTCTCTCTCTTGTTTTTGAGAGCATTTTCCCAATTTATAGTATTAAGGACTTCTCCGAGCTGATCAAACTTTGCCTTTCTAAAGTTCATTGTTCTTGTGCCTCCATTAACCCCTTAAAGGGGTACTCCGGTGGAAAACTTTTTATTTTATTTATTTATTTATTTATTTTTAAATCAACTCGTGCCAGAAAGTTAACCAGATTTGTAAATTACTTATATAATTTTTTTTTTAATCCTTCCAGTACTTATTAGCTACTGAAAACTACAGAGGAAATTCTTTTCTTTTTGGAACACAGTGCTCTCTGCTGACATCTCTGCCCATTTTGGGAACTCTCCAGAGCAGCATATGTTTGCTATGGGGATTTTCTCCTACTCTGGACAGAGATGTCAGCAGAGAGCACTGTGCTCGTGATGTCAGCAGAGCGCTCTGTGTTCCAAAAAGAAAAGAATTTCCTCTGTAGTATTCAGCAGCTAATAAGTACTGGAAGGATTAAGATTTTTTAATAGAAGTAATTAACAAATTTGTTTAACCTGTTAAGGACCCAGGGCGTACCTGTACGCCCCGAGTCCGCTCCCATTCTATAACGCGGGGCCATGGCGTGGCCCCGTGTCATAGCTGGTCAGGCCCGGCCTTGAACAAAGGCCGGGACCCGTGGCTAATAGCGCGTGGCACTGATCGCCGCACTGATGCTGTGCGCTATTAACCCTTTAGACTAAAAAATATAATGTGTACCAATTGGTAATAATGCCTGGTACCGGCCCACTAGGTGGTACTCCCCGCAATATAAACAAAGGTATAACACTATGTGAGAAAAAAATAGTGGTAGGGGAGGTGCTAAATAAAACTTAACATTTATTAATGTCCTGATAAAATATAAAATCACGTGATAGTGATGAGTAGTTTGATCAGCTGGGTACAGTGCCACCAATGCGACACTGTTTAATAGAAAGACACTGTTAATATCACAAGTTATCTCCTAGGTTTATCCAGGAGAGTAGAACCCCTATTGAAACCACACTATTCCCAACGCGTTTCTGGCGCCCCTATTGGTGTAGCGCCTTCCTCAGGGGAATTTTAAAGGGGGTATCACATGCCCATACACCATCTACTTTGCAGCCAAACAGAATATTTAGTTGTATCTAGTTTGCTACATGTGTGTTGGGCTCCAAATATTTTACAAGATCCAGCCAGCGCCTTCAGAATTACTGCTGTGTACCTGAAATAGAAACACACCAAGAAACCCATGTCACTCTCATATTGTTAATATACAACCTGATACATGGGGTGTGCTAAGAATGTAGCTCTCCGTACTCACTCAGCCCTGAAGTGCTGTACCTGTAAAGACATGTATATACATTTGCTGAGAGTGAGTATATAGGAGAGACGGTACCTGCAAAGAAAAGAGTCCCAGTAACACTTACGATTAGGCTGATCTTCTCCTGGTTACATTCCGGGAGCGTCCTGCAGTAGCAGAAATGCCGGCTTGTTTCAGCTCGGCGCGCGCTCTGCCGGAACGAGGCGGCGTCTGACCTCATATCCGATCTCTGCCAAGCGTCACCGTGATGCGCTTCACAAAACCCCGCCCAGGATCGGAGCGCAACATCTCGTTACGGTCAGAAGACCGCGCGAGATCACGGAACTTAGTGCACTGGCTCAAAAGACCTTTGGATATGGAGTGGACAGTTGCTAAATCTCACTAAGCGGTATTTTAGAACTCGTTTTTTGGGTAAGTATACAATGTGGTGTAGTATTCTGAAAGGGTACCATACTGCAAAAGATAGTAATATATAAGAAATAATAAATTATTAGAAGAAAAAATGGAGATAAATCAAACGTCATTTGATGTTAAATCATAAAGGTGAAGTCGGGAAGAGGCATATCAAGACAGAGGGCATATCCAGAACCACAATTGAGGACCAAAGTGGTAAATATATCCGTCCTGAGATATAAAAAAAAAGGGGGGGGGGGGCTTACCCAATGATCTCAGACGAATCCTCTAGACAGTACTAAGTAAAAATACCAATCAAAATTGGACCAACCCCAGTTAGGTTGGATGTACTGGCTAGGGTAGTACTATAACAAGGAGCCTATTATGGTGGAGAGGATGCCCTAGGGGGGAGTGAAGAATATATAGGAGGGGGCTAAGGACCTAATTAACCCTACACTGCCCTGGCAAAAATTCCCTGCCCTAGGCGGCTTCACCATTTAAGGTGGCCCCGCTCAGGAACCTCCTACTCTAGAACTACCAAACCCTATCAACAGTTGAATTTATGGAGGACTAACTCAGAGAGTCCTCTAAGACCCTCATTAACTACCTAAACATAGCCTCCATAGGATAAAAGGGCTGACTCCTTGTTATAGAAAGCATGAAAAATTGATACATTCGTTAAGGCCACCCGGAGTGCAGGAATTCAGTTTATGGATCCAATAACATTCCCTTTGAAGGAGTAACCTATCCAGGTCACCTCCTCTTGGGGACATTTTCACATGTTCAATGCCCCTAAACATCAGGTCACTAGTGTGTCCCCCATGATAACGGTTCATATGCTCCGCCACGGGGGTATTTCTATTGTTGCGTACGTCCCCTAGATGTTCAAGCACTCGCCTACGCATTTCTCTAATCGTCTTGCCCACATATAGCCGAGGGCAGGGACATCTCGCAACATAAATGACCCCCGTGGTCGAGCAATTAATGAATTGATTAATCGACATATCTCTGGACCTGGTGTGATCTGTGACCCATGCTGTTTTCTCAACTTTATTGCGTGCCCTGCAATGACCACATTTGAAACATCCCTTCGGGCGTGGCAGGGCCCCCAACCAATTTCTATTAGTCAGACTATTAGGATTAAGATGACTACGTATAAGTCTATCCCCTATGCTTCTGCCTTTTCTGAACGTGATCTCCGGTCTCGGTCCCACTACCTCCTCCAGGTCTTTATCCAATTTAAGGATCTCCCAGTGTCTCATAAGGATTTCTCTTACCTCGTTTGCTGCCCTGTCATAGGTACCAATAATTCTCGTGCGGCCCTTAGATTCCTCTATCCTAGGTTTAGGATGTAGCAATTGGTCTCTCGGGGTAGCCTTGGCATGATGATACGCCTGTATTATTGTATGTTCCGGGTATCCCCTCTGTCTAAATCTCTGCCTCATGTCTTTCGCCTGATGGAAAAACTCTGATTCATCCGAGCAATTCCTCCTGAGGCGGAGATACTGCCCCTTTGGGATCCCCCTTTTGAGGGGTCCCGGGTGGCAGCTCTCCCACCTCAGGAGACTATTAGTTGCTGTGGCCTTTCTAAAAATGGTGGTCTGTAGGTTATGTTCACTGTCTCTCTTGACAGTGACATCCAGGAATGCCAACTCACTATGATTCACCTCAAACGTGAACCGGAGGCCAATGGGATTATCATTCAGGGATCTCACAAAACACTTGAAGTCCTCATCCCCTCCTTTCCACAAAACAAAAATATCATCAATATATCATGCCCATAAAAGGGCACGATCACTAAGTTCTTCTCTTTCATTGATGAAAACTAAGGTGGCCTCCCACCAACCCAGGAGCAAGTTGGCATATGTGGGGGCACAAGGGCTCCCCATGGCCGTGCCCCTGAGTTGGTGGTAAATCTTGCCATTAAATAAAAAATAATTCCTATTAAGGACGAACTGCAAAAGGTCAAGGACAAATTTATTGTGTTTATCATACGTAGAGCCCCTAAAGGACAAGTAGTACGCCACTGCATTTAAGCCCTGATTATGGGGAATCGACGAATACAGGGCCTCTACATCAATATTTCCTAGAGTGGTCTCGCTGTCTAACGTGATCCCCTCAATCTTTTTCAATAGGTCCATCGTGTCTCTGGTATACGACGGTAGTGCTAACACAAATTGCCTTAACACCTGATCCAGGTATATCCCCACATTCTGGCTCAAACTGCCAATACCCGATACTATGGGTCGCCCCTTTAAGGGGTTAATACCTTTATGTATCTTTGGCAGTGAGTAGAATGTGGGGGTAACTGGAATTTTGGGCACAAGAAAATTAAATTCCTCCTGATCAACCAATTTGTCCTCAAAACCTTGCTTCAAAATACATAGCAGTTCTTGTTTGTATTGGGGAGTTGGATTCTGTGCAAGGACTTCATATGTTACCCTATCGCTGAGCAGTCTATTACACATATTTATGTAGTCCAATTTGTCCATAATAACGACATTACCCCCCTTTCAGAAGTTTTAACAATTATCTTCTGGTTGCGTTCTAGTTGTCTGAGGGCTTCTCTCTCGTTATAGCTAAGATTGCTATAGGAGGGGGATTCATTCTCTTTAAGTGTTCTCATATCCCTCAGAACAGCATCCATGAATACGTCTACACACGACGTGTCTGACACTGGGGGAAATGACCTGCTTTTATTTTTACATTTGGAAAAGGGTGCCATATCAGTCTGTTGTTCACCTTCAGTCAGTAACCCTTCAAGGTCTCTGACTGTGGCTAGATCCTGTGGTGTGATGCCAAGTTCTTGGCACATCTTTTTATCCCTTAGTTTGTAAAATTTATGCCACTTAAGTTTTCTGGCATACAGGTGCAGATCCTTGGTCCACTCAAAAAGATTAAAATTAGTGGTGGGCACAAATGACATCCCTCGCCCAAGAACCCGCACCTGTACTTCCGTAAGTGGAAATCTGGACAGATTGACCACCTGGAGTGAGGTATCTGAGACTAAACCTTGTAGTTTTGCATTTTTTTCAGCCTGATCCCGACGCCTCAGCCTCAGAGGATGATATATCCGTTTCAGTATCTTTCTGATTAGTACCTTTCTCCAATACAGTATAGACTCGGTTTTCTTTGAAATCCTGAATATCCCTTATAAACTGTATATGTTTCCTCTCTTTCAGCTGGTAATTGAAACGTTCTATGGTGTTCTGAAGCTGTGTTTCTTTATTGATGAATTCCCCCTCACTTTTGAATTTTAGAATGGTCTCCCTCTGTTCAGCAAGTTTCTCCGCTGCTTTCTACAGTCTCCTTCTCCTCATCCAACAGAATCTGTATGAATTTAAGAGAGCAGCCTGTGGCCTTTGCCTCCCACCTAGCTAACACTGTTTGGGTGCGGAGTCTCGTTAACCCTTTAGACTACTAACCCTAAAGTGAAAGTAAACCTATGCCGGTTAGCTCAGGGGGCTGTTCGGGATCGCCGCTGCGAAATTGCCGCATCCCGAACAGCTTACAATACAGCCGGAGGATCCCTACCTGCCTACTCGCTGTCTGATCGCCGAATGACTTCTCAGTGCCTGAGATCCAGGCATGAGCAGTCAAGCGGCAGAATCATTGATCAATGGTTTCCTATGAGAAACCATTAAACAATGTAAAAGATCAGTGTGTGCAGTGTTATAGCTCCCTATGGGAGCTATAACACTGCAAAAAAAAGTGAATAAAGATCATTTAACCCCTCCCCTAATAAAAGTTTGAATCACCCTCCTTTTCCCATAAAAAAAAAAAAAAAAAAACTGTGTAAATAAAAGTAAGAATAAAAATATGTGGTATCGCCGTGTTTGGAAATGTCCAAATTATAAAATATATAATTAAACCGCACCATCAATGGCGTACGCGCAAAAAAATTCCAAAGTCCAAAATAGTATATTTTTGGTCACTTTGGTCACAAAAATGATTAAAATTCAATCAATTAGTCCGATGAATACAAAAATGGTACCGCTAAAAACTTGAGCCCCAAAAAATGAGCCCTCATACCGCCCCATACGCGGAAAAATAAATAAGTTATAGGGGTCAGAAGATGACAATTTTAAACATATACATTTTCCTGCATGTAAACCTATATACGTAGGGTATCATTTTTATCGTATGGACCTACAGAATAAAGAGAAGGTGACATTTTTACCGAAAAATATGCTGTGTAGAAACGAAAGCCCCCAAAAGTTTCAAAATAGCATTTTTTTTTCAATTTTGTCTCACAATCATTTTTTTTTTTTTCCGTTTCGCTGTAAATTTTTGGGTAAAATGACTTGCGTCATTACAAAGTAGAATTGGTGGCGCAAAAAATAAGCAATCAAATGGGTTTTTAGGTGCAAAATTTTAAGAGTTATGATTTTTTAAAGGCATGGAGGAATAAATGAAAATGCAAAAACTGAAAAACCCCGGGTCCTTAAGGGGTTAACTTTCTGGCACCAGTTGATTTAAAAAACAAACAAACAAACATTGTTTTCCACTGGAGAGCCAATTTAGGGACGAAGCCCATTTTGACCTTAAGAACCAGGCAAATCTAACCTCTTTCACTTTATGCATTAATAACTCCGAGATGCTTTTACTTGTGAATTTGATTCAGAGATTGTGTTTTTTTTTTCGAGACATACGGTATTCTACTTTATGGTAAATTTTCTTCGATACTTGCATAATTTCTTGGTGAAGAATTCCAAAATGTTATGAAAAATTTCACAATATTGCATTTTTCTAACTTTTAAAGTCTCTGTTTGTAAGAAAAATGGACATACCAAACAAATTATATATTGATTCACATATACAATATGTCTATTTTATGTTGGCATCATAAAGTTGACATGTTTTTACTTTTTGAAGACCTTAGGCTAGGTTGACACTTTTTATTGGCATTTTTGCAACAACAAAAAAAGCCCATTCTGCCGCATGGCGTTTTTTGTGAAAAAATGCTGCGGCCAGATGTTAGCTGCAAGTCACTAGGGAACTGCAAAATGCCATATCCACTTGGTGATTTTCAGCTATTTTGGCTCCTTGGCAGTTTTTCAAAAACGACCTCTTGTTGAGACTCTCTCCCCCTGCCTTTCCTGGGGTTTAGAGCCCTGCTGCCGCCGCTTCTCTCCCGCTTGCTATCGGCACCACTGCCCGTTCTCTCCCCCTGACTATCAGTGCCGGCGCCTCATTGCCGGCGCCGATAGCCAGGGGGAGAGAGAGGGCAGCGGCAACCATTGCCGGCGCCGCTGCCCCGTTGCCTCCCCCCATCCCCGGTTGCATAATTACCTGTTGCCGGGGTTGGGTCCGCGCTGCTTCATGCCTCCGGTGTGCGTCCCATGTTGCTATGCACTGCACGGTCGACCACGTTTTTGCCTGCGGTCGGGAAACCGCATACGGCCGAAAACGAAGCCGACCGGAGGCTGCGGTTCACTCCGGTCGGCTCATAGACTTGCATTAAATACGGTTCCCGAATACGGCTGAGTGCGGGCGCCGCGATTAAGCCCCGCCCGCTCCTCCAAACCGTATACGGGAACCGTATTTAAGAAAACGTGGTGTGAACCCAGCCTAACTGCTCAATGATGATGTCACGTCCCAGGAGCTGTGCATGACGTGAGTCATCAGAGAGCAGTTAGACAGAGAACAACAACTCAACTTCAGAAGCTAATAACTATTGGAAGGATTAAGATTTTTTAATAGAAGTAATTTACAAATCTGCTTAACTTTCTGGATCCAGTTGATATATAAAAAAAAGTTTTGGCCTGGAATACTTAACTAACTAATTAATTAACTAACTAACTAATTAACTAACATTGCCCTCCATAACTGATTGAGGTGTATGGGGCATCACACACACAGAAAACAAAGTGCAAGAAATATAAATATCTGGGTATACATACATCTTAATATTCAAGTACCGTATATCCAATTTTGTAATATGTATCATCTTTGCACTCTTCTGTCCAGATCTTATTATTATTTATATACTGTACATAGATGTGGTATCTGATGGTTATTGCATGGGATGATACAGATATAACCTGTGGATGTATAAGATATTGAGCAATATATACCCCCTGTATTCTTTATAGAAGTAACTGTGGTATTATCAAGCAGTGCTTACCCATGGGAATTTTACAGGAAACTCAGTAGACTCTTGGTATACCGTATTTAGACTGCTTCTAACTTGAGGAACATCTAGCCATAGGGATTGGCCCCGCTAGTTAGTTAGTATTACTCTTAGTAAGTAAGTCAGTATACAGTAGGGTGAGTATAGTTAGTGACAGCTAGGTACGACAGCTAGGACGACCATTCTGCCTAGGAATAGGGCCTAGAGCAGTATTAGCTGCAGGGAGTGACAGGCTCCTGGCCCCGGCCCCCCCAGTTGTCCCACCCATATCCCTTCCTGAGCCACCTGAGGTCAGGGTATAATAGATACACATCGGTGTAAGTTATACTATTACTATCTGGTAATTCTTTTTGATTTATCTTGTGATGTTATCTTTATTTATCTATATCTATATTTTGTTTGGTGTGGATGGATACGGACTGTGTTATATGCCTTATTAGGTATCAAAAGAGCTACTGAGGGGCTCATCCACATAGTTTTTTGAGTGCACTATATGATTTTTGGTTTCCCTTGTTTTATGGGCATGTAATAAAAGTTATATTTTAATAAGTCTATATTCCTGTGATAAATTTTGGTTGATACAGTATATTTAATCTCTGAAACAAATACCTTTTAATAATAAAATTTCATAGGGTAACATTAGAAAAGAAAAAAAAGACAGTAGGAATGTAAAAAATTGTATTTTAATGAAATGTAATATTTTTTATAACCAAATTTATATTCACTTTTAAACAGGGATCAATTTATGTGGGCGGGCAGGGAACTATAAATTAGACACACTGGTCTCCTAGGACAGATATACTGACAATGCATCTCTGTGTAACTGTACTCTATTCTGCCATAATATAAGAATCCTTTAGATACATCATATTATATACAGAAAACACTACTAGAGTAATGATTCCAAAGTATTGTAAACTTTATTCCAAAATATTGCGCCAACAATAATATTAAAATATTATTGGCAGTAAATACCCATAAAATGCGGAGGTATCCAATACAGTTCATGTATATCCAATATATCTATTAAGCAGAATCGACATGTAACCAATATTGCCACTACTCAATGTGCAGAAAAAATAATATATAAATTTACTAGACAAATCTAGGTGCTCCTATACTGTTTGAAGCACTGTAAATGAGAGGATTAAAAGGCAGTTACCAAAGTGTCATGTTACTGCAAAACAGTGTTATAGTCTTAACCATGTGGGACTGTGTCAGTATGCCACCGCATCCCCTACAGCTGTTTTGGCTCCTTCCTCAGGGGGCTCACTATCAGTCTGTCCTCTCCCTCCTTATATACTGTATGGCCTGCATGTTCCTTCCGGAACACCTACTACGTTTCCGCCTGCTACTGTGATGATCACATGATTTCAGTGCGAGATGTGAGAGAATCGCGCCAGAGTCTGTTCGCGTCATCATGCAAATGCATTACTAGTCACCACGGCTTCCAGTGCTCTCACTATACATCGCCAGTGTGTGCACTGTTGTGATCAGAATGGGGAACCTATCTCAGGTATTCTTTAAGTGTGGCATTATATATCCCGAAAACCAAACTGCAACCATTTAAAAGTGACAGTGCATATAAAGTGCTTAATGTTAATAAAGTGCCAAACTACATCTCTTCGACATCCAAAAAACATGTCCATACTTATTTGCCGGCTGTTTTATTTACTTATTGTCTCCTGTTTTTTAAATATGTAATAATCACAATTATGGATACTATACTATTTTTTGGCTACATGACATGTTTTTTAGATGTCGCATTACATCTATATATCCCAGAAAAAATCACATTTAACACCATAAATACATATCATCATACAAATAGTGCAAACATTTATAAGGGATAACACTAGATTATCCAAAGCAATCTCTCTATTGTGCACAGTAAAGTGCCAATGTGCTATACTAATAGAAACAACAATAGTGTATACATCTTCACTGAACTGTACTGAAGTGAAGTTCTTTACATCACAGATTCATATTTCCCGCAGAGAGCTGTGATTGGCCAGATGGTTCCAGTCAATCACAACTCTCTGCGGGAAATATGAATAATAGTTATATATACGGCAGTGCAGGGGAACAGAGAAGAGCGCCGTGCTGCCTGCATCTATAAATTATACAGGACAATCACAGCGGGTGTCAGGAGTGACACCCGCTGTGATCTCTCCTTAACTGCAGGTACTACTGCTCCCAACATGGAGCACACTCTGCTCCATGCTGGAAGCTGTAGTACCTGAATAAATAGACAGATCGCAACAGGTGTCAGAAGTGACACCCACTGCAATCTGTCTATTAATACAGGTACTACAGCTCTCAGCATAGAGCAGTATGTGCTCCATGTTGGGAGCAGTAGTACCTGCACCTCCTGACACCCGCTGCGATCGTCCTTCATCATTCTGAGATGCCGAGCGGCTTTCTCCTGCGCTCGCATCTGTGCACTATACTCTGGCCGGCCAGTGATGTGAATATAAATTCACATCACTGATTCATATTTCCCGGTGTTTTTTTTTTTTTTCTGGTGTTTTTTGTAAAAATAAATAAATAAATAAAAATTATAATAATTAAATAAAAATAAAAAATAAAGCCAGAAAAAAACTTAGTGGAAACCTAGCCTAAGAGGGCTTCAAAGTATAGCAGCAATTTTCACAT
The DNA here is from genome assembly GCF_029499605.1 of Hyla sarda. NCBI lineage: Eukaryota > Metazoa > Chordata > Amphibia > Anura > Hylidae > Hyla > Hyla sarda. Next base: position 142,356,687 of record NC_079196.1, read on the forward strand.
TTTTCACGAGAATTTTAAAATCGGATTTTTTCAGGGAGCAGTTCAGTTTTGAAGTGAATTTGATGGTCTTTTATGTTTAACCCCTTAAGGACGCAGGACGTAAATGTACGTCCTCGTGAGGTGGTACTTAACGCACCAGGACGTACATTTACGTCCTGTGCACAACCGCGGGCATCGGAGCGATGCCCATGTCATGCGCGGCTGATCCCGGCTGCTGATCGCAGCCAGGGACCCGCCGGCAATGGCCGACACCCGCGATCTCGCGGGCGTCCGCCATTAACCCCTCAGGTGCCGGGATCAATACAGATCCCGGCATCTACGGCATGTGCGCGATTTGAATGAATGATCGGATCACCCGCAGCGCTGCTGCGGGGATCCGATCATTCAGAACTCCGCACGGAGGTCCCCTCACCTGCCTCCGTCCGGCTCCCGGCGTCTCCTGCTCTGGTCTGTGATCGAGCAGACCAGAGCAGAAGATCACCGAAAACACTGATCTGTTCTATGTCCTATACATATTACAGATCAGTATTAGCAATCATGGTATTGCTATGAATAGTCCCCTATGGGGACTATTCAAGTGTAAAAAAAAATGTAAAAAAATGTGAAAGTAAAAGTAAAAAAAATGTGAAAAATCCCCTCCCCAATAAAAAAGTAAAACATCAGTTTTTTCCTATTTTACCCCCAAAAAGCGTAAAAATATTTTTTATAGACATATTTGGTATCGCCGCGTGCGTAAATGTCCAAACTTTTAAAATAAAATGTTCATGATCCCGTATGGTGAACGGCATGAACGAAAAAAAAAAAAGTCCAAAATTCCTACTTTTTTAATACATTTTATTAAAAAAAAATTATAAAAAATGTATTAAAAGTTTTTTATATGCAAATGTAGTATCAAAAAAAGTACAGATCATGGCGCAAAAAATGAGCCCCCATACCGCCGCTTATACGGAAAAATAAAAAAGTTAGAGGTCATCAAAATAAAGGGATTATAAACGTACTAATTTGGTTAAAAAGTTTGTGATTTTTTTTAAGCGCAACAATAATATAAAAGTATGTAATAATGGGTATCATTTTAATCGTATTGACCCTCAGAATAAAGAACACACGTCATTTTTACCATAAATTGTACGGCGTGAAAACGAAACCTTCCAAAATTAGCAAAATTGCGTTTTTCGTTTTAATTTCCCCACAAAAATAGTGTTTTTTGGTTGCGCCATACATTTTATGATATAATGAGTGATGTCATTACAAAGGACAACTGGTCGCGCAAAAAACAAGCCCTCATACTAGTCTGTGGATGAAAATATAAAAGAGTTATGATTTTTAGAAGGCGAGGAGGAAAAAATGAAAACGTAAAAATTAAATTGTCTGAATCCTTAAGGCCAAAATGGGCTGAGTCCTTAAGGGGTTAAAATAATAATAATAATAATAATAATAATAATGGACCCCATTATGAAAACTGAACCCCTCAAAATATTCAAAATGACATACAGAAAGTTTGTTAACCCTTTAGAGGTTTCACAGGAATAGCAGCAAAATGGAGGAGAAAATTCAAAAATCTCAATTTTTTTACACTAACGTGTTCATGTAGCTCCATTTTATTATTTTATTTTTTTATTTTTACAAGGGGTAAAAGGAAAAAATGTGTAACCCAATTTCTCTTGTTTAAGGGAATACCCCATATGTGGATGTAAAGTGCTCTGCACTAAAGGGCTCAGAAGGGAAAGAGGGACAATGGGCTGGGAGTTGTAGGTTTGGAACAGCTGGAGGCACAATTACAACTTCCAGCATGCACTGTCTGTCTGTGCCTGCTGGGAGTTGTAGTTATGCTACAGCTGGAGGCCACCGTTCGTGCTGGTGGGGGTTAAGAGTTCCCTTATTGCAGGACAAGTTATAATGTATTCTATTGTGATCACTATTTACCAGGTGCCCCCTGACTTTCACATCAGTTACTCAGGTCTGTTGGTTAATATTAAGTTCAGTAGGGCGTCCCCTCTGGTCGGGTCCTGCACTTTTTGGAACAGATAATTATCTTAGCTATAGTCAGATATGTTTCCTTTAGGAGATTCACAGGTCTCAGTTTCCCAGTTTGGATAGTCCCACATAATAACTACCTCATTGTGATGTGCTGCTCTGTTTATTTGCATCAATAGTTGTTGTTCTGCCTCTTCCATTATATTTGGCAGTTTATAGCAAACCCCAATCAGTATTTTATTAGCTTTCTCTCCATATTTTTCTACCCATAATGACTTGACATTTGTTTGCCTCATGTATATCCTCCCACAGTGTGAGCTTCAGACTGGACTTTAAATGAAGGCAAACTCCTTCCACTTTCAGTTTTTTCCTTTCCTTGCTGAATAGACTATAACCTTGTATGTTGACTGCTATGGTCCAATCATGTCTCTGTTATTCCCACTGTCCTTTTTTTCCTGAGATGTTATTAACACCAGTTTATCAGTTTTATTGATCAGGCTTCTGCCATTGGTTAGCATATAGGTAGCACAACTAGGAAGTTCAAAACTCGAATCTTAGAACATAATAATGACGTGGGCCAGGTTAGCAATTGTATTATTTCAAATACATCCTAACGTTTTGTTTATTCAAATGTTAAAGGGGACCTTTCATCAAAAAAACTTCATATACTATAGATTAATGTATGCAGAATATCTTTCCAATTGCATGTTATTAAAAAAATGTGCTTCTTTCTATTTAATTTTCCTCTCTAAAAAAATGACCACTAGAGGTCTCCCTACCAGTAGTGGCTGCAGCTCTGAATCTTCTCCTCTCTGTTTAAAACTGCATGTGCAGAGAGAAGAAAGATCGGAGCTCAGATAGTAAAATGAATGAGGACATGCAATAAGGCAGAGTCGTGAGTATGCCCTGCTGTGCCATGAGCACAGTGCTGGCTCCTGCCTGTCTGATTGACAAGCAGGGAGCAGTGCTGAGCTTGTCTGTGTCCCAACTGCATTCTGAGATTTAAGACTCCAACATGAGTCGGAAATCTATAAAAAGGGCTTGCGGTCAGGACTGGTAGGGAGACCTCTAGTGGTCATTTTTTCAAAGTGGAAAATTAAATAGAAAGAAGAATATTTTTTTAAAACATGCAATTGGAAAGTTATTCTGCACACATTAATCTATAATATATCAAAAGTTTTTTTTTTTTATGAAAAGTACCCTTTAAAGCGTATGCCATAGAAAAAATATGTCAAAAGCGAGGTGGAAATGTTATGGCCTAAGAGAAAAAGAAGCCTTTTGGATACTAATTCTAAAAACTACAAAAATAGGAATAAGCAAATAAATAAACAAACAAAAAAATAAGAAAGTGCTGGTTAAAAAATATGTTTTTGCATGTAGTCTATCCAGCTATAGTATTTGATGCTACTATACCATTGTATTTTTTTGATGTTTTAAATTCTGATGTGCTAAAATGGCTGAATAGGGTCCCCCTACCTACCTCAGGCCTCTGGATCGCTGATCCAATGATGTTGAGCCAGGCTTTATCAGTGCAGCGCCAATCACTCTGTAAAATTCAGTACAGGCATGTTGAAATCTTATCGCCCGATGCCTATGACATGCAGTTCCGGGCGTCGAGCAGGTGATCTCTTCAGACAAGCAGGGCTAAATGCTTGAAGAATTTGCATATGATGGGGCAATCAGTCTTGCTCCGTCATGTAACTCCCTATAGACCGCAGTTGTATGCTGCAGCCTAAATCCATCCCCGCAGAATGTCAGCATCCCTGGGTGTGCGATGACATCACTCATCCAGCGCACCTCCGTCAGGATCAAGAATGCCGATGTCCCTGCTACGAGCCGAGTCGGGACATCTAAGATGAGATTTATTTTATTTTTTTTGTTTTCCCCTTATACAAATGTAATGAAATGTGGGCCACTTACTACATAACGAGGGGAGTTGCCTACCACCAGGGACTAACCTATCTACTTAGGGGTTATAACTGTGAAATGGGAACCCAATCTGCCTACTTGATATGGTACACATCTATCTAGGGGCCTGTCTACCTACTAGGGAGCCCTATCTGAGTAGGTTCATATCTATCCTTCATCTGTCTACCTACTTGGAAGCCCTACCTTTATAGGGGTCATATCAATCTGGAGCCCTGTCTACATACTGTGGGAGGTCTACCTAATAGGGGACATATCTTACTGGGGAGCCTTACCTAATGGGGACATATCTATCTGGAGCCCTGTCTACCTACTGTGGTTGCCCTGTCTGCCCTTCAACTGGGGGCACATATCTTCCTTGGGTATCTATTAATGTACTGGGTAGCCCTTCCTGCCTCCCTATCTGATAGAGACATAGCTACCTGAAGGGGGGACTACCTACTTAATGGAGGGACTTATCAGGGGCCCTATCCCCCTAATGGGGGGACATACTTACCTACTTAACAAGGCAGACCTACCTAATGGAGTTATCCAGACATAAGTTATACTCTCCTCCTTAAAGCCCCTGCAGCTGCTGCACCGACGCTCTAGGGCCTGCAGAATGGGGGCAATAGGTGAGGAGATGTGACTGGGGACAATATGTAAGGATGCAATATGTAAGGGGGCATTGCTGGGGGCGATATGAGAGGGGGACATAGCTGGAGCAATATGTGAGGATTCAATGTGACTGGGGCACGACTGGGGGTAATATGTGAGGGGGCATGGCTGGGGACAATATGTGAGGGGACATGGCCGGGGGCAATAGATTTTTAGGTCTGCTCATTAAGTTTCTACATACTATTTGGTTGGAATTAGTGATCTAGTGATTGCATATAAAAGTCCCCAATGGGTTATTGTGTAAGATAAATTATAACAATCTTTTTTTTTTTATTATATAAAAGCCCCTCCCTATATAATATATATATATATATATATATATATATATATATATATATATATATATATTATGTGTGAATAATAAATCTCCTTTCTTTTCCCGATAAGCATATTTGGTTTTGCTTTGTATGGAATTTTCCATATGTATAGGAAAAACTAACAAAGTTTTATGGGGGGTCCATGCAATATTTCAAAACACAGCACTTTTCGCAGCCACATTTTCTTTCAGAGTAAAATTGGCTGTGCTGAGGTAATTTTCCTTAGCTGTCTATTGCTCAGACAAATGTATCATATGCTGTGTGCCATTTAAAAAAAAGTTGATGCACATCAGCGCTTTAAACAGCAGAAAATTAACTTTATCATTTTTGTCTGTGTTGGAAATGTTTTAAATTCCCTCATTCTCTTTTATAGGAGTTTTGAAAATAACTGGAACATTTTCAAGCTGCTTGCACATCAGAAGACACCTGAAGAGAAGGTAATGATAATCACCAACCAGTTACCTACAAACCACTCTCACCACTCTGTTTATATTCTACCATGTATATTGCATCGTATTATCATTCATGGTTAAGCATGATATACTTACTTAGTATAATTTTGTGTATGCTTGAAAAGCATGGTTTTAATGTTAAATCCATAACCCTGTACCGACAGCATTCCTTTAAGCAGGGATAAATGTCAGTGACAAGCTTTAAAATGTGTCACTCATTGTTTTTGGTGGCGCGGGGAACAGAGTTCTGTATTTTCATTATGTTATTCCTGTTGCACTCCAGCACACATTGAAGGCAAGGAGCTGGCTTACCCCAGCCCTCCTGTCTCATCAATATTCACTCCCTTTCATGATGGCTCCCATATTCAATTTACTGAGTTAAGTGCAGGTGAACAGCTGTCAGATTCTCTGTAAGTTTGCTACCAGTAAGTGCTTATAATATTTGACTAAACCCATAAAAGTTAAATGGTCACTGTCAGATACGAACACTTTTTATATGTTGTACATCTTGGCAAAACATTAACCTTTCTATTTTCTTTTTATAGAAATCATGGCTTTGTCCAAGCTGAAGCACAGGCATGGACAAAGTCCAGTAAGTGAGGGTAGGCTAGCACTCCTTTGTGCTGTCCGATAGTACTTCTCTGTGCTCTGTCTTAGCCTATCAGACAGGAGAGAGCCCAGAGGAGTCCTATCAGACAGCATAGAGGAGTGATAGCCCACCCTCACTTACTGGACCTTGCCCATGCCTGCTTCAGCTTGGACAAAGCCATGATTTTATAAGCCATGATTTCTATAAAAAGAAAATAACATATAAGAAAAAGTTTCTTTTAAGTGTAACATAGTTCATAAGGTTGAAAAAAGACCTGAGTCCATCGAGTATATCCCTAATGAGTGCCTACTGAGTTGGCACTCATACTAGAGGTAACCACCTTCTCCGGGAGAGAGTTCCACAGTCTCAATGCTTTTACAGTAAAGAACCCCTTCTGTGCTGGTGTAGAAACCTTCTTTCCTCTAAATGTAGAGTATGTCCCCTTGTTATAGATACAGTCCTGGGTATAATTAGATCATGGGAGAGATCTCTGTACTGCCCTTTTGATATATTTATACATGGTTAGGTCGCCCCTAAGCCTTCTTTTTTCTAAACTAAATAACCCTAATTCTGATAATCTTTCTGTGTACTGTAGTCCTCTCATTCCCCGTATTACTCTGGTTGCCCGCCTTTGAACCCTATCCAGCTCCACTATATCTTTCTTGGAATACTGTGTACAGTACTGGGCACCAGTGTACATGTGTGGTCTGACTAGTGATTTGTACAGCGGTAGAATTATTTCCTTGTCGTGGGCATTTATGCCCCTATTGATGCACCCCATGATTTTATTTGCCTTGGCAGCAGCTGTCACACTGGTCACTACAGCTAAATTTACTGTTGGAAAAAGACTTAAAGTTTTAGTTAAGTCAGTCGTCCCAAGTGTTCTCCCATTTAATACATAATTCCAGTCCGGATTTTTCTTCCCCATGAGCATTACCTTACATTTATCAGTGCTGAACCTCATCTACCACTTCCAACCCAAACCTCCAACCTATCCAGATCCATTTGTAACTGTCCTCTATAGTGTTTACCACTTTACAGAGTTTAGTATCATCTGCAAATATTGTTACTTTACTGTTCAACCCCTCTATAAGGTCATTAAAGGAGATGTCTGGTGCAGACTTTTTCCATTCCATCCTGCCAGGGCTGCAAAAAAAAAGACAAAACAAACTTTCCTCATACCTTCCTACGTTCCCCCGGAGCTCCGCAACAGCTGATTTCCCGCCTCGGCCGGTGATAGGCTGAAGCTCCGTGTGACGTACCGGGCTAAGGGAAGAAGGAAGGAAACAGCCCGGTTGACCGATCAGATGTTGTGGAACTCCGGGGAAACGTAAGAAGGTAAGTGAAAGTTTGTTTTGTCTTTTTTTGCAGCCCGGGCAGGATGGAATGGAAAAAGTCTTTACCGGACATCTGCTTTAATGAATATATTAAATCGAATAAGACCCAAGACTGACCCCTGTATTACCCCACTAGTAACAGTCACCCAATCAGAATAAGTACCATTAATAACCACCCTCTGTTTCCTATCATTGAGCCAGTTAATTACCCACTTACACACATTCTCCCCCAGCCCAATCCTTCTCATTTTATGCACCAATCTTTTATGTGGCACTGTATCAAATGCTTTGGAAAAATCAAGATATACGACATCCAGTGGAAAATAACTTTTTTTTATACTGCCCCAAGGTTCCCTACATGGATGACGCACAAATCTAGATGATAGATAAAAATAGCATGATGTATGGTTCCTTTCAAGTTATATTAGTTGTAAAGTTATATTATGACTGACCTTTTTGGTAAACTTTTGCTCCTGGGAAATTTTATGCAAGAAATGGTTTATTTTAAGTTCTTATTTTAATGGTCTTAAGTTCTGCCATCCTTTTTTTCTTCAGAGCAACTTCAGTATTGCAATTCTGAATGTTGGTGCTCCTGCTGCTGGAATGAATGCTGCTGTCCGGTCTGCTGTGAGAATTGGCATCTCTGAGGGCCATAAGATTTACACTGTAAATGATGGATTTGAAGGGCTGTCAAAAGGACAGGTATGCTTACAGATGAATTTTTATACACGGTTATTTAGAGTCTCTGATTGGTGCATACGCATGGAAAAGGTTAACATTGTTTAGTTTCTGCAACCACATTAATCACAGTATAAATAGAGAGATTGTTTTGTCGAACGTATACATTCTGGTATATACCTCTAACAGTAGTTGGAAACTTGATGTGAACAGAGCCATTTGAGACGGTTTATTTTTTTTATTCATTTGTCTCAAAAATATGTATGTTTAACCCAGAACTTTTTTTTTAACTTTAGATTAGTGAAGTAGGGTGGCATGATGTTGCTGGTTGGCTAGGCCGCGGTGGCTCAATGTTGGGAACAAAAAGGTAAGTGAATATCTGAAAAGAGTATGTGAAATAGAAAATATTCTTGAATTGTTGAGCTACAGGATCTTTTTCTATGAAAGCATATTTCAGTATGGAGCTGTTTATGGGAAGGATGGGTTTAGATATTGGTGGACTTCCTCTTTTCATCATAAACTGATTTTCTATTTTTATGTGTGGCTAAGAACTACTGAATTGTCAAAATGTTAGAAACAAAATCTCCTACCTCATATCACAGGACAGGTGATAATACTCTGATCTGTAAGTGAATGAAATGTACAGCGCACCATTAATTCTCTATGGGACTTCTGAACACTACCGAGCATGTTATCATCTATCCTTTGGATATGGGACAGCTTTAGAAATTGAGAATAAACATACACACAATGTACATTTGATTATGCATATTCATGAGGAAACCTACTTGAAATATTAGTTTTATCTGTTCCTACCCATGAATTTTCATTTAAGAAACTGGTGAGGTAAATAAAGATTTTTTTTATCCTACTTTTCAAACTATTAGTCATTTAGAGATACACGCTTTTTAGCTTTTATTTTCATTCGTCAAAGTCTAATTATCTTAATTTCCGTAGTGGCTAGGTTTCCTGTAGTTTCTACTGTTTTACTGTTGCTTTAAAGGAAATCTCCACATGCATTTTTTCCCTTTACACAGGAGCACATAAAAGTGCTGCAGTATAAAGGTGGCAATCCCTTTTTTTTTTTTTTATAACGATTGTTCAGCTGACCATAATCTATTTTTGTTCGGCACAACTGACCGTTTAACTCCCTATATTTTTTTCCATGGTATTTGCTAAGGTTTCCCTACATTTTCCACTTTCCCTACACTTAGTTTTTTTTATACATGCTCTGATCTGTAGGGTTTTCCTCAAATCCACCACGTTTTATGTGGAAACCTTAATAAATATGTTGTTTTTTTGTGAAAATGTCGGGAACACGCCCCTATTTGGAGGCCATGCCCCCCCTTTCCCAGCGGCCACGCCACTTTTCCGGGTTTTCTTAGCAAAATTGAGAGTTAGTCGGTGTTTTTTCATATCTGGCGCAAATTCTGGCGCAGACAGAATCTGGTGCAAAACCCAGCAAAACATGTCGGGTTTGCAATAGTAAATGAAGGCCCATGTGTTGTTGGTGGAGAGTCAGGAGGCTGCCATACACATTAGACAGTCAGCCAAAGGTAGAGTCTTATCTCCACTTTCATCTAAGTTGTATGAATATATAAAAAGGGTTATCCCGGATTAGAAAAACCACCACCTCCCCTTTGTGGGGTATTGCAGCTCCGTTCTATTGAAGTACATGGAGCAAATTTTGTAAGACCACGCATGACCTGAGGACAGGGGTGATGATGGACGAAATTAGCTCTGTTTTTCTATTCCTGGATAACCCCTTTTAAGAGAGGGTATGTTTCCATACAGTTTTTGGGACAAATTTTGAAGCATTTTTTTTTTGTTTTTCATTAATTAATTAATTAATTAATTAATTGAATAAATTGATTTATTATTTCATTTATTTATTCATTCAATAATTTATTGCAAAAGCTATACAACAAAAAACTGCTTATTGCAAAGGAGACTTTTTTTTCTTATGTTAACCTCCCAAAATACAGGTGTATTAATAAATGGCCCCAAAAGAAGTCCCCTGCAGTTTGTCTTATGTTCATTACACTTATAGCTGTAAAATTAAACTTTATTTGAACTATAAACACTTTCCGATTGAATTTCAATTTACATCTCAAAATATAGCCAAAATTAAAACTGTGTGCAAACATAGCTTTAAAATAGGGTCACGCATACCATATTTTGCTGCGTATTTGCTGATGCGTATTTTACTACCCATTAAAGTCAATGGGCAGCAATATACGTCTCATGTGACCCTACCCGTAGAGGCTACGTTCACACGCTAGAATGTCCTCATGAAGAATCTCTGTGCGGACATTCCGGAGAGTGTGGGCTTCAGCATAATCTCAAAGATGGCTATGCATTCCATGCAGTCTTTGCAAAAAGAATGAACGTGTGCGGACACTGAAATCGAAATTATCGTGCGGGAAACATCTGACACAGAAATGTTGCCGTGCGCACAGAGCAGCGGAATCCCATTGAAGTCAACGGGATTCTTGTTGCAGTGAAATCTATATGCTGGATTCCAATGCGGAATCTGGCACAGAAATTCTACTGTGTGAACATGGCCTTAGGGATGGATGGATCAGCAGCTTGAGCCCCTGAGAAAACAGGTGGTGTACCTCACACTACTTTACAGCTTTACTTCAGTTTCTGATCTTGGTTGATTTTATACTTATACCCCATCGTGTCCTAAAAAAATAAATGTTGATGATGGGTGTGTAGTTATCCTTGGCAAGGACAGAACAACTTTTTAAATGGCCTTTAGCTAATGAAATTTTTTGTTGTCATTTTACTTTACTTTTTAAGAACAATTCCAAAGACGTGCATGCAGAGCATTGTGGAAAACATAAGAAAATATAGTATCCATGCTCTTTTGGTCATTGGTGGATTTGAGGTAAATTTTTATACTGTAGAGAATAAGAGTACTACTATACACATAAGGTCCGCATAGTAAAATGTCAAAAGGGTTGGACAAAAGCTAGTTGCTATGGTTACTGAAATATCTGCCCTGGCAAGAAGATCTTCCTCCTTTTTACTTCATGAATTGGTCAGTCAGGTGGTTCATTTCAGTGTCTGTAGGGGCATTTGGCATAACAATATGTATGTGGATAAATTATATTTTTCCAGAGAGAATAATATATATATATTGCATTCGGAAAGTTCGGACACTTACATTTTTTTTTTTACATTTTGTTATGTTGGGGTCCTGTGCTAAAATTAAAAACAAAAACTTTCTCCCTTTATTTTGCACTCAGTACTCCATATTGACAAAGTGAAAACAGAATGTTAGGGCTCTTTCACACCACCGATGGCCTCTGTCCCATTCAGTGCCAAACAAGAAAGCTGAATGGCCCTTTTCATAGCAGACACCACTGGTTCCCGACGGATCTGATTTGACTTGAGTTGAGTGGAGAAAAAAAAAACATGCAGTATGTCCTTCAAGCAGGTGATGTGTTGGAGCTCCCTTTAGTGGAGCCCAGTGGCAGTGTAAACTTTCCATTGATATTGCGTTGAAATAAGTATTCAGACCCTTACTCAGTACTTGAAGTTGAATCACCTTTGACAGCAATTACAGCCTCCAGTCTTGTTGGATGTGATGCCACAAGGTTCACATACCTGTATTTGGTTATTTTCTATCATTCTTCTCTTCAGATCCTCTCAATCCCTGACTGCTATTTTTAGATCTCTCCAAATATGTTCTACTGCGTTCAAGTCGGGGCACTATCTGGGCCACTCAAGGACATTAAAATAACATAATTGTTCCTAAGCCACTTAGAGTGCTTAGGGTAATGTGATGCAGTACACCATAGCAACCAATCGGATTGCTTTTTTTTTTTTTTTTTTTTTTTTTTTCAGAAGCCTTTTTAAAAATTAAAGAAGCAATCTGGTTGCTATGGGCAAATGGTCCACTTTTCCTCTATACAGGTTTTTCTCTTAAAATAAGTGGCAACTAAGATACAAAATATATCAATCCCAAATATAAACACCAGTCACCAAGTTATATGCAAAATATTATAGTTCTTATTACAAAACATAGATAAAAATATCAATAAAAAGACGTAATAAATAGTGATATGGCACTAATGTACAGGTACAGAAGTTGAGATGATGGTAATAGTATGCACACAATGGTATTGGACTGGTAGATAACCCACAAGATGCTGAAAAGGTGTCATGAAAGCCACAGCAATGTCAAAGAGAACCAGAACCAAAAGAATGGCTGGGCAAAAAGTGATTCAACCCAGATGTTGGTAAGTATAAATACATTAACTTGTCCAATCCCCATCAGACTGCTGAAAGAGAAAAGGAGAAAAGGCACACGCGCCCCTAGTGCAGTTCTGTAAAATATTTGGCAAATGTAAAGACTTACACTTACCAGAGGATGTTGCGCTGAGGGCACAACACCATATAATGCATTGACAAGTAGAAAGCTCTGTATGCAGCCCGGATCCTCCGGTCAGATCCTCGCTCACCGGCTCGTAATAGTAGCAGAAATAGCAGAAGTAAAAGTGGATATTGGTCAGGCGCAATTACAGTTGAAGACAGATGATGGCATACGTAGGTACACTTCATAAGGTTTATTTCAAAGCACAACAACAACTTGTTTCTTGCCCGTAAAGGGCACTTCCTCAGGCAATGTGCAAGATTCACATTGCCTGAGGAAGTGTCCTTTATGGGCAAGAAATGCGTTGTTGTTGTGCCGAATGAGTGGAGGAAAAGCCAAGTGGATGGTATAAATGCATAGTGTAAATAATTGCCAACTATGATTATGATACCGGACAAGAAAACATCGTCAAGAATGGGAGATATGCTAAAGCACCAAATAAGTCAGTATTAGAAAAATAAAATAAAGGGGGGGGGGGGGGGGGAGAAATGCATTAATGCAAAAAACGCATAGTGTGAATGAGTACCTAGAGTGATAGAAGAGAATGCAATAAAAAAAAGTTGCAAAAAAACGCATGGTGTGAGTAAGTACCAACTATGTTGTGAATTACAGACTATAAGTAAAATATGCTCAAATGGCAAACTACATCAATGATAGATGGATAAGGTGCAAAAAAGGAAAGAAAAAGGGGGGGGGGGCGGCGTATTAATGCAAATACCTCAATAGGTACCCGTTGAGATATTCCATACAAATCAATAATAGTTGTGCAAAAATGAGAATGAGACATACAAGAGAAAAAAAAATAAAACCAGCCCAATAATTTAAAAATTGGGTCCCAAAAATGTACCCCAATTAAAATATATAAGGATGTTTAATATTAGTAACAAGCATAAAGTACAATAAATACACAACATCCTAACACATGGAACCATGGAATAATAATAATTTACCGTAGTTTAAGGTAGAATGGACGACTGTACAGAAGTCTGACTAAGAGTATATGAAGGATACATATAAAATATGAGTCTGACATCCTCAAATTTGCAGTAGAACAAATGACCGACGTGGTCCGTGGTGGAAATGGCAGCAAGGGCACGAGGAAGAGAGACTTGACAAAACAGAGAGATGGATTGGGGATAGAATCCTGAATGAAACATACGAAATAGCATAAAGCAATATAGGAAAGTAACAATCAACAGTTAAAAATCAATAAAAAAAACTGTCTGGGAAAAGACACAAGGATCATGAAAAATAACCACAAAGGATATGCAGGTATCATCTGAAGTGCAAATATGTTGTCATAAAAATGTGGCAAAGCTTTACGTGGTCATTAAGACAATCGCGATAGTGACTTTAACCTGTAAATCCCTTTTCGATTCAAGGCGGGACAAGAGGATCTTTCAATTACCACTCCTCGACCCAGTAAGGACCCGGTCAATTTCTCTTACCATGAAGCCTTGGGGATCATAATTATGATGGAGTTTGAAGTGGCGAGGTACTGTGGTAAGACGGGAAAGTCATCTTAATTTGCAGCTACTTGGATCTCTCTAGCACATGTTCTCTTACTCTTCTCTTAAGTCATCATACCTAACATCAGTTAATCAATCCATAAGGACAGGTAGCATGGTATGTTACCCCAAAAGTTGTGCAAGAAATGGCATGAGAAATTTTAAAATTATGTAAACCACTTGAATCCAAAAATTGTGTATCATTCATGATATTGGTGCAAGCAACACACCTCCCACATGAATGGAAGCCTCATTGGGGTTCTTTTGAGCCAAATAGCCTTTCTGGTCTTGGGCCAGGGTAGTGGCTGTGTACCAGCAAATGGCATAGATTCACTGATGGCCTAAATGTAACCAAGGGGCTCTCAGGTAAATATAGTTTAAATGGGCACTGTCATTAAAAAATGTTTTTGCATATGATACAGAAGGTAAAATAAATAAGATTTGCAAATTACTCCCTGTAAAAAAAATTTAATTAATTTTTTTTATTTTTTTTTGTCACCTTCATAATAAGGGTCTCTTCTTGTCCACTTTCCAGCAAAGATCCAAAGGAGATCCCAGAGGATTTCAGGGCAAAATAATGATGAACAACAAACTTTAGGGGTGACCCCCCCCCCCCAAAGGGGTTTACCCTAAACTAGAAATCCCCCCCCCCCCCCCAAAAAAAAATATCATCCTTTATTGTAATCACTTAAAATTATGGATAAAAAGTGTAACTTTATGATTTAAAAACACAGCCTGAGCTCAGATAGTTGTCAGTGCATCCATATACACATAGATGTCACTATGGATGTATAATTTACTCTGACTGAGGATGCATAATGAGATATGTTTTCTGGCAATAGCGTCTGGTGATTAATATAGATCACTCTTGAGCCATCCGCACCCGCTGCAGTGACACAACTATCTGAGCACAGGCTGTGTTTATAAATCATAAGTTACACATATTATCCATAATTTTAAGCGATTACAATAAAAGATTATATATATTTTTTTTTTTGCGGGGGGGGGGGGGGGGGGGGGGAATTTCTAGTTTAGGGTCAACCCCTTTTGGGGGATCACCCCTAAAGTTTGTTGTTCATAATCCCTTCTGGTCCAGACTACAGTCAGTCTGCTCAAAAGCACTGTTGGACTGGCAGGAGACCAAACTTGAGAAGTGCGGTCTGGCCATAGCCAGTGAATAGCACTTGCTCTCTTCTTGTGTATAAAACAGGGAGAGCGAGGGCTATTCACTGGCTATGGCCAGACCGCACTTCCCGAGTTTGGTCTCCAGCAGGAGACCAAAGTCTGTGCTTTTGAGCAGATGGAATGTGGTCTGGACCAGAAGGGAGACCCAGATTTATAAGGCCATAAAAGTGACATAAAAATATATTTATGGTCAGGGCCTTTCAGTGCATATGGAACGTATGCCTACCTAACCTAACATGCCATGATGTAACTTTAACACTCCTTCCTATCCTGTAAGAAGAATACCAGACATAACCTACCTTACCTAATTTGCGGCAGAGGTGTGCCCGGGCCGCCGTCGGGGGTACACCTTAAGGGGGAAAAAACAGCATGCCTAGGGGAGTAGTATATAATATGCCCTTAGTGATACCAGAGCCTGAGCTGCCGACCCAGCCTCAGCGAGTATCCAATAGTACTACGGACATCCCTATAATGGCACCTACCTTACCAGAAGCCATAGCTACCATGTAGACACAATGTGCATATCCCTCACCTGAACTTGCTGAATGGACTGACCAAACAGCTCCCTATCCTACTGCACCTCATGACCCACTCTCAGTAAAACCTAGTATGCAGTTTCCGGAATTATGGGCCAAACCTGACAAAATGTAGGGAAACCGTAGAAAGAAACCCAACTGTCATGAGACACAACATTACAGACGTATACTGCCGATGCAACAAACTATTCCCTAAATCAATGACCATAACTATGGGAGAAAACAACTAACTGAACCATGTTACCATGTGTGAATATGTCACCTGTAACTGATCACTTTAATACCGGTATGGCAGTCGTATCCTGCAAACGTGTCAGAACATACGACTATGCAGTGCATCCCACCTGAGAACGTGACAGGCATCTCAGGTATACAGCTGCCTATGTGTAGTGATGTTATTGCTCTGAAAACGTGTCAGCAACAAAACCAACTAGTATATCCCACCTGAGAACGTGTCAGAACATACGACTATGCAGTGCATCCCACCTGAGAACGTGACAGGCATCACAGGTATGCAGCTGCCTATGTGTAGTAATGTTATTGCTTTGAAAACGTGTCAGCAACAATAACCAAGTAGTATATCCCACCTGAGAACGTGTCAGGCATGTCAGGTATATATTCCTCTATGTGTCCTGCTGCTATTGCTCAGGAAGACGTGTCTGAAACAATAGCCCAAACGATGTATTCCCCTGCAGACGTGGCAGGCAGACTGAGAATATCCACAACCTGTAAATGTGACATGATCCAAAATGATTGATAATGCGCCTATGTGCATGATGCATATGACCATTACGTGTAAGATTTGCGCACTGTGATTACCTTGGCCTGTAAATGATCACTATAATGCCGGTATGACCGTCGTATCCTGCAAACGTGTCAGACCATGTGACTATGCAGTGCATCCCACCTGAGAACGTGACAGGCATCACAGGTATACAGCTGCCTATGTGTAGTGATGTTATTGCTCTGAAAACGTGTCAGCAACAAAACCAAGTAGTATATCCCACCTGAGAACGTGTCAGAACATACGACTATGCAGTGCATCCCACCTGAGAACGTGACAGGCATCACAGGTATGCAGCTGCCTATGTGTAGTAATGTTATTGCTTTGAAAACGTGTCAGCAACAATAACCAAGTAGTATATCCCACCTGAGAACGTGTCAGGCATGTCAGGTATATACTCCTCTATGTGTCCTGCTGCTATTGCTCAGGAAAACGTGTCCGAAACAATGCCCAAATGATGTATTCCCCTGCAGACGTGGCAGGCAGGCTGAGAATATCCACAACCTGCAAATGTGACATGATCCAAAATGGTTGATAATGCGCCTATGTGCATAATGCGTATGACCATTACATGTAAGATTCGTGCACTGTGATTACCTTAACGTGTGAGAAATCAGCACTATGCCTAGCACGTAGTGTCATACCCGCATCAATGACATAAGCGTGTGACTACCGTATGCAGAATAAGATGGCTTGGAGTAGAAGCCTATAACTGTGGTATGGTAACGTAACCTGACCTATTCATGAACGTGGAATCAGGACTAAGGTAACCTGCTTAAAATAAACGTACGTGTAACTGAGATGTTTACTGGGTACCCGAAACGAATGGGCAGATAAGCATCACGTCATGCAAGTAGTAAAGTATATGTAGAATGCTAGAACTTGCGTAGCGCATGTGCCGCAGTCAATGCTATGATAATAAGCGAAATGACGTAGGTATACGTACCCATATTATGGTAATAAGACTCAGTAACACATGTCTAAACACAATTACCATAGACACCTATGCTTACCACAGTGTGAAAACATGATCCAGTTATACTATAGCCTGATAAGCGTGTAATACCGTATGGAAGCCTACGGGTGTGTGTGTAAGCTGTATGTAAATTGATCGTATGGAACACCACGTGTTATGCCGTATAGACACGTAAGCGTATGATAACGTGTGGAAACCTGAGTGTATACCACGTATGGAACATAAGCGTGTTGTACCATATGGTGAACAATAGTATGACATGCCAGATGGAAAATATGACTGAACTATTGTAAGGAAACATGAAAGTTTTCACCGTTTTGAAGCCTAAGTGTCACACCATATAAAAGATAATCGTGTTATCCTGTATGGAAACTGAGCGTGTAAACTGAATGGAACAAACAAATTTGTATACTGTATGATAATTACCAGCATACACGCCAAATGGTAGAATACCAGCGTGCACCACGCATGCCAGCCACAGGCGGGCACACCGTACAGAAAATACAGGCATGCACGCCGTATAGTAAACACCAGTGCGCACACCCACCACCACCTGCATGCACACTGTATGGCAACCACCAGCGTGCATACAGTATGGGAATTGCGATCGTGTACACTGCACGGAAAATGCCATTGTGTATACTGTACGGGAAATGCAATCATGTATACTGTACGGAAAATACAATCGTGCCTACTGTACAGAAGATACAATCGTGTATACTGTATGGAAACTGCAATCGTGTATACCGTACAGACAATACTATCATGTATACTGTACGGAAAATACAATCGTGTATACTGTACTGGAAATACAAGCGTGTATCCTGTACTGGAAATACAAGCGTGTATCCTGTACTAGAAATACAAGCGTGTATACTGCACTGGAAATACAAGCGTGTATACTGTACTGAAAATACCAACGCGTATACTGTACTGGAAATACAAGCGTGTATACTGTGCGAAAAAAGCAAGCGTGTATACTGTACGAAACACTAGCGTATTTACTATATGAAAATACCAGTGTGCATTCCGTATGGAAATGCTAGCGTATACACTGTATGAAAATGCAAGCGTGTATGAAAATGCAGACGTGAATACTGTATGATAAAACAAATGTGTATATTATATAAACAAGCGTGTTTACTGTATGAAAATACAATCATATTACACTGTAAGGACAATACAAGCGTGTATACTGTATGAGCAATACAAGTGTGTGTATACTGTATGGAAAATATATGCGTGTATACTGTATGGGAAATGCAAGCGTGTATACTGTATGGGGAATACAAGCATGTATACTGTATGGAAAATACAAGCGTGTATACTGTATGGAAAATACAAGCGTGTATACTGTATGGAAAATAAAAGCATGTATACTGTATGGAAAATACAAGTGTGTATACAAACGTATTCTACTGTATGGAGATGCAAGCTTGTGATGCTGTATGAATATGCAAGCGTGTTCTACTGTATGAAAATACAAGTGTTCTACAGAATGGAACATACCAGCGTGTAATACTGTGTGATAAATACTGGCGTGTATACTGTATGGTAAATACCAGCGTGAATTTTGTATAATAAAAGCCAGCGTGTAAACTGTATGGTAAATGCAAGCGTGCATACTGTATGGTAATCACCAGCATGCATACCACCTGGTGATACTAGCGCGTATACTGCATCGGAACACCAGCGTATACACTGTAGGGTAGCGACAGTGCAGTATAAACACCTGACTGTGTATGCAGTATAAATGCATGACCGTATGTCTAGTAAAAATGCTTTATGCATGAGTGCAGTACAATGCTATTAGTGTTTGTGCAGCATTATAATTTGGTGAATGTACGAGCATTGTTAATGTTATAAGCATATGTTTAGTATGAATGGAACGACTGTATGTGCATAAAATGCTCTAGGCGCATACCTGCTACCAGGAGTAGGCCCTATAGTACAACGTGTAGACCAGCCTCTTTTTTTTTTTTTTTTTTTTTTTTATCAACACAACAATACTAAGCAATGGGTGCAATATGGATGGCAATTGACAACACTGGCTGCGTGTCCCTGTTCATATTTAACGTTCAGCGATTCTTGAAAAGGAAGTATTGTGATCCCGTGATTTCAAAAGCCAGTCCGGACGACTCCCGCTGGTGATCCCGCGACCCGGAACGCACCCGGCCAGGTCAACCGGAACAGCGGACACCCACGGCAGCTATCGCCGCAGTCTTACATGTGCTCCCTTCATCTATTTGCGGGACAC
This sequence comes from Hyla sarda, assembly GCF_029499605.1. Lineage (NCBI taxonomy): Eukaryota > Metazoa > Chordata > Amphibia > Anura > Hylidae > Hyla > Hyla sarda. The sequence continues at coordinate 142,376,247 of NC_079196.1, forward strand.
CCAAACACTGACCGGCGAAACGGCAACCCTGAACCCCTGGAAGCTCGCAGAAACACGTGCGTTGCAGAACCAGGCGGTATTGCTGCGGGCAGCCAGCCCGCACCTCCTGTCTTACTTACCCCCTACCATGAAAGTTCCTCTGCTAGCACCGCTGTCACCCACTGACTACCGGCCGTGACGGCACCAGCAGTCAGCGAGTGACCCCCCTCCCCGGCCCGGCGTGAGGCAGAGCTTCCGCCCTGGGGTAGCCAGCGGGCTGCCCCAAATAACTGACCGTACTTCATGTATGATACTTCGGACCGCGAGGCTCCAAGAGAGAGCGGGCCCGGAGCTTGCTACTGGCAGGAACTTCAAACGCCTGCCCAACTCACGGCTGCCAAACCAGCTGACGTCACCCAACGCCCGACAGCGTGATGTCCAACGTGCACCTGAGCCTGCACGTACTGGTATTTATACCACCCAGGCCCCTCCCATAAACCCAGTTTGTCATTCAACCTTTAACATATATTTTTGTTTTTACAGTGAGTAAATTGCAAATCTTATTTATTTTACCGTGTGTATCATATGCAAAAACATAATTTTAATGACAGTGCCAAAATAAGGGTTGGATCCATCATAAGAATATTCCAATGTTTTGCCAGAATCTCCGGACCCTCGGGAACCTGTGCATGGTAAGGCATGATCGGTCTTACCTGGTTATCAGATTTTGCTTTGACTTCTGATTGGAGAAGAGTATTTCTCTTTTCATATGTTTCACTCTTAAATGTGCTCTGTGGATCCGTTTGTCACTATAACCTCTCTCCCTGAAACAATCCCATAATTCAAAATTTTTTTTATTAAAATGTCTCCTCTGTGGAACAAATGCAGCGAAGTCTCAGAAATTGACACAGGGATTCTTTTAATAAGGTTACTTGGATGGGAAGACTGATTATGGAGAAGAGAATTGGTAGCAATGAGGTTGCGGAACAAATCAGATTGAACTTTCCCATTCTCGTCAACACTGAAGGATATCACTATTTTGTGACTTTTTTTATTGATGTTTTTATCTAGGCTATATATATATATATATATATATATATATATATATATATATACATTTTTTTTTTTTTTTTTTTATGATAAAGAACTATAATATACACAGGCTTTGCTATATCTCTTCCATTGTCTTGTTGGAAGGGGACTCTTCAGCCTAATAAAAGGTCTAAAGCACTCTGGGTCAGGTTTTCATTAAGAAAACCACTGTACGTTTCTCCTTTTAAAGGGGTACTCCGGTGGAAAACAAATTTTTTTTTTTTTTTTACATTTTTTAACCCCTAAAGGACTTAGCCCTTTTTTCACCTTAAGGACTCGGAAGTTTTTTGGAATTCTGACCACTGTCACTTTAAACATTAATAACTTTGGAATGCTTTTAGTTATCATTCTGATTCCGAGATTGTTTTTTCGTGACATATTCTCCTTTAACATAGTGGTAAAATTTTGTGGTAACTTGCATCCTTTCTTGGTGAAAAATCCCCAAATTTGATGAAAATTTTGAAAATGTAGCATTTTTCTAACTTTGAAGCTCTCTGCTTGTAAGGAAAATGGATATTCCAAATATTTTTTATTTTATTTTTTTATTCACATTTCCAATATGTCTACTTTATGTTTGCATCATAAAATTGATGTGTTTTTACTTTTGGAAGACACCAGAGGGCTTCAAAGTTCAGCAGCAATTTTTCACAAAATTTTGAAACTCGCTTTTTTTCAGGGACCAGTTCAGGTTTGAAGTGGATTTGAAGGGTCTTCCTTTTATAAATACCCCACAAATTACCCCATTATAAAAACTACACCCCCCAAGGTATTCAAAATGACATTCAGTCAGCGTTTTAACCCTTTAAGTGTTTCACAGGAATAGCAGCAAAGTGAAGGAGAAAATTTACAATCTTCATTTTTTACACTCGCATGTTCTTGTAGACCCAATTTTTGAATTTAATACAAGGGGTAAAAGGAGAAAATTTATACTTATATTTGTAGCCCAATTTCTCTCGAGTAAGGACATACCTCATATGTCTATGTAAAGTGTTCGGCGGCAGAGTAGAGGGCGCAGAAGCGAAGGAGCGACAAGGGGATTTTGGAGAGTATGTTTTTCTGAAATGGTTTTTGGGGGGCATGTTGCATTTAGGAAGCCCCTATGGTGCCAGAACAGCAAAAAAAAAAACACATGGCATACCATTTTGGAAACTAGACCCCTTGAGTAACGTAACAAGAAATAAAATGAGCCTTAATACCCCACAGGTGTTTCACGACTTTTGCATATGTAAAAAGAAATTATTTTTTTTTCACTAAAATGTGTGTTTCCCCCCCAAATTTCACAATTTTGCAAGGGTTAATAGCATAAAATACCCCCCAAAATTTGTAACCCCATCTCTTCTGAGTATGGAGGTACCCCATAAGTTGGCCTGAAGTGCACTACGGGCGAACTACAATGCTCAGAAGAGAAGGAGTCATATTTGGCTTTTTGAGACCAAATTTTGCTCGGGGGGCATGTCGCATTTAGGAAGCCCCTATGGTGCCAGGACAGCAAAAAAAAAACACATGGCATACCATTTTGGAAACTAGACCCCTCGGTGAACGTAACAAGGGGTTAAATGAACCTTTATACCCCACAGGTGTTTCACGACTTTTGCATATGTAAAAAAAAAATATTTTTTTTTACCTAAAATGCTTGTTTTCCCCAAAATTTTACATTTTTAAAAAGGGTAAAAGCAGAAAATACCCCCCAAAATTTGTAACACAATTTCTCCCGAGTACAGCGATACCCCATATGTGACCCTAAACTGTTGCCTTAAAATACGACAGGGCTCCAAAGTGAGAGCACCATGCCCATTTGAGGCCTAAATTAGGGATTGCATAGGGGTGGACATAGGGGTATTCTACGCCAGTGATTCCCAAACAGGGTGCCTCCAGCTGTTGTAAAACTCCCAGCATGCCTGGACAGTCAGTGGCTGTCCGGCAATACTGGGAGTAGTTGTTTTGCAACAGCTGGAGGCTCCGTTTTGGAAACAGTGGCGTACCAGACGTTTTTCATTTTTATTGGGGCTGGGGGCTGTGTATATGTAGTGATTTTTATTTTTTATTTTATTTTGTGTTAGTGTAGTGTTTTTAGGGTACAGTCGCACGGGCGGGGGTTCACAGTAGTTTCTCGCTGGCAGTTTGAACTGCGGCAGAAAATTTGCCGCAGCTCAAACTTGCAGCCGGATACTTACTGTAAACCTCCGCCCATGTGAGTGTCCCCTGTACATTCACATTGGGGGGGGGGGGGGGACATCCAGCTGTTGCAAAACTACAACTCCCAGCATGCGCTGACAGACTGTACATGCTGAGAGTTTGTTTTGACTGAGTTTGTGACCTTACTCAGTGTTTCACAACCAGTGTGCCTTCAGCTTTTGCAAAACTACAACTCTCAGCAGTCACCAACAGCCAATGGGCATGCTGGGTTTTGTAGTTATGCAAGCAGCAGATGCACCACTACAACTCCCAGCATGCACTTTAGCTGTTTGTGCAAGCTGGGAGTTGTAGTTATACAACAGCTGGAGGTGCACTTTTCCATGCCTGACTGCTGTCCCAGCATGCCCATAAGGGAATACTGGGAGTTGTGGTGGTCTGCCTCCTGCTGTTGCATAACTACAGCTGCCAGCATGCCCTCCCAGTAGGAGGCTGTCACTCACCTCCTGCTGCTGCTCCGCTGCTGGTCAGTCCCTCGCCGCGGCCGTCGCTCCTGGGGCCCCGATCCCAACAGGGACGCCGGGGATCGGGGTCCCTAGCACCCGGGGTCGTCTTCCCGCTCATGTCCTCCGGAAGAGGGGCGGAGCGGGTTGTGGGAGTGACACCCGCAGCAGGTGCCCTGATTGGTCGGCCGGTAAACCGGCCGACGAATCGGGGCGATCGTGAGGTGGCACCAGCGACAGCCCCGATCAGCCAGTAATTCCGGGTCACCGGAGACTCGATTGACCCGGAATCGCCGCAGATCGCTGGACTGAATTGTCCAGCGATCTGCGGCCATCGCCGACATGGGGTGCATAATGACCCCCATGGGCGATATGCCGGGATGCCTGCTGAACGATTTCAGCAGGCATCCGGCTCCGGTCCTCAATCGGCTAGCGTTGGAGACCGGAATTCCCACGGGCGTATGGATTCGCCCTGCGTCCTTAAGGACTCGGAATGCAGGGCGTATCCATACGCCCTGCGTCCTGAAGAGGTTAAATCAACTGGTGCCAGAAAGTTAAACAGATTTGTAAATTACTTCTATTAAAAAAAAATTGTCTTTCCAGTACTTATTAGCAGCTGTATGCTACAGAGGAAATTCTTTTTTTTTTTTTTTGTCTTGTCTGCAGTGCTCTCTGCTAACACCTGATGCCTGTATCAGGAACTATCCAGAGCAGGAGTAAATCCCCATAGCAAACCTATGCTGCTCTGGACAGTTCCTGACATGGACAGAGGTGTCAGCAGAGAGCACTGTGGACAAGACAAAAAATAAATAAAATAAAGAAAAGAATTTCCACTGTAGCATACAGCTGCTAAGAAGTACTGGAAGGATTAAGATTTTTAAATAGAAGTAATTTACAAATCTGTTTTACTTTCTGGCACCAGTTGATAAAAAAAAAAAAAAAAAAAAGTTTTCCATCGGACTACTCAACCCTTACTATTCTTTGTCACAGCTGCTGAAAAACACTCCTTACAGCATGATGCTGCAACCACCATAATGCAGTGTAGAGATGGTATTGGGAAGGCAATGAGCAGTGCCTTGTTTCCTCCAGACATGACTCTTAGAATCGAGGCGAAAAATTCAATATTTGGTTTCTTTAGACCCGAGAATCTTGATTCTGAGAGTAATTTAGGTGTGATTATTTTTTTTTTTTGCAAACTCTGTGTGGATTTTCATGTGTCTCTTACTTGAGTTGCCTCCCTGCTATATAGCCTAGATTGGTAGAGTGCTGCAGTGATGGTTGACCTTCTGAAGGTTTCCCCATCTGCACAAAGCTTCTTTGGAGCTCAGCCAGAGAGACCTTTGGGTTCTTGGTCACCACTCTTGGCAAGGCCCTTCTCCTCTGATTTCTTAGTTTGGTGCTGTGGCCAGCTCAAGGAAACCTACTCCCATTTAACAATTAAAGGGGTTATCCAGGAAAAAACTTTTTTTTATATATCAACTGGCTCCAGAAAGTTAAACAGATTTGTTAACTACTTCTAGTAAAAAATCTTAATCCTTGCAGTACTTAAGAGCTTCTGAAGTTAAGGTTGTTTTTTTCTGTTGAAGTGCTCTCTGATGACACGTGTCTCGGGAACTGCCCAGTTTAGAAGCAAATCCCCATAGCAAACCTCTTCTAAACTGGGCGGTTCCCGAGACACGTGCCATCGGAGAGCACTTAGACAGAAAAGAACAACCTTAACTTCAGAAGCTCATAAGTACTGAAAGGATTAAGATTTTTTAATAGAAATAATTGACAAATCTGTTTAACCATTTGATATATATAAAAAAAAGTTTTTTTCCTGGATAACCCCTTTAACCCCTTAAGGACTCAGGGTTTTTCAGTTTTTGTACTTTCGTTTTTTCCTCCTTACCTTTTAAAAAATCATAACCCTTTCAATTTTCCACCCAAAAATCCATATTATGGCTTATTTTTTGCGTCACCAATTCTACTTTGTAATGACATTAGTCATTTTACCCAAATATTCACGGCAAAAAGGAAAAAAAATCATTGTGCGACAAAATCGAAGAAAAAACACCATTTTGTAACTTTTGGGGGTTTCCGTTTCTACGCAGTGCATATTTCGGTAAAAATGACACCTTATCATTATTCTGTAGGTCCATACGGTTAAAATGATACCCTACTTATATAGGTTTGGTTTTGTCGTACTTATGGAAAACATAACTACATGCAGGAACATTTATACGTTTTAAAAATGTCATCTTCTGATCCCTATAACTTTTTTATTTTTCCACGTACAGGGCGGTATGAGGGCTCATTTTTTGCGCCGTGATCTGAAGTTTTTATCGGTATGATTTTTGTTTTGATCAGACTTTTTGATCACTTTTTATTCATTTTGTAATGGTATAAAAAGTGACCAAAAATTCGCTTTTTTGGACTTTGGAATTTTTTTGCGCGTACGCCATTGACCTTGCGGTTTAATTAATTATATATTTTTATAGTTCGGACATTTACGCACACGGCGATACCACATATTTTTATTTTATTTTTTTAGACGGTTTTATTTTTTTTAGACGGTTTTATTTTTTTAGACGGTTTTATTTTTTTATGGGAAAGGTGGGTGATTCAAACTTTTATCAGGGAAGGGGTTAAAATGACCTTTATTAACCACTTTTTTTTAAACTTTTTTTTTTTGCAGTGTTATAGGTCCCATAGGGACCTATAACACTGCACACACTGATCTCTCATGCTGATCACTGGCGTGTATTGACACGCCTGTGATCAGCGTTATCGGCGCTTGACTGCTCCTGCCTGGATCTCAGGCACGGAGCAGTCATTCGTCGATCGGACACCGAGGAGGCAGGTAAGGGCCCTCCCGGTGTCCTGTAAGCTGTTCGGGACGGCGTGATTTCACCGTGGTGGTCCCGAACAGCACGACTGACTAGCCGGGATAGTTTAACTTTCACTGTAGAAGCAGCTTTGACCACCGCTTCTAAAGGGTTAATACCGCACATCGCCGCGATCGGCGATGTGTGGGATTAGCCGTGGGTCCCGGCCGTTGATGAGCGCCGGGACCAACGCGGTATGATGCTTCATATCGCGGGAGCCGGCGCAGGACGTAAATATACGTCCTGCGTCGTTAAGAGGTTAAGGAGGCCTAATGTGCTCCTGTGAGCTTTCAGTGCAGCGGAAATGTTTTTGTACCCTTTTCTAGTTCCGTACCTCCACAAAATCCTGTCTCTGAGTTCAACAGAAAGTTTTTTTTTTCCACCTCTTGGCAATGTATGGACACACCCTTGTATATATAGACTTATATAGACAGGGCTGTGTCTTTCCAGATTATGTCCAATCTACAGAATTTACCATATGACTCCAATCAAGGTGTAGAAACATCTCAAAGAAGATAAAGATCATTTTAAAATGTAAATGCGAAGAGTCTGAATACTTGTGTCCATTCAAAGCTTTAGTTTTCCTCTTTAATAAATTTCTAAAAATCAAGATTTCACTTTGTCATTTTAGGGTATTAAGTGCAGAATGATGGAGGCCTTTTTTTAATATATATATTTTAGCACAAGGCTGCAACATAGCAAAACTTAAAAGAGTGAAAGGGTCTTAAAACTGCAGTTTAATCCAATGATATTAACTTACATCCATGAATTTCATCAATCCATACTGGTACTGTGGGATATGTTTATTTTTATTGAAAGTGGGGGTTTTGAAATTCTTTTTATAGGCTTACGAAGGAGTATTGCAGCTTGTTGAGGCACGGGAACAATATGAAGAACTTTGCATCATCATGTGTGTTATCCCTGCAACTATCAGCAACAATGTGCCAGGAACAGATTTTAGTATTGGTTCAGACACTGCTGTTAATGCAGCCATGGAGGTAAATAAAATCTTGGGAGTGTTGAATTAGTATGTAAAAGAACTATAGCTGGTGGGTAGGCATTTCTGATAAGTAGCAACATCTAAATAATTATTTGTGCACTAAGCATGTCACTGTATTTATAGCAGTGACAACCTCATTGATCAAACAAAAAGTGTAATGAATGTTGTACATTAATTCCACTTGTGAAACAAGAAGAAGAAAAGTGTTTAAAAATATGGTCTATGATTTCCTGATGTTTTCTCAGTTACATTAATGTAATTAAAATTAGATTTAAAGGGGTATTCTGATGGTTTATAAAAATGTAATAAACTGCTGGGGCCTTAGAAAAATAGAAAGAAAAAACTATACTTGCCTATTCCTGGCCCCCTGCAACACATGTGCAGCTCCTTCCAGTTCCCTAATGCTTCTGTCTGCCTGCTTTCATTGCAATCACTTGGAGCAGAAACACTGCTGCGGCAAATGATTGAGCAGGCAGGTCCTGCATAGCCACTCTTCTCAAAAGCAAAAAGACAAAAGCATTGGGGGACTGTTGGGAACAAAACGGCGGGGGTGACCAGGGGTAGGCAAGGATACTTTGGGGGGGTGATGTTTCTAGGGCCCCAGCAGTATATTAAATTTTTTGAAAGTGCTGGAATACACCTTTTTAGGGTGCTTTTTTCACAGACTGACACATCCAAAAAATGTTCATGCCTGATCATTGCCCAGTGTAAAATACCCAAGTGGTTTTGGTGCTGATTTGCATGCCAAAATGCTGTCGAAATCCTGCAGCATTTCCATCCTGTGTGCGCTTACTCTTACAGTGGTTCTGCACTGCATCATTTTTACACACTGTAGTCATCACATTAATGTGTTATACTTTGCCATGTGCCAGAGCAGTCAAATACTGGCAGAAGAGATTTGCCATACATACTGACATCATTGCCAATGACTTGCTACTGTAGTTACTTAAACAGTGTGTAAGTGTATTACAGCATTTCTTTAGTCAGTTTAGGCACAAGTCAGGGCTTTAAACTATGTGTACAGCTGTTAGTAAAGTTGAGAAAGAAGAACTAACTTACAATATGGCTGTTATAACTGGAAATTATACATGGCTTAAGAATACACATCATGATGCTTACATTGACCTTAAAAAAAAAAATATATATATATATATATATTTCTCAGATTAATGAACACTTTGTTTCTCTATGTTCAAGAGCTGTGATCGCATTAAACAGTCTGCTTCTGGCACAAAGCGACGTGTCTTCATTGTGGAGACCATGGGAGGATACTGCGGCTATCTTGCTACAGTGGCAGGTATAGCTGTTGGTGCTGATGCGGCTTACGTTTATGAGGATAAATTCGACATTCATGACTTAAAGGTAAGTCACTAGTATAAAATATTTAATGAATTATATAAAATTTTGATGTAGCAGTTTTTTGTTTGGTTTATGTTTGTAATAAGCAGTCAAGCTGGGTTAAGCATGACATACTTGTCTGATGTTCTGCCACTGCTATCTTAATGGCCACCCGGTCCCCACTGATCACAATTTCCTTGTCAATTCTTCACACAGAAAACAAATGCTCAGCCAATCACTGTACCAGGTATTGGTTGAGTGAGTATTTCCAGACAATTCCATTGAAAATGAGACCAGGAAGTAGTGATCATTTCAGACTGGTAGGATTAGAATAACACCAATTACAACACCATTAAACCCTTTCCTAATGAATAAAACTTTATATGGGCATAATTTCTGGGACGCAAAAATAAAAGTGCAACAAGAGATGTTGCCCATAAGAACTACTTCTAGTCCTTCTTGGAAAATACAAGATGGTATCTAATTGCTCTGGGTTCAATGGCTAATTCTACACTTTTGGTCTAAAGCACCATTCAGATATACAGGTTGTGTGGTGCCAAGTAGTAACCTGTCTTGGGGTAGGGTCACAGAAAATCTGCAGCTAATTTTGATACCATTGACTTCAAATTGCAGAAAATACATAGATGTGCCACTATAGCAGATTTTTCACGCACAAATCAAAGTCATTGGTATTAAAATCCGCTGTGGATTTTATGCTGCTAACATGCCTGCAAGTTACGTCTGAACTCAACCCTAACAGAGCATATTTTTACGTGTCGGCAGCCGTTTATAACACTATGGTAGTTCTTTAAATTGAACTTGCGGCCTGTTTTTAATGCATTTGTTTCTATGGACAGAATGCTGCATTGTGACTTAACACAGACAGGTAGTTAGTGTGTTTTTCTTTTTTTCTTTTCTTTACGTACTGAATGTAAGCACTTTAGTTCAGACTTTTTAGGACCATTTGTACACTTTGTTTTTTATGTGCATTACAAAGATCTGTTATTTACCTTAAGGAGTTACCCTACCATGAAAGTAAGCCCGAGCAGTATTATCAGGGTGTGCGGCAATATAAGCCCTACCCCGAAAATAAGACCTAGGCCAGGGGTAATCAACTGGCAGACCGCGGTCCAGATCCTGACCGCGGCCGACAGTAATGCCCGCAGAACAGACCCAACCAACCCCCGTCCTCCTTTGGCTGGTCCCATATCTATCTATCTTACACCTTCATACTGTACGGAAGCTGCAGCGGGACCTCCTTCTGTTGCTTAGCAGCCGGGGCAGGGACGCTGTCACTTTAAAACGTTGGCGCGTATGCACGGCCGACGTCACAGACTTGTCCCAGCCCCCAGGTGCTAAGCAACAGAAGGAGGTCCCGCCACCGCCGAGAGCTGCAGCTTCCGTACGGTATGAAGGTGTAAGGTACTGTAATTTATTATGGCAGAGGGGTGGGGGGCACTGTAGGAGTGTGGAGGACGATGGGGAAGGGGAGGATGGGGGGCTGTAGCAGTGAGGAGGATGGGGGGCTGTAGCAGTGAGGAAGATGGGGGCTGTAGTAGTGTGGAGGATGGGGGGCTGTGGGAGGATGGGGGGCTGTAGCAGTGTGGAAGATGGGGGGGTGGTGCGGCATCATCCACACTGCTACAGCCCCCCATCCTCCCACAGCCCCCCATCCTCCACACTCCTGCAGCCCCCCATAATTAAATAAGCCCTACCCTGAAAATAAGCCCTCGTGTGTTTTTTGGGACTAAAATATATATAAGACCCAGTCCTATTTTCGGAGAAACACGGTAGCAAAAATTTTTTTAAATGAAGGCGCCCATTTAATAAATCTGCAAAAAGGTATAAAATTAAGATTTCATTTAGTCATTTCATGGCATATTTAGTGCAGATTGATGCGGTCAAAACTTAATTATTATTATTATTATTTTTTATATATTAGCACAAGAAAGCACAGTGACATTATAGTGCTGCACAGACTCTGCTCAGAGCAGGAAAATAAAATAAATTTAAAAATCTAGCTCTGGAGAGGCCCACCCCCCATCAGAGGGTGCTGCAGCCCCCTTTATCCATTGAGTTAATCCTGCCCTGGTCACTGCATGCACCAAGGTCTTCAGGAAACCACAGGTAATCATGACCACCAATCTGCTCTCAAAATCCCGTCCTGGATCATCAACAAGTTAAATCGCAACTATAATGACTTTGTGGCCTCAGGATACATTTTTAAAATTGTCAGCAAACTCTTTATCCCTCCGTTAAAATGATCATGCTACAGATTTGACGGAAGTTCCATAGATTTGCTTGGGACTTCAGGCAAATCCGTAGCCTTCTTGCTTTAGCAGCCTGGTACAGAGTTGCTTGCAGTTTTAAAAATGTGTCCTGCCACCGCAATATCTTAGTAACACTTTAATTCATAGCATCACAATCTGTCTGCAAAACATAAACTAAATTTGTATTACCGAGATCTCCTCTCATAGGAAACAAATACAAAGTTGTGTTTGTATGTTGTTGAGAATATTGTGGGCTATCCTTTGATAGAGGATACGTTTTAAACTCTGAAATACCCCTTTAAGCAGGTCACATCTTAAAGGAAATGTGTCATCAGAAAATAACCTCTTGTCTAAATAAAATTGTTAGTCTGTTAAAGGGAAGCTGTCATCAGCATCGCCCACACTAACCTGCTGGTACAGGCTTATACAGTAAAATCTCTCTTAGGGGACACCTCCCAGTAGTGGGCAGTCTTCTATTTCCCAGCAGAGTCCCATAAGACTTAATGTATTTGCATCCTCCTAATAGGGGACACTCCCAATAGCGGATGCGGACACTCCAAACGGGACAAAACACTCCCAATAGGGGCCAAGGCTAATGTGCCAGCTCTACCTTGTACACAGGGCTGCTGTCATTAGGCCCCAGAAAGATGCCCTAGCCCCTGCTGCACCCCCAGCACAGAAGCAGAAGACTGCTGTTTTAAACAGTGGTCTCCTGCTTATGTACGTCCCCCGGCCACATCATTCCCCCCCCCCCCCCCATGCCAAATCAACCCCCCCCCCTCTGCTACATCATTTCTCCTTGATCCATGTGTCATTTTATTTCCCCTTTTATTACCCTCTGTGCAAATTCATCACCCCCTCTTTACCACCCCCTGTGCCATTTCTTTCCCACTCTATCCCACCTGTGCCACTTTATTCCCTTGTGCCAAATAAACCCCCCCCCCCCCTAACCCCCTGTGCCACATCACTTTCCCCCTTTCCTCCTCCCCCTGTTGTTCTTCTTGCCTGGCCAGCAGGCTCAGGCTGGGTTCACACTACGTTTTGTCCCATACGGGAGCGCATACGGGGGGGGGAGCTAAAACCTCGCGCTCCCGTATGTGACCGTATGCGCTCCCGTATGTCATTCATTTCAATGAGCCGGCCGGAGTGAAACGTTCGGTCCGGTCGGCTCATTTTTGCGCCGTATGCGCTTTTACAACCGGACTTAAACTGTGGTCAACCACGGTTTTAGGTCCGGTTGTAAAAGCGCATACGGCGCAAAAATGAGCCGACCGGACCGAACGTTTCACTCCGGCCGGCTCATTGAAATGAATGACATACGGGAGCGCATACGGTCACATACGGGAGCGCAAGGTTTTAGCTCCCCCCTGCCGTATGCGCTCCCGTATGGGACAAAACGTAGTGTGAACCCAGCTTCAGCAGGTTTAATGTTCTCCTGATGTCCTCTGCGCTGTGCTCAATAAAAGGCTGTGAGCAGCGGGTGCAGCGCAGATGATGTCTTGAGAACGCCCCTAAATACCCCTGCACCTGAACCTACTGGCCAGGTAAGAAGAAAAACAGGGGGAGGAGGGAAAGGGTGACCGTTATGTGGCACAAGGGGTTAGGGAGGATGATTTGGCACAGGGGGAATAAAGTGGCACAGGGGGATAAAGGGGGGAATGAAATGGCACAGAGGGTGGTAAAGGAATGAAATGACATGGGGGGGTTCAAGGAGAAATTATGTGGCACGGGGGGGGGGGGGGGTAAGGCAGGATGATTTGGCACGGGGAATAAAGTGGCACATGGTATAAAGGGGGAAGGCAGTGGTTAAAGTAAGGGGAGGAATGCAGTGGCATTGGAGGGATCAAGGGGAGAATAAAATGGCACAGGGGGGATGAAATGGTACAGGGAGTTAAAGGGTGATTGAACAGTACTGTGGGATTCTACTGTAATATGGCTTTATATAATGTTTTATAGTTAATTATACTTTAGCCCCCTCATAGAAGCTGATACGATTAGTCTGATAGGACCAATCCCCCATAAACCCATGTGGGTTAAAAATGATCATGCAATGTTGCAGGTGTCAGTTTTGCCACTAAGCCTAACAATATGCTGACAACTAGAAACTTACAGAAAATATAAACAATTTAGGGAAAAAAGCATGTTTCACTATCTGGCTCTGAGTTAAAAAAAAAAATAAAAAAAATCCCTTAGACATTTTATAGTTATAAATGACTTTGTCTGCTCGTGCAAAAAAAATTAAATCCAGTATGTATGTTTCACTGTATTTTTCACTGTATTTTTCACTGTATTTTCAGTCTAACGTGGAGCACCTGACCGAAAAAATGAAGACTGATATTCAGAGAGGACTTGTTCTGAGGTATAAGAGCTTTATATAGCATTATTCATAATGGATAAGAAAATGTTACTGTCATAAAAAAAAAATAATAATTTTAAAATGTCATAGACATGTCAAATCTTTTGGTAGGGTCTGTGTGCTGACACCCCCCACTGATCCCTAAAACTACGCGTTCTGCTGAGCAGTATCTCTCCTCGTTGTCTCTTTGTTGCAGGAGTTGGTTTCTATAGTTCCCGATCCTTTTGTATAATCAAGAGATCTCTGTGCCTTAGCCCACTCTCTCTCTGCCTCCGGAGTAGGATCCCTCACTACCGCTGCCTCAAGGACTCCTATTTGGGATTGTATCGCTCGTTCATGGGCACCCAATTTCGTCCTCCCACCCACTACCCCACCATAAATGCTCCCCGAACGGTGTCTTTGTATGCATCCCACTGGATCAAAACATCCGGATGGGAGGCATTATGGGCCCAGTAATCATAATGTGTGACCTCTAAGGCAGAGGAAACTTCCTCCACCTGAAGCCACCCAGGATGCATTCTCCACAGGTGTGAGGAGGTACGTGGACCCAGGAATAAAGTAACTATTAAGGCAGAATGATCTGAGATCCCTCTACTAGTATAACACACTTCACTTACCGCTGGTAATAGGTCAGCTGAAGCAAAGGCTAGATCAATACAAGAAAAAGGACTTGTGCACCGAGGAATAAAAGGAGAAAACGGAGTCAGCCGGATACTTCCACATCCAGAGGTCAGTAAGGCCCCAGACGTCAAGAAGCCAATGCAGATGAGCCGGGGTCCGCAGCACTGGTGCGATCAAGCCGAGGATCAGTAACAGCATCGAAGTCTCCTATAAAAAGAACAGGGTCAGTAGGGAAGGAAGTCAGTTTATCCGTAAGCGAATCCAGCAAGGCAACATGAAAAGGAGGCGGCACATACAGAGAGACCGATGTGAAGCAGAAGGAAGACCATGCACAATGTAGGATCACATACCTACCGAAGTGGTCACAGGAAACCTGGGAGACTACCAGAGGCAAGGATTTAGATACCAGGACGGAGACCCCTCTTTATTTATTTTTTATTATATTTATTTATATAGCGCCTACCGATTCCGCAGCGCTTACAATTATGGGGTACAAACAAAGACAAGTATCAGACATAAAATGACACAATAACTATTCAAACAAGAGGTGTGGGGATATATTGAGGATATGTTGAGGCCAATTAGAGAATTTTATAGGCCTGTCTGAAGAGATGTGTTTTTAGGCCACGTTTGAAACTATGTATGTCGTTTTTGAGTCTGAGGGATTGAGGGATAGCATTCCAGAGACCCGGTGCAGCACGAATGAAGTCTTTGAGACGGGAGTGAGAAGTTCGGATTATAGAAGATGTTAGTGTGAGATCATTAGCAGACCGGAGAGAACGTGTAGGATGGTAGACAGAGATGAGAGAGGAGATGTAGGGATGCATTGTGGAGAGCTTTGTGTGTGAGACTGAGGATTTTGTACTGTATTCTGGACTGAATTGGTAACCATTGTAGTGACTGGCACAGGGAGGAGGCGTCGGTGTAGCGGCTGTAGAGGTAGATGAGTCTGGCTGCAGCATTAAGGATGGACTGGCGAGGAGAGAGTTTGGAGAAAGGAAGGCCTATTAGTAAAGAGTTACAGTAGTCGAGGCGGGAGTGAATCAAAGCAATAATGAGAGTTTTAGCAGTTTCAGTAGTGAGAAACGGGCGGATTCTTGAAATGTTTTTGAGATGCAGGTGACTAGAACGTGAAAGAGACCGAATATGAGTAGTGAAAGACAGATCAGAGTCAAGTATAACTCCAAGACAGCGAGCCTGCTGCCCGGGAGTTATGGTAGTACCACATACCGAGATGGAAATGTCAGGGTTAGGTACAGTATCAGTTGATGGAGAAAAGACAAGAAGTTCTGTTTTAGAAAGCTTTAGTTTCAGATATAAAGAGGACATGATGTCTGAGACGGCAGAGAGACAGTCACTGGTATTCTGTAGGAGTGCAGGGGTGATGTTGGCTAGGGACAAGTAAGAATGATATCCCTTCGCAACCCACACCCTCTTTTGACCTGTAAGGCGAGTTTCTTGCAAACAAATGATATGCGGGGACAGTCTCTTTACAAAATCTAGGCACAGTGCTCTCTTAAACTTGGAATTAAGGCCGCCGACTTTCCAACTGAATACTTTAAGGGACCCCATCATGAAGCCGGTGAGAAGCACAAACAGGGCCCAACACGCCATACAGAAACCAGTCAACTAGGGGAGCTCCCAGGCTCACCACATGCAACCAGACAACAAGGACAGACAACAAAGACACCACACCTCAGAACAGAAAAAACAAATATGAACTGGATAACATTCCCAAAACAAATCCTTGTCTAACACTAACTAAACCAGTGCAGACCTGTACCCCAAACAAGAGAACCATATCATGCGAGTGCAGGAGCTACTTACAATCCACCAACCACCGCCCAGTAAACGAAAGTCAATAACCCACTGACCGTCCAGCCGGGGAAATCGTACTTCGGCCAACTACTACTCCAATCCTACACCACTAACTAAGGGAGTAGGCAGTCCAGCAAGGAGATCAGTCTGGCGGCTGAGCAGCCCTAGGGGCAGCCTCCGCCCACTGCATTGCTTCAGTAGGTGAAGTGAAGAATTTGGTAGTGCATTTGTCAGGGATGGTCCGAGTTTGAGGCTTTCAAATGTGATTGACTGTGCTGTTATATACTGCTAAGTGTTGACATAAGAAAATATACACCAGACAGGTTGTTGGTATGAACTCTCTATTAGCAGGAAACTCAGCTGTTTCCCCAAAAGAGTTCTGTTTAATCCATGAAGTACATTTAGTTTTTACATTGGACAAAGAAGGAGGTTTAGTTATGACATCAAAATTAGCATGTTACATTTTGATTGGTTGTTTGATTATTGTGTTCGTATATATTAGCATATCTTGTGTTCATTAATTTCTTGGCAGAAGTTTCTCTACTGGGAAATTCCACAGTTCTCTGTTCATCAGATATTTTGTCTTTTACTCCTTATCTCAGTTGTATTGGCGTCATTGCAAGGCCTCAATCGTAGTCAAGAGTATATTGCAAGCTGATGTATATGGGTTAAGGGTAGGGAACAAATATATTTTTCCATCAGCAATAGCATATTAGTATTAGTATTAATATATTGATCAGTCATCAGAACCATAAGGGTCATCCCTATAAATCCCCCCCTAAAAGATATATTTGTTACGGTACAATACATCTCTCCCTAGAAGATATTGCGCTTAATAGTCTCAGGTTCAGGTGAGAAAAATAAAAAACTGGTATGGGATGCTTCACTGGTTTGAGACGAGCGCCTCATTGTGAACCCCACCCCCCTTTGCACCCAGACTGATCCTTCACCTGAGACTCCTATATTAGCCCTACTCTGTTGGGTTTGCAATTGCACCATTGGCATACAGGATGCTTATTCTCCTGGAGGGAATTCTCTCGGTCATGCTTGGGTCTGATGTATCAATTAGGTTCAGATAAGATGAAATAGTAGGTTTAATATCCACATACATTGTCCCTGTTTGAAATGTGGCCTCTACAGTGGAGATTGTTTTCTTTACACAGGGGACTATGCAACATAAAATTATTATTCTCTGTTGTAGAGACTTGCCGGTGTTGTCTTCTTCTATTGGCACTCTGTGGTCTATAGTACCAGTCTGTCCCTGTGTTCCATCCCACTGCTCTCCAATAGTCACAGTTGTCCCCCCAGTAGTCATCTGTCACACATGTGTATATTGAATTGTCATCCCCATACATAAGACATTGTTTTGGCACCTTGGGACAATTCACAATGTCACAGTAGTCAAATTTAAAGGTAGCCACTTGGGCACTGGAAGAGTTATATCAAAACGTGGGATACAACTCTTGAGTCATTGTCAAGTCAGCCCAGTAGGGTGGTGGAGTCGGATTAGGTTGCTGGGTTTGCACGCCACTTATACGAAAAAGGATATGTATCAGGAGCATGGTATAGGAACCCTCTTGCAGTGTGAGGCGTATCCATGTTGATTTTCCTTCCAGTTTCACCGAAGTCAGAGTTGTCAGTAGAACCTGATAAGGACCTTCAAATCTAGGTTCCAGCGACCCCATCACGTGTCTTTTCATGATGAAAAAAACTCTGGGCTGATTTATATGGGCTGGAAAACGACCTAGAGTGGCATATGTCACACTGTGCTTGAGTAGGAGTGATGGAGGGTTGCAGGTACCCAATGTGCGATTCTATAACCTTTCAGCACTTTTACGACATGTGAGGGACTGGGCCCATACTACTACATATTTTTCTAATACTACTTTAGAGCTACAACTCTGTACATTTGGGTCATTACAGACGCTTTTTCATCTTTCATATAAAGATATGCCCCGAACCATACGTACCAATGTGCTGTTTAGTGACACACTAGCCACTTGGAAAGCAGTACGGACTACCATGGTATTTATCAAAGTTCTGTTAGTTATGGCACACACCGGCTTTGCAGCACTGTGCCAGAAACCCAATTGGTAGATTGTGGAAATCTAAAAACATTCTTTCCTTTAAAGATTTTCTAGACGAGGCCAGTGGAGTGTTCCTACGCTGGGAAGATTTCAGGACTAAATACAACTTACCGTCCTCTCACCGGTGGCTGTACAATCAGTTCCGCTCTTATTTTGGTGCCTTGGTGCGGGGATATGCAGTGGTTGAAAAACTAAATGATTTTACAGGCTGATGGGAGCCGGGGCGACGCACTATAACCATTCGTTCATCTACGCAACCATCAGGGATGTAGCGTTAAAGGGAGCGGCGACCAAGGCACTCATCAAATGGTCAACCCATTTAGATGACACAGACATACAGGCACATATGAAAGACGGCTTGACTGCGGCGGCTAGCGCTACTCCCCCTTATCTTACCCATTGTCCGAAATGTCAACTTTTCAGAGCAGATCTATGGCACTGTCTGTGGGACTGCCCACAGGTTGTGGTTTTGTGGCATGGAGTTCAGGACTTACTATTGCAAATCTGGGGCTGCTCTTTGCCACTCTCTCCAGAACCATATTTGTCCCATTATGTACCTGTCCGGGAATCGGACCCCCCTGACCGTGGAAGGCTGTCTAAAGGTATTCATCTTTTAATACTGGTTGTGAAACAATGCCTGCTGCGACACTGGCTGTTTCCATCGGTACCAAACTTAGAGGACGTTAAATCTGAGTTCCATTCAGTTTTACATAAAGAAATGCTGTTAGCCATACGTAATTCAGAATTACATGCCAAATCCTTTTTTCAAAAGTGGAGGGCTTACCTTCACTACCTCTCTGATGTTAGGGAACGTTATAGAATTGTGGGTCATTTTAAATCTACCTCTTGGTATAACTTGGAAAGTTTGAGGGACTCATTGGTAAACCTTAAATTACCAGACTAATATGATCCTAAGACCCTCTTTCTGTGAGCTCTTAGAGCTTTAGTAATAAATGTTTCTATTTCCATTTTCTGCTAAGGGGTGCAGAGGCAGGAGACGAGCTGGGCATTGGCTTTTGATAGATTGCTACAAGTTCTCTCTATATAATGAGTCACTCGGAGTCTTGCATAGTGTCACAGTTTTTCTTTTCTTTTATTCTGAACACGCCGCAATGGGAAGGTTAATTGGTTTTCTTTTGTTTCTTTTTGTTTTTATTCCTTGGTTTATGTACATTTTTGAACAACTGCCTCTTATCTGTCTCATATACTATATGTAAAATACCAGAAGATATGCATGCCTATATCCTATGTCAGTGGTTTCTGTAACAACTATAGATTACCATGTCAGTTGTTTTTGCTTGATGTTTGATCCGGTCATCCAGATCTGTATATTGTGTATTGCATACTTTTGGAATAAAATGTATTTAAAAAAAAAAACTCTGGGCTGCAGATTGTGTGACTTCCTGGTTCAGCGACTGGATCTGGAATGGAAGAGTAAAACTGCAACATGTGTTACTTTCAGCTCATTACACAGTATGATAACAAACTTTACCAAACTATCATTTCCTGTACTGAGGGTAGTAACATCCTAGCTTAGGGACCCCCCCAAGAGTGTCTCATATGGGGTTAGGCCTGTTGGCCGTCGGGGTGTGTTTCGAACAGAGTACATTGCTATGGGCAGAACATCTTGCCATGGAAGGGATGGTTCTTTACTGGCTTTTAGGATTTTGTTCTTTAGGGTGCCATTCAGTCTTTCAACTTTCCCACTGCTCCGGGATGATATGGAGTATGGAGTCCAAGGTCTGCTCCCACCATTTTTCAAAGTTCTCTTGTAATATCCGCAATGACAGCCGGCACTTGGTCGCTTTCAATTACTTCAGGGACTCCAGATATGCATACCAGCTCTGGTAGTAGTTTCCTTACAGTAGTCTTTGCTGTAATATTAGTGACTGGGTAGGCTTTTGGCCATCCTGAGTCCACTGCTATTAGCACGTACTCAAACTTTCCACTTTTGGGCAATTGCATATGGTCATTCTGGATCCTCTGAAATGGATAGCAAGGTTTAGCCAAGTGTTTTTTCGGAGTAACTTTTGTTCTTCAAGGGTTACAGGTGTTGCAAATGTGACATCCCTTGACATATTGTTTAACTGGTGTTGTTATTCCTGGTGCAAGGTAGATTACCGTATTTATCGGGGTATACCACGCACCGGCCTATAACACGCACCCTCATTTTACCAAGGATATTTGGGTAAAAAAAGTTTTTTACCCAAATATCCATGGTAAAATGAGGGTGCGTGTGTGTGCATGTGTATACCCCGATATACCCCCAGGAAAGGCAGGGGGAGAGAGGCCGTCGCTGCCCGCTTCTCTCCCCCGGCCTTTCCTGGGGTCTAGAGCGCTGCTGTCGGCCCTTCTCACCCCCTGGTTATCGGCGCCGTTGCCCGTTCTGTCCCCCTGACTATCGGTGCCGGCGCCGATAGCCAGGGGGAGAGAAGCGGCGCCGACAGCCAGGGGGAGAGAAGGGGCAGCGGCACCCATTGCCGGCCCCGCTACCTCCCCCCATCCCCGGTGGCATAATTACCTGAGTCGGGTCCGCGCTGCTGCAGGCTTCCGTCGTGCGTCCCCAGCGTCGTTGCTATGCACGGCGCACTGACGTCATACGCCGCGCCGTTCAGCGCATAGCAACGACGCCGGGGACGCACGACGGAGGCCTGCAGCAGCGCGGACCCGACTCAGGTAATTATGCCACCGGGGATGGGGGGAGGCAACGGGGCAGCGGCGCCGGCAATGGGTGCCGCTGCCCCTTCTCTCCCCCTGGCTGTCGGCGCCGCTTCTCTCCCCCTGGCGCCGGCACCGATAGTCAGGGGGACAGAACGGGCAGCGGCGCCGATAACCAGGGGGTGAGAAGGGCCGACAGCAGCGCTCTAGACCCCAGGAAAGGCCGGGGGAGAGAAGCGGGCAGCGACGGCCTCTCTCCCCCTGCCTTTCCTGGGGGTGTATCGGCGTATAACACGCACACAGACTTTAGGCTAAAAATTTTAGCCTAAAAAGTGCGTGTTATACACCGATAAATACGGTATTTTAATAGAAGTGATCATTTGTTTTTTTCCTCTGTGGGTGACTCCATGAGCCCATAGAGTCACCCCCGGGTAAAGGGCTTGGGGAAGATAAATCTTGTTTGCTTTTCTCCATAGGCTGTCTGAGTTCAGCTCCCATTTTCTCCCATATACTCTTTCCCTTGTCCAAGGCTTGAGTCTAGAACGGTTTCAGTGTCTTGAGTCCGAGGTTTTCCTTTTCCTCTTCTGGTTCTTCTGATCCTTTCTTCTGTCTTCTTGTCACCACGTATACCCCTGATTCCTCTCGAGCAAGGGGCAGTATTGCAGTTTCTTTAGCTGCCTGGTCTGCCAAAAAATTTCCTTCGGTTTCTTCAGAGTCCAATCTTCTGTGCGCTTTGACTTTGATGATTGCCACTGGTTCAGGCAATTTTAAGACTTCAATCAGGGTTCTGGCAGCTTCAAAGTTCTTTATAGGGGGTTCCACTTGCAGTCATGTACCCCCTCAAGGCCCAATTTAATCTGAAGTCCACTCCATGCTCATCAGCAGAGTCCGTGTAGATGTCCGTGTAGATTTTGGCAGTTGGTCCTTCCGAAATGCGTCAGGCTTCCGCCTCTTGTGCTGAAACATGGGGAATGAGTAGTCTTGCTCGCAGAACTTCGAATGGGCTATCCTGTGTAGAAGTTGCCACTTTCATCAGCATATCTGGACCCGTCTGTGTAGAGCGTAAAGGTTGCATTGTCCAATGGTGTTTCTTGGACCGTTGGTAGGTGTGATGTCTCCATTTCCATAACCTCTAAACAATTGTGCTTAGGGTCACCGAGGTCTTCGACATTTTGTTGTTTCTTTTTCTTCCTCCTTTCTTCCATTCCTCCTGGATTGAGGATTGCACATCTTTGAAGAGTGACTTTATCCGGGAGTAACAGAGAGAATTGAAGCCTCACTTGTCTTTGTAGAGAAAGTGGATTTCTTTGGCATTGAGTCAAAATAGCTTTCAGATCATATGAAGCGAGGGTAATGGTAGAATGTCCAAGAATGATGTCAAATCTTGTCCAAAAGGTCTTTAGCAGCTATCAAAGTTCAAAGGCAGGGGGGTGCAGTTTGTGCAACAGGATCTAGTCTGCATAAGTAGTATCCAAACTGTCTCAATTTGTCTCCATGTTTTTGTGCAAGGACTCCAGAGGTATGGCCCTTTGTTCCAGAGAGAAACAAATAAAACGGTAGTTCATAGTTCGGGATGCCAAGTGCAGGAGCGGACATAAGGTCTTGCAGGCGGTTCAAACCCTGTATGGCTTCCCATGAAAGAGGTTGCTTCTGAGATATAGTTGGAATGGCATCATACAGAGGTTGCATCAGTGCCAAGGCATCAGAGATCCATTGTCTGTAGTAAGAGATCATACCAAGAAATGCCTGTAGTTGCTTGACAGTTGTAGGTATAGGAATCTCTTGCGTGGCTTGCCAAGGATGGCTTGCTTCCTGACTTCTGTCAGGTGTTTAACACCTTGAGAGATACAATGTCCTAGGAAGACTACTTTTTGTTGTGCCCATTGAACTTATTAAAGGGACATCTTGCAGTTGATTGAGGCACGGAAAGATAGTAGATCAACTGAAGTGGTGGCACACTCATCTTGCGACTCCTCAGATTGTCCTCTTGGGGTCTTCTTCTTTAACGGAAATAAAGAGGTGTTTGCTGGTGAAACACATTTGATTAATGCTCCATTCTTGAGAAGAGTTGTAATTTGTTAAGATACAGAAGCTTCTTGATTGGCTTAGAAACCTAGAATGTGTCGGCAGATAAGAACCATTTGGCCCATCTAGTCTGCCCAATAATCTGAATACTATGAATAGTCCCTGGCCCTATCTTATATAAAGGATAGCCTTATGCTTATCCCATGCATGTTTAAACTCCTTCACTGTATTTGCAGCAACCACTTCTGCAGGAAGGCTATTCCATGCATCCACTACTCTCTCAGTAAAGTAATACTTCCTGGTTTTATCCTGCAATCCATGTATTAGTTTAGTAGCTCTTCTTTGAACTCTCTCTAGAGTATCTATATCCTTCTGAAGATACGGCCTCCAGTACTGCGCACAATACTCCAAATGAGGTGTCACCAATGTTCTGTACAGCGGCATGAGCTCTTCTCTCTTTCTACTGCTTATACCTCTCCCTATACATCCAAGCATTCTGCTAGCGTTTCCTGGTGCTCTATTACATTGTCTTCCTACCTTTAAGTCTTCTGAAATAATTACTCCTAAATCCCTCTCCTCAGATACTGAGGTCAGGGCTGTGTCAAATAATCTATATTCTGCCCGAGGGTTCTGACCATTCTTCTAGTTTGCCTAAATCCTTTTCCATTTGGCGGATCCCTCCAGGAACATCAACCCTGTTACATATCTTTGTGTCATTAGCAAAAAGACATACCTTACCATCGAGACCTTCTGTAATATCAGTAATGAAGATATTAAACAATATTGGTCCCAGTACAGATCCCTGCGGTATCCCACTGGTGACAAGACCTTGCTCTGAATATTCTCCATTGACTACAACCCTCTGTTGTCTGTTACTCAGCCACTGCCTAATCCACTTGGGGTAATATTGGGGTACTTTTGGAATCTTGGCACCAGGTTTCAAAAAGACCTTAACAAATGGAACAGGCAAGAGTCCAATATCATCTGGGCCTTTGGACAAGACATGGTCAGGAATTTGTTGCAGGCAGACATCGGGAATAGTCTTTGTTGGGATGTTCATGACATCAGTGGAGAGGCTTGCAGGACACAAAGTTCTTCAGGTGTGAGTGCTTGGGTTGATGGTCCATATTATGACTGTTTTGTGACATCATTGGCCTTACAGTGGCTGAATTCAGTAGTTGACAGGAGGTCAAGTCTGTTTCTGTAGTTTCGCTTGACTTGTCCGCGTTTACCACATCTGTAGCTGATGATCGTTCTGATGGGTGATCTTGGAGGCGGATAATTCGAAACACTGTACTAAGCAGGAACGGTTTGGAACTGAGGGACATAATTCTGAACCGGGTATTGTGCTGTAGCATTAAGAATCATCGGTGAATCTTGACAGATTGACATATCAGAGCTCTTCTTAGTAGGTGCCACTCCAGTTTGTTTTTCAATAGCTTTGACAATGAGTAAGAGCTGCTTTGGTTCAAGTGTCACATATTCAGGCCTGGTGTCCGTAAGCCTTTTATTGGTAGCATCATGGAGGCCAGTAACAAAGGTACTAATGAAGTGTCTTATGGAATTTGCTTCCTAGGTCATAACCTTGATCCTGGGACAGATTAAGTAGTCTGCAGAAAAACTTTTCATCTGATTCCATAGGTTCCTGAGAGGCATCAGAGAAATTGGTGGAGCTTGAAGCTAGTCTGTCTCTGACCCAGCCTTGTAGTTGTTGGCAGAATTCCATTCCAGAGGAGAGTGTCTCCTTGTCCATAATAGCAGAGCTGTCAAGGCTGGCGGAAATGATAGGCCAGAAGGCGTCTCCTGGTTTGATAGAGACTAGATTATATAAATCCTTCAATACTGATGAAAAGGTTTATTGAATTTGCTTGATTATTCTGTAGAAAGGCATTGGCTGTTTCTCTGGGACAGGAAGTTGGGCTACAAGATTATTTACTTGCACCGAGGTAAACAGAACACATTTACAAAGAGTTTCTGAAAGAGGTTTTTCAGACCCTTTATTTCCACCACTGTAGGTAAGTGGTATTGGCATAGTTTGCGATTGACTGGATTCACCAAAACTATGCAACAGATCTCTGGAATCATAAGGCTGTATGGGCAAGAGTTTAGATGGTGTGGATCTGGGTAATCCACCTTGTAGGTTCTGAATCCTCATGTGGCATTGGGTGTTTACCTAAGAGGTTAGGTTTCTTGAGCAGGTTGACAGCATCCACCAGAGCTTGGACTGTTTCGTATGTTTTAGAGATAAGCCTGATTTCTTGCAATGTTGGTACTGGCTAGTGATTCTTAACACTGGACACTATTTCATTGACACAGATATTAGGAGGAAATCCAAAGAGTCCAGAACTGATGGGTGGAATGGCCAAAGAGGAAATTTCCTTCTCTCCAGTTAGATCAAGAATGTGGTGTATTGCAGACTGAAGCTGCCTTATGCAGGATTCATGTTGGGCAGAGGAATTCTGGGGCCAACAACATGTATTATTATGTTGTCCCAGAGCCTGTAATGGCCAGTTGGGAGGTTGAAATGGGCCCTTGTTGTAGTACCAACAGATCAGAGTCATGCTGTATACTAGTCCCCCCTGCATGCACTAAGGCAGCTGCAAGGCCATCATTATGCTGAAGATATGAATTTGCAGGGTTATCTATAGCTTGCACTTGCTGGGTTTCCATGGAACCCATGCCAACCCGGAGTAAGGTGTTATTCCAGATCTTTGTTCCAAGGGCCGGTTGAAAAGTTTCAGACACCATACTTGATCTAATGGTTTGGTACATGTTACTGTTGGAGGTATTGGGAGGCATATGAAATTGCACCACAGTAGGTGTGATTGAATTAACAGGTGAAAGTGGTATCTTTCCTGGGGACTGATGATGATGATCAGTGATAGGAGACTGATGATGATCATCATTGGTAGGAGACTGAAATCGTGCATGGGGGTTCATCTTGGGCTGGAGGACTGTCTTCACTGGGTAGAGAGGTCTGACTTCTTGGTGAGGCCTAGCAATTATTAGCAGAATGAAATACAGAGCTTTCCGGTGACGGTTGATCTGGGAGTGTGTGGGTTTGATTTGCATATAAGCCAGGGATCTGGTCATTAGGTACAAAGTAACCCCCATCCTGAGTCATACCTGGAAAGAGATCAAGTGCTTCAGCACTAGGATGACTGCTAGAGGAAGTTCCATTTGGAAACCTTCCAGCAACTGGCAAGGCCTGTTTGGGTGTACTGGATGAGGGCTCATTACAGGGAATAAGTAGATTGGGTATTCCAAGTTGGCTGACAGTAGAGGAAGTGGGTGAGGCAGCACTTCCTGGTCCTCCAAGATGTCTGGCAGCACAGGAAGTGGGTTGAGCAGCACTTCCTGGTACTCCAAGATGGCTGACAGCACAGGAAGTTGATGCAGAAACATGGCCACCAGTAGAAGGAGGTAGAACGGGATATAGTGGGGCCGGTCCATTTTGGGGATTTCTACTTTTGCAGTATACGCAGGTGCTGTTGCAGTACATGGTGGAGCATTTACAGGCCAGGCTTAGCCGCAGGAAACAGTCTTTTACTGACGGCAGGTTTTGCTGACCACAATGAGGACACAACCAACAGCTAGGATCATCATCATCATTATCGAGCGGTGATAAGTCTTTGTAATACAGATACATAATCAGATTTCTCTTCATATCTCTGTATTCCTCCTCCACATATCTTTCTTTAGCAATAGCGCATGAAGCATGGTGCCATGCCTGGGCAGATGCCAGCAAATCAATATGTTCTAAAATCCCTTTATGCTGTTTAAGAGCCTCAGACCATAGATCTTGGTGTAATCTACGCTTCTCAGGCAAATTGCATACAGCCATTCATTTTTTCATTTTGTCAAGACACTTCTTTTCCCTCACGATGCATCACTGTCATGTGGCTCTTTACTCCCAGGGAGGGAGGGAGTTTGCAATCAGCTCATATTTTACCCTTTAAAGTTAACCAGCACAGGAAATAAAAAGTTTCAAAGCTTTTAAAGTCTCAGGTAGAGTAAGGGTTGCAAATTACCCTATTAGCAAAATCTCTCAGTGGACTGGCCGTACACAAATTGGTATCCAGCACTAAACAAAAAGTTTTGTCAACCAAAGTTTGCCTCCTGATGCTAATCTCTGATACTCAAGTACACTGAACTGATATATATAATCAGCAGGATGCAAAAAATTTACCAAGGATACAGTACAGAGTTTATTGGGCTGGAACTAGCAGCAGTACTTTGCGCAATAGTTATCCCTTGGTACATTTACTGAACTGGCATATTCCCCTCAGCAGTACACGATTGCCCTCTGGTACGTATACTCGAACTGATACAACACATATCTCTCTCTATTCATTTATCAGGAGTACCCTGTGGAAAATTTACCAGATACACTCCTATTTGCCGGAGATAGAAAAAATCTCTAAAAATCTACAGCACTTTTCAAAATGTCAAAAATCTAAATTAAAATCCTTGCAAAACATTCTCTGTATTGTAGAATATCTTGTTAGGTTTCCCCTGCCATTGAAAAAAATAATCTGAAGGAATCTTATTAACCCCTTAAGGACGCAGCCCATTTGGGCCTTAAGGACGCAGACAATTTAATTTTAACTTTTTTGTTTTTTCCTCCTCGCCTTAACACCTTAAGGACTCAGGGTTTTTCCGTTTTTGCACTTTCGTTTTTTCCTCCTTACCTTTAAAAAATCATAACCCTTTCAATTTTCCACCTAAAAATCCATATTATGGCTTATTTTTTGCGTCGCCAATTCTACTTTGCAGTGACATTAGTCATTTTACCCAAAAATGCACGGCGAAACGGAAAAAAAAATCATTGTGCGACAAAATAAAAAACACGCGCCATTTTGTAACTCTTGGGGGCTTCCGTTTCTACGCAGTGCATATTTCGGTAAAAATTACACCTTATCATTATTCTGTATGTCCATACGGTTAAAATGATACCCTACTTATATAGGTTGGATTTTGTCGCAAATCCTAACTACATGCAGGAAAATTTATACGTTTAAAAATGTCATCTTCTGACCCCTATAACTTTTTTATTTTTCCACGTACAGGACGGTATGAGGACTCATTTTTTGCGCCGTGATCTGAAGTTTTTTTTGTTATGATTTTTGTTTTGATCGGACTTTTTGATCACTTTTATTCATTTTTTAATGGTATAAAAAGTGACCAAAATACGCTTTTTTGGACTTTGGAATTTTTTTGCGCGTACGCCATTGACCTTGCGGTTTAATTAATGATATATTTTTATAGTTCGGACATTTACGCACGTGGCGATACCACATGTTTATTTATTTATTTTTTTTACACGGTTTTATTTTTTTTTTATGGGAAAACTTTTATTAGGGAAGGGGTTAAATGACCTTTATTAACACTTTTTTTTTACATATTTTTTTCAGTGTTATAGGTCCCATAGGGACCTATAACACTGCACACACTGATCTCTCATCCTGATCACAGGCGTGTATTAACACGCCTGTGATCAGTGTTATCGGCGCATGACTGCTCCTGCCTGGATCTCAGGCACGGAGCAGTCATTCGTCGATCGGACACCGAGGAGGTAGGTAAGAGCCCTCCCGGTGTCCGGTCAGCTGTTCAGAACGCCGCTATTTCACCGCGGCGGTCCCGAACAGCCAGACTGAGCAGCCGGGTCACTTTCACTTTAGAAGCGGCGGTCAGCTTTGACCGCCGCTTCTAAAGGGTTAATACCGCACATCGCTGCGATCGGCGATGTGTGGTATTAGCCGCGGGTCCCGGCCGTTGATGAGCGCCGGGACCGACGCGAGATGATGCGGGATCGCGGCGCGATCCCGCTTCATATCGCGGGAGACGGCGCAGGACGTAAATATACGTCCTGCGTCGTTAAGGGGTTAAAAAAATCATAACTTTTATATTTTCATCCACAGACTAGTATGAGGGGTTGTGTTTTGCGCGACCAGTTGTCCGTTGTAATGCCATCACTCACTTTACCATTAAATGTATGGTGCAACCAAAAAATACTATTTGTGTGGCGAAATTAAAAAGAAAACCGCAATTTTGCTAATTTTGGAAGGTTTTTTTTCACGCCGTACAATTTACGGTAAAAATAACGTGTTATTTATTCTTTGGGTCAATACGATTAACATGATACCCATGATATCATACTTTTCTATTACTGTTGCGCTTAAAAAAAAAATCGCAAACTTTTTAACCAAATTAGTATGTTTAAAATCCCCTTATTTTGAAGACCTATAACTTTTTTTCTTTTTTCCGTATAAGTGGCGGTATGAGGGCTCATTTTTCTCGCCGTGATCTGTACTTTTATTGATACCATATTTGCTTATATAGAACTTTTAATCCATTTTTTATTAAAAAAAATTTGGGAATAAAATGTTATAAAATGTATTTTGGACTTTTTTTTTATTTTTACGTTCACGCCGTTCACTGTACGGTATCATTAGCATTTTATTTTAATAGTTCAAATATTTATGCATGCGGCGATACCAAATATATATATCAAATATTTTTTTAACACTTTTTGGGGGTGAAACAGGGAAAATGGGACAATTTGTTTTTATTGGGGGAGGGGGTTTTTCAAATTTTTTTACTTTATTTTCTTACTTTTACACTTTAATAGTCCCCATAGGGGACTATTTATAGCAATCACTCGATTGCTAATACTGTTCAGTGCTATGTATAGGACACAGCACTGATCAGCATTATCGGTCATCTTCTGCTCTGGTCTGCGGGAAGGCCTTTTGAAAAAAAACTGAAATCAGTCGCTTCCTATAACCATCAATAAGCTTCTTACACCTCTCAGCTGGAATGTTGCACCACTATTCCTTTGCAAACTGCTCCAGTTCTCTCTTATTGGAAGGGCGCCTTTTCCCAACTGCAATTTTAAGATCTGTCCACAGGTGTTCAAAGGGATTTAGATCTGGACTCATTGCTGGCCACTTCAGAACTCTCCAGCACTTTGTTGCCATCCATTTCCGGGTGCTTTTTGACGTATGTTTAGGATCTTTGTCCTGCTGGAAGACCCAAGATCTCGGATGCAAACCCAGCTTTCTGACACTGGGCTGTACAGTGCGACCCAAAATCCATTGGTAATCCTCAGATTTCATGATGCTTAGCACACATTCAAGACACCCAGTGCCAGAGGCAGCAAAACAACCCCAAAACATCATTGAACCTTCACCAAATTTCACTGTAGGTACTGTGTTCTTTTCTTTGTAGGCCTCATTCTGTTTTCGGTAAACAGTAGAATGATGTGCTTTACCAAAAAGCTCTAACTTGGTCTCATCTGTCCACAAGACGTTTTCCCAGAAGGATTTTGGCTTATTCAAGTTCATTTTGGCAAAATTTAGTCTTGCTTTTTTATGTCTGTCAGCAGTGGGGTCCTCCTGGGTCTGCCATAGCATTTAATTTAATTTAAATGTCACTGATAGTTCACGCTGACACTGATGCTCCCTGAGCCTGCAGGACAGCTTGAATATCTTTTAGAATTTGTTTGGGGCTGCTTATCCACCATCTGGACTATCCTGCGTTGACACCTTTCATCAACTTTTCTCTTCCGTCCACACCCAGGGAGATAAACTACAGTGTCATGGGTTGCAAACTTCTTGATAATGTTGCACACTGTGGACAAAGGCAAATGTAGATCTCTGGAGATGGACTTGTAACCTTGAGATTTTTCACAATTTTGGTTCTCAAGTCCTCAGACAGTTCTTTTTTCCTCTTTCTGTTGTCCATGCTTAGTGTGGCACACACAGACACACAATGCAAAGACTAAGTGAACTATCCTCCTTTTTATCTGCTTTCAGGTGTGATTTTTATATTGCCCACACCTGTTATTTGCCCCAGGTGAGTTTAAAGGAGCATTACGTGCTTAAAACAATCTTATTTATCCACAATTTTGAAAGGGTGCCAATCATTTTGTCCAAACGATTTTTGTAGTTTTGGTGTGTCATTATGTCCAATTTGCCTTTTTTCCTCCCTTTTTTGGTTTAATTCCAATACACACAAATGGAATAAACATGTGTATAGCAAAACATGTGTTACTGCAATCCTTTTCTGTGAAAAATACCTCCCCCAGCTCCGAGCACCTCCGAGGAGGAGAGAGGAGGAAAATCATTCAGCGCTCCACCCTGCCCCCAGCAGCAGCAAGGACGTACAGGAGAAGGAGCACAAACATACAGGAGAAGTAACGCAGCATCATGTATAGCTGGGGCAGAGCGGAGCACTGGATTCTCTTCCTCCAAGCTGTGTGTTTGGAAATCTCCAGAGAGCTGAGGGGAGGTGCAGACACATATTTATCTGGAGCACAGAAAGCTCCAGCACACCAGCTCTATTTTTGTTTCGGCTAAAGGCCAAAATAAAATTTTTGCCTGATACACCGACATCACAGGTCCTTCAACCACAATCCTTCATCACAGCTTTGCCCCACTTTACTCAACAAGCTTCACTTCCTCTAGGTGAAAACCACTCCACCTCCTGCAAACCGCATACCGCAAAACCATGCCCCCTTTTATTTTCGGCATACAATCTCTTCATCACAGCTCAGCCCCTGAGCAATCTGAGGACGGGATATTAGGACAAGAGCATCCTAATATCACAAATTTTAAGTTAAAAGACAGGCAACGCTAAGATCATAGCTCATAGCAATAGAAGGGTTTTGATTTTAGCAGGACCAATTGTACTTTGTGTTGTCATTTTTCCATACAATATTCTGTGAAACTGAATAAAAAAAATATTTGTCAGTATGACAGGTTTTTTGGGGGATTGGGGTGGGATTAAGAATTTTACCATAGAGCCTCCTGAATCCTATTTATACCTCTGCCTTAGACAAGTTGTTCTATGCCAGTTTTGCACTTTTGCCCATGGAGAGCCCACTACTGCTTTTTTTACTCCACAAATAAAGTGTTATGAAATGTCTGTCACTGATATGTAAGTTATTCAGTACATTCAAGACCCTCAGGTTCCACTGGGTGGGCAGGGTATAGCCCTCAGTCAGCTGCAGTGTGCACTTTGAGTGACCGACTTGGCTGGCCACTAACACAGGGCAGTGTCTGAGATCATCACTGTTCATTGGCCAGCCTAGTCCTGGAGCAGGCTGGCAGCACAACACATTGTTTGGCTCTGGTGCCTTCACTTAAAGGAGAAAGGGTTAGTGCCGCCAGCTGAGATTGCCCGACGTTTGGGAAGTGCAGAGGATGGTCTGATGGGTGATGCAGTTATGTGCACCTGCCAGGAGCAGTGCAGTTTTGTGCATTAATAAAAGAAGAAAAGACGACCCCTACTTGGCCCCAAAATGTTCTTCTGTAGGCAAATTCTTTATTTGCCTGGGGTGAAAAATAGGTGCATGCATGGTGCTTTTTCCAGCTATTGGCGTATGATACATTGTAGAATAAACTGATGCATGAGCCACAATCCTAATAAAAAACTATTCAAGAAAAACATTGCTGGTCACTCGACCAATTTGAGATTTACTGCCAGGGATGGCATTGGCCAATAGATTTAAAGAAGGTCCGCTGTATAGCAGCTGTACCACCTCATTAAAATCTGGTACAGATTACAGGCCACATAAAGACAACACTATATATAGACAACACTCCTACCAATACACAATGTACAAACTGGCTAGTGAAGGCAAAAACTGGGTGCCCATAGGGCACCTGGACACCTGTAGTGATTCTTTAAGGATGAAGAAATTCTGCATTAATTGGAATTCTAGCACCTCCAAGATGCTCGAATTTGTGTCCATTTAATGTATTTCACTAAATGAACAGACACTACAGTTATTGCCAGAGAATACGAGATCCATGTGTACAACAAAATAACATCACGATAAAAGCAGGAACTTTTGCAGGAGTTTTGCATGACAGACAACAACAAACTTTCCTTGATGGGGTCCCAGTGGTTTGACACCCAACCCCCCCCCCCCCATGCGATCTATAACTTATCCCCTTTCACTTGGATAGGGAATAAGTTATCTTTCACTACAGAACTCCTTTAAGAGAGCCTTTCTGGATCTGGAATTTAGATACTAGACATCCACATGGTCTAAACTTAAAAATTGACCTCATGTACACTTATTAGCCTTTCTGGATTTTACATATATTTACTATGTGAGCTATTTATATGTGTTTTCTTATTTTTTAATTTTTTTCCCCCAATATCCACCAGCAAGCTATACATTTTAAAATCCCAGGATACTCATATTAAAACATTTTGATCCAAATTATGCAGCATTTCTTTTATTTGTAGCACATAAAGTTTAATGTGATCCAATAAAGTTTGTGTAGCATGCATTTTAAGTGCTTCCTGTGAAACTTAAAGGGAATCTGTCAGAAGTGTCACCTGTACTGACCTTTTGGCAGTGCAGGTTTGTTTGTAGTGCAGGTAACATTGATTAAAATCCATGGCCCCATTCAGCCATTACTGTCATTAATCGGTTGATAATAATAAGTGGGGTTTGTGCACAGGCAGCGCTCTTGGAGCACACTGATGTCACGGCTGCTTCTTAAAGCTTGCTCTCAGCTGGGTGGAGTGAAGAAGGAGCAGCCGTGATGTCAGTGTGCTCCTGAAGCGCCATCTGTGCACCAAGCCTGCTGATTATCATCAACCATGTAAGGAGGAGAACAGGCGAACGGGGGCCACGGATAAGCCTGTGGTAAGTATAATTTTTTGTTCAGTGTCACTCGCACTACAAGCCTGTACCAACAGGTTAGTGTGGGCGTCACTGATGACAGATTTCCTTTTAACCACAGTGGTTGAATTGTTGCAAGGCGCTGAGTACTACTTTTATTACTTCTACATTTATTGGAAAGTTCAAAAGTGATGATAATTATGATTGGGCAGACTAGATGGGCCAAATGGTTCTTATCTGCTGACACTGTTTCTATGTGACCTGAATCTACAACCATTTTTGTATAAACTGTTATGTAGATAACAAGCAATACCTGACAGTGCAGTAGACTTGCATGTTTTTAATAATGTGAAGAAAGTAACTATACTATGTATTTTGTAGAAATGAGAAAAGCCATGACTACTATACCACAGAATTTTTGTATCATCTGTATTCAGCTGAAGGAAAGGGCATTTTTGACTGCCGTACAAATGTTCTTGGACACTTGCAACAGGTAAGTAAAACTGTGCAAGTAGAAGGTTAATTTGTTACATTTAGGTTAAAGCATTTTAAGTAGCTTATGTATTACTTGGCTAAAGCGGTTGGTCAAATGTTTTATTATATTTGAATATCATTTAGACAAATATTTAAATAGAATGTTTTATTAGAAAATAACCAGTTGTTTTAAATCAGTTTTTTTTAAACTATTTTTTTTAAGAATCTTTGGTGTTTTTTTGTTTGTTTGTTTATTACGCTTTAATTTACGAAGTTATAAAATAATCATTTAA
Organism: Hyla sarda; assembly: GCF_029499605.1. NCBI lineage: Eukaryota > Metazoa > Chordata > Amphibia > Anura > Hylidae > Hyla > Hyla sarda. The sequence continues at coordinate 142,410,403 of NC_079196.1, forward strand.
TCTTGCAGTTTTTATTCTGGGCACTAAACCGAATATCCTCTTAAGGACATAGCCAAATTTTAATTTTTTTTGCATTTTAATTTTTATTCTTCTTGCCTTTTAATGACCTTTTACCTTCAATTTTAAAACAAACTGACAAATTTGAGGTGAAAAGAAAAATAAAATAACACTATAACCTGGTTGTGTAAGTGTGCACACCCTTACACTAATACTTTGTTGAAGCACCTTTTGATTTAATTACAGCAATCAGTATTTATGGGAGTCTATTAGTATGGCCCATCTTCATGTGGCAATATGTGCCCACTCTTCCTTGCAAAAGCTCTCCAAATCTGTCAGATTGCAGTTTACTGTGCAAATCAAATCGCCCCACAGATTTATAATTGGATTAAGGTCTGGGCTCTGGCTTTATCTTCTTCAGCTGAAGCCATGCTTTTGTGGATTAGTGGTGGATGTGTGGTTTGGGTTATTGTCATGCTGAAAGGTGAACTTCATCTTCAGCTCTAAAACATGTCTGAATGTTTTGTGCCAAAATTACCTGGAATTTGGAAGGGTTCAGATTTCCCTCCACCCTGACTAAGGCCTTGTTTCCAGCTGAAGAATAATAGCCCCAAAGCATTACACAGTGCACTTCATTCTGTAGGTCCTTTTTATATTTTACTACTTTTAGGGGGGGAAAAGAAAATATTTCCATATCTAGCTTTTAAAATTGGAAAAAATAAGTACCATAGAACATGTTTTAATTTCTAGCTCTAAAAGCAATATAGGAAATAAGTAGAGCCGCAGAATTATTCAGTGTCCTGGGATTTACAATTGACCTGTCAGTTTAACATCCAGTTTGAATCTCTAAATTTAGCTATTTAATTCTTAAGGTTCTATTTGTCATTTAGGGTGGGGCACCAACCCCTTTTGATCGAAATTATGGAACAAAACTTGGAGTCAAGGCAGTGTTGTGGATTTCTGACAAACTTGGAGAGTCTTATCGAAGGGGTAAGTCAACCAGAATACAACATTAATTTGATAATAAAATTCCTTCACATTAAATCGAAAGACAATGGTGAAACCTCTTTAGTTGCATTACTGCTTTTCTTTTAGATGTGTATTATAGCAAACAAAAGAGTAGACCCAAAATTGCCATGAAAAGTGGCCTTTTATAGGGTGGTTGTCTACTGCTTGTGCTTGCTTGGCTGCTTTGCATAATGTATGGTTGTCTGAAAACCTGTCTCACAAAATTTGGTCTGCTTATGTCTTCTAAAAGAGTCTGAAAGAGGTCTTTTGAAGAGGTTTCACTGTACTTAAAAAGAGAAAGAAAAAACGTTTTGAACATGCTGTGTATTGCTGTATTCTAACATCTAACTTTTTTTTAAAATATTTTTTGAACTATGAAGCGGTGTGATTACTTGTTTTATGCACTGTCAACTAGTAATTGTTAATTTTCAGGTGGATGGAAATTTTGGACCTTTTTTCCATCTGAAGGTGACAAAAAATGCAATTCTGGCATTAGGTTTTTGCCAGTGATGTTCCTGACACAAGATAAATAAGCTCTGCAAAAAAACATCTCTCAGAGAAGACCGCTCCCTGACCCAGATCACATTTTGTGTGATAGGTTTTCATTCTATCATGTATATTGAATAAATTCTAATTACTTTGAATTCCTTAGAATACCACTTTTTGGTGCAATTTTAGTGGTTAATCTCTGGTTTTACTGTATTTAATAGTTTGGACATTTTTGTCCACTGTGATACCAAATATGTTACATTTTTTTAACATTTAGGCTGTGTTAACACACTGTAAATCAAGCAAAATAAGGCTTCTTTCACACTACCGTCATGTCCCTGCATTTTAACCGCTGTTTTTCTGCTGAAAGAGGTCATAAAAAAAAAAAAAAAAAGTTAACTGAACATAACGGGTGACCAATGTTATTTTAAAGGGGTTGTGCGGTGCCCTGCATTTCGGAGCTCCACAAGCAGCGTCCGGAAGTTCATTACTCCGAACGGTGTGTGCGGGCTTCCGTGTTCGCGGCCACCGGGCGTGACGTCACCCCCGGCCCCCTTGTGACGTCACGCCCGCCCCCTCTACCAAAGTCTATGGGAAGGGGGCGTGACAGCGGTCGCGCCCCCTTCCCATTGACTTTCGTTGAGGGGGCGGTCGTGACGTCACGAGGGGGCCAGGGGTGACGTCACGCCCGGCGGCCGCGAACACGGAAGCCCGCACACAGTGTTCGGAGTAATGAACTTCCGGACGCTGCGTGCGGAGCTCCGAAATGCAGGGCAGCGCACAACCCCTTTAATGGGCATTCTGTCAAAATAACGGACATGTTCCAGCCGCCATCACCAGTTATTTCTTCCGTTATAGTCTGTTGTTTTATTTCCATGTTCTTTTAATGCACAGTACGAATAACGGATCGGAAGACATTAAAATAAAGGGCACTAACCGATGTCAATTGTGAATATTCGTCACCCATAGACTTCAATGTTAAAATTTTTTGGCCGTTATTCCACCGTTCTTTTTGACTGGACAAAAAAAACATCTTTTGTGCCGTCAAAAATAACGGCAGTTAGTAATAACGGGACATAACTGGTGCTGCAGGATGGTCAAAAAATCCCATTGACATGAATGGGATTTTTTGACGGTCGTATTAGGTACTTTCAGACAGGAGTTCATAACGGGAGTTTTTGTAGGATTACCACGGTTGTGTGAAAGGGGCCTTAGTCTGTAAAATAGGAATAAAATATGTCCAGATTTTAATCTAATAATTTGCACAATGGAAAAGTGGCTGTCAGTGCACACACTTTGAAGAAACTTCTGTAAGAAACAATGCATGCCACTTTTCCATAGACGTTAATTTAGCACATTATTAAATAAAAAATGCAGACTGAATTTTAAAGGGCTTGTATCAGGGCTACCTAAGCAGGGGATCTTTGGATCACTTGTACAGGCTGTAATAGTAGCTTTGACATGGCAGCCATGAAGGCCTTCAGTAGGCCCTGGTTGCTGTGTGTAACTGAGTAACAGAGATACCAATCGTAACCATGGCAAGACCGACACTTCGATGTTTAATGCAGAATTTAAAGAGTTGTGCATGTGAGTAATCTCCAATGCTGGTCACTGACATCAGGTATCAGTTGTGCATACCAGCCGCCACCCTCTGGAATTAGGGTGGGCTCAGGTACTGTGCCATACTTCCCAACCCAGCATATGCATATACGTCATATGTCGGGAAGGAGTTAAAGAAGGAAGGAAATTTCAAGTGTGACTTAAATTATTTCCTTTGGACTTTGATCCGTGGTATTGTTCAGCACTGTCAAATTTGAACAGGGTATTGTCAAACTTTGAAGATATGACTGAAGGAAAATAATCATTGTTTCTAATTACCTGGGAACAACAACATCTGTCTGATAGATAGATAGAACCAAGTGGAGAAGAGCAGCACCACTGGCAGCGTCCATGGAGAATGGGTGCAAGCGGGCACAATCGCTGCCCTAGGTCACTGGCAGCAGCAGTAGATACCAAATGAAGCGTCCCACAGGTAGTGTGATCAAACGGGGAAGTTTATCATACAATGGTGCAATGTTTCGACCAGCTCTCCTGGTCTTTATCAAGCATACAAAAGTGACTGAAGTACTGGTATTTATATGTAACACATACACAACCCAATTGCGAACCAATTATAAGCAATAAAAAAAATCAAGTCATATAACGCGTGACCCAGTGTATACAAACAATATTGAAATATGCATATCAGTATAAATAGTGAAATACAATATGCTGAAGGCCATTACATACTCATGGCACATCAGTGATCATAATAAATAATTATAATAGTGGCTAAAGTACATACATAGGGTTAAAAGCAATTAAAAGGAGGAGGGGTTATATCAAACACTCACCACATGTGTCTGCTGTAATGGCGGAGCGTCTGTAACTCAATGTGGACGCCCGCCCTCATGCTGGATGAATCAGGAAGGGATGGTTTGGGCCAATCCTAATTAAGCATCATGGTAACTAAGTAACTATAATGTCAGGCTGAGGTCCACGCACACTCCCTGTGTCTTCGGATCCTCTAGCCGACATTGAGGTTGTGGGCAGGTGACATCAGATTGTCACCGCATGTGCAATGCTATGCAATTATGGGTCCTCTGTGTATCCCACTGTTTGACGCATGCCTCCTGATACATAAAATATGATGCTCATCTTGCTTTTGTCCGTAGTGTAACAATGACACCGGGTGTGTATCGCACTACCAGCGCACGTGCACTCTGTAAAAATAGGGGAATTGCGCGTGGCGTCATCAGCGCATGCGCACTGAACCATATTCAGAAATGAAGCCGGGTGCGTATCGCGCTGTCAGTGCGTGCACACTCTGGGAAAAGAAATGAGCATGCTCGCTCTGTCAGCGTGTGCATACTCATGGATACATACACACATACAACATCCATGAGTATGCACATGCTGACAGCATGAGCGTGCTCATTCCTTTTCCCTGAGTGTGCACACGCTGACAGCACGATGCATTCCCGACTTCATTTCTGAACATGGTTCAGTGCGCATGCGCTGATGACGCGATGCGCAATTCTGCAATTCCCCTATTTTTACCGCATGCACTGGAAGCGCGATACACTGTCATGTCATGGTTACACAACGGACTTATGCGAAAGCGCGATGCGCATTTTATTTTTTTATTGCTTATAACTGGTTTGCAATTGGGTTGTGTATGTGTTACACATAAATACCAGTACTTCAGTCACTTTTGTATGCTTGATAAAGACCAGGAGAGCGGGTCGAAACGTTGCACCGTTGTATCAACTCAGAGGAGCCCTTAGCTATATAAAATGCGATAATGTCCTCAAAAACAAGAATACTGACACTAAATTAGAGACTTTTAAAAATATCTTAAATTCTCACTGTAAGAGGTATATATACATTATGGGAATTAAAGGATCAGGAATGAAAGAAAACCAATATTAAGGGGGCAATAAATGACAAAAATAAAGCATTTAAACTACTAAAACAGGACGACAGTGAAGAAGCATTAAAAAGCATTAAAAAATAGAGACAGACTCATTGCCAAAGAGAGTAATTTTTCACCTTTTTGCTATTTATATAGTTAAAGAACATTTTGGGGTTAGTTTTAAAGTGTTGGCCCTTTTAAAAAAAACGATAAAGAAGAAATTATAAACTGGGATCAGGAAAAAGCAAATATATTAAACAAATTCTTCTCCACTGTATTTACCGAGGAAAATGAAATGCCAGGTGAAATACAGCAAGATAAGGTAAACTCCCCAGTACAGGTCACCTGTCTAACCCAGGAAAAAGAACAGTGCCGCCTACAAAAAATCAAAATAGACACAAATCACCAGGTCCAAATTGCATTCACCCCCGTGTTCTAAAGGAAATAGGTAATGTAACAGACAGATCCCTATTTTTTATATTCAGGGTCTCTATAGAGACAGGGACTGTTCCCCAGGACTGGCACATGGCAAATGTGGTGCCAATATTTAAAAAGGGGTTAAAATTGACCCCGGGACTTAAAGGCCTGTTAGTTTAACCTTGTTTGTATGTAAATAGTTTTAGGGTTTTCTAAGAGATGCTATTTTGGACTATCTTGATAAAAATAAATGTATGACCCCATATCAGCAAGGCTTTATGAGGGATCGGTCCTGTCAAACTAACCTGATCTGCTTTTATGAGGAGGTGAGCTCCAGACTGGACCAGGGGGAATCCCTGGATGTCTTATATCTGGATTTTCCCAAAGCATTTGATACAGTGCCACATAAAAGATTGGTGCATAAAATGCGAAGGATGGGGCTGGGGGAGAAAGTGTGTAAGTGGGTAAGTAACTGGCTCTGTGATAGGAAACAGAGGGTGGTTATTAATGGTACTTATTCTGATTGGGCGACTGTTACTAGTGGGGTACCACAAGGGTCAGTCTTGGGTCCTGTTCTATTTAATATATTCATTAATGACCTTGTAGAGGGGTTGAATAGTAAAGTAGAAATCTTTGCAGATGATACTAAACTCAGTAAAGCGGTAAACACTATAGAGGACAGGGCACTGTTACAAATGGATCTGGATAGGTTGGAGGCTTGGGCTGGGAAGTGGAAGATGAGGTTCAACATTGATAAATGTAAGGTTATGCACATGGGGAAAAATATGTATTAAATGGGAGCACGCTTGGGACGACTGATGTAGAAAAGGACTTAGGGGTCTTAGTTAACAGTAAATTTAGCTGTAGCGACCAGTGTCGGGCAGCTGCTGCCAAGGCAAATAAAATCATGGGATGTATCAATTGGGGCAAGGAAATAATTTTACCACTGTACGAATCACTAGTCAGACCACACATAGAATACTGTGTACGGTACTGGGCACCAGTGTACAAGAAAGATATAGTAGAGCTGGAGAGGGTTCAAAGAAGGGCAACCAGGGTAATACGGGGAATGGGAGGACTACAGTACCCAGAAAGATCATCATAATTAGAGTTATCTAGTTTAGAAAAAAGAAGGCTTAGGGGTGACCTAATAACTATGTATAAATATATCAGGGGACCTTACAGAGATCTCTCAAATTATCTATTTATACACAGGACTGTATCTATAACAAGGGGGCATCCTTTACGTCTTGAGGAAAGAGCGCTGTTACCCCCCCTCCCCCCAAATTATCAGCCCAGCGCTGCGCTGTCACCATCGGGGAACTAATCACATGTCACACGCATGGCCCTTATTTACTATTGAAAACCAGACATGTTTTGTCGGGTTGTGTGCCAGAAATTTTGTCTGCGACAGAATTTGCGCTCGAATTGAAAAAAAAAAAACAACTCACTCTCCATTTTGCTGAGAACCCGAAAAAAGGGCATGGCTGCTGGGAAAACTGGGCGTGGCTGCCAAGTGGGGGCGTGTCCCTGACATTTTCACAAAAAAACCAACATATTTACTAAGGTTTACACAGAAAATGTGGTGGATTTGAGCTGAGGAAATCCCGACAGATCAGAGCATGTGTAAAAAAATAAATAAATAAAAATAAATAAAAAGCAAAATGTAGGGACATGTGCAAAATGTAGGGGAACCTTAGTAATAACCATGGAAAAATAAATGTAGGTAATTTAAACCCACAAAGAAAACTAAACTTTACTCCTAGTAAATCAGGGCCAGTATGTTTATGAACAGAATTATCACGCCATAAAGCCATACCAGTAATAGTGATCATTAGCCAAAGCTCCTAATAGATAACAGCAGGCCCTTGGCTGGTAGTCATGATTTTTTCCTGAATGCAGCCACCACATGCATAGTACTCCCAGTGGGTGAACAGATGAGGTGTTTGGTAGAGCCACGTAAGCATGGCTGGTCCGGAGGACACTATAACAAAAACAATCCAGAATCTATCAATCTATCCATCCCAAATAAAGTGTCCCACAGCACTCCAAGGTAGTGTGATCAAAGGGTGAAGTTTATCATAGTAACATATATGGACATTTATCAACGGATTTAGTCAGGTTTTCTTTACTAGAATTGTCGCAAAATTGTCGCGATTTTTCGTGCGACATTTTGACTGGAAAGCGAGAAAAGCATGTTTTCCAAAAATTAACTACATAGTAATAATTTTAAAATGGACTACGGGTAGTCAGGTATTTATTAACTGCGACAGTCGCAACTGCGCAAAAAAAAGTAGCAATAGGGTTTAAAATTGACTAAATTTACTCCAGCTCAAACATGGAGCAGAAAAAGCTACAACCAAAGTAAAAAAGGAAAGATTGCTTACGTGAAAGAAAATTATTAACAGGTTGAAAGCAGTTGATAAATAAGTCACACATAAGCAAAAAAAAGTAAGGCAAAAATTACTAAAAAAAAGAATACATAGGCAAACATTGATAAATGTCCCTCATAGTTCATAAGGTTGAAAAAAGACCAGAGTCAATAAAGTTCAACCTACATCCCTAATGAGTCCCTACTGAGTTGATCCAGAGGAAGGTAAAAAAAAACTCATACTAGAGGTAAAAATTCCTTCCCGACTTCAAATATGGCAGTCAGAATAAATCCCTGGATCAACGTTCTGTCCCTATAAACCTAGTATACATAAGCAGCGATGTTATTACTATCCAAAAATGCATCCAGACCCCTTTTGAATTCTTTTACAGAGTTCTCCATGATCAGCCGGCTTCTTACATGACTGTGTGCTCAACCTTTCACCGGCCGAGGCGGAACATCGCTGCGGCCGGTGATAGGCTGATGGCTCTCCAACGGGGGAAAGTTTGGATAGTGTCGCTGTAGGACACTTTATTTAGCATGAATAGATAGATAGATTCTGGATTGTTGTTGTTATAGTGTCCTCCGGACCAGCCATGCTTACGTGGCTCTACCAAACACCTCATCTGTTCACCCTCTGTGAGTACTATGCATGTGGTGGCTGCATTCAGGAAAACATCATGACTAAATGCCAAGGGCTTGCTGTTATCTATTAGGAGCTTTGGTTAATGATCACTATTACTGGTATGGCTTTATGGCGTGATAATTCTGTTCATAAACATACTGGCCCTGATTTACTAGGAGTGAAGTGTAGTTTTTTTTGTGGGTTTTAATTCCCCGCAATTATTTTTCCATGGTAATTACTAAGGTTTCTCTGATCTGTCGGGATTTCCTCAGCTCAAATCCACCACATTTTCTGTGGAAACCTTAGTAAATATGTTGGGTTGTTGTGAAAATGTCAGGGACACGCCCCCATTTGGCGGACATGCCCAGTTTTCCCGGCAACCATGCCCTTTTTTCTGTTTTTTTCAGTAAAATGGAGAGTTAGTCTGTTTTTTTTTTTTTTTTTCAATTCTGGCAAAAATTCTGGCGCAGACAAAATTTCTGGCACACAACCCGACAAAACATGTCTGGTTTTCAATAGTAAATAAGGGCCACTGTGTTGTCTTGACCTGAAATGTGGTCTGGAAATAGTTTGGATGCAATTTGGTAGCAGCATTGATGGCTTGTAAGTTTAGTTATTATTTTGCCCTTAATTGTCTTGAATCTGCTATGTGAATAGAAAATTATGTGGTGAGTTGGGCTTTTTTGCATATATGGACAATTTAGGAAGTTTTGTTTCCAGCATGTGTCCATTGGTGACCCTTCCTATATTTAGAAGTATATCCGTTAATTACACAGACTCTGAGTATTCACAATATTTCTAGGTGGTAAACAAATAAGCAGTGCTTACCTCCCTGATCCCATGCAACTTTTTTTCTGATACTCACCAGGTTTTTGCTTATGTCCACTTCCTGGACCCATGTTAACACACAGGAAATGGGTAGAAATCCCTGCATAGCCAATCATTGGCCACAGTGGTGACCTGCCTCAGCCTGTAATAGGTTAAGTGCACATTTCCTATATGTCAAGAGTATGCCAGGAATTGAAGATCAGTTGGGATCTGGTGAGCTTTGGAACTGCAGCAATTGAGGAGATGTGTATTGCTTATTTACCTAATCGGTCATGACAGCACCCTTGGAGAGGACCTCCCACCGCAGAACAGGAAAACTGGGAACATAAAATAGGGACACGCCACTCCACACCTCAGTTCAGGTTTCCTATACTCCAGTAGGAGGCCTGGGAGCTGTCTCCATACCTCTTCAAGGGGCTGCAGGTCTTCCGGTAGTGGGGCTCCCTGACTGGCAGAAGGCTCCTCTGGGAAGCAGCCATAAGCCTGCCTGCGGGGGTCCGTTGGGGTCCGGATAGCCCTGCATCTCCATCCTTCCCTCGGTCACTGCGGCATTAAGGAGGTGGGGTCTGTGGAGTAGTGCGGTCTCTGCTGTCTCTCCCGTCTCTGAGGCCAGAACGACGCTTGCGCAGTGATGCCGGTAGATGCGAATCAGTCCCGCAGGGTACTGTCATTTCCAGTCCAGGCTTCCTTTCAAAAGGGGCGCGGGAATCCACCATTTTCGGATTCCCTGTCTGCGTTCTGCGTTCTCAGTGTCCAGACCTTGGTGGACAGCAGGCAGCCAGCAGCGGTATCCATTGGCAACAGCCTGCAAGCAGCTGAGCAGACCATTCTTAGTTGCCCTGCAGTGTTTTGCTGAAAAAAGGTGGATGGTCCAAGAAGAGCAGTTCCAGCCTGGCTACGGAGGTGTGGATCTACTTCTGGGTGACATCATTTCAATTTCATTCCATATTCTGCTAGCTAAGTCAGGGTATTGTTTTGTTTTGTAGGGTAGTAAGAAGTCTTCTTCTAAATCCGTAATAAAGAATGTGCACAATGTAGGAAGCTGTTATATCCTGCCTATAAAAAGTCTATATGTGCAGCCTGTGTATTTAAGTTATCGTGGCCCAGGAGTCCTCTGCAAGTGTTAGCAACCTAAGAGTAATGATCCGAGAGGAGATAATTCATCCCTTAACCACTCAAGGACATAGGGCGTATGGATACGCCTTGACGTCATGGTACTTAATGACCCAGGGCGTATCCATACGCCCGTGGGAATTTCGGTCCTATCCCTGCTATTGATCGTCGGAGGCGACGACCAATAGCAGATCGGGGGCAGAGGGGTTAACTTTCATTTTCCCTGTCCTGCCCACCCACAATAGGTCGGGCAGAACAGGGGACCGGGTGCCGACGTCCACTTACCGATCTGGAGGCTGCGGCGACTGTGATCGGCGGGCGGCGTGACGTGCGTCAGAAGAGGACGGCTCCTGGGATCCTACGGAAGCCGGTAAGTTGATTTGGAGGGCTACAGTCTGAGACTGTGGTCTCTAAACTCTAGCCCTCCAGATGTTGCAAAACTACAACTCCCAGCATGCCCAGACAGCTGTTTTGCAACAGCTGGAGGGCTGCAGTTTGAGACCACTATACAGTGGTCTCTAAACTATATCCCTCCAGGTCTTGCAAAACTACAACTCCTAGCATGCCCACATAGCTGCTTGCGGTCTGGGCATGCTGGGATTTGTAGTTTTGCAACATCTAGAGGTCCACAATTTGGAGATCACTGGGCAACGGTCTAAAAACTGTAGCGCTCCAGATGTTGCAAAACTGCAAATCCCAGCATGCCCAGACAGCAAACATCTGTCTCGGCATGCTGGGAGTTGTAGTTGGTACCTCCAGCTGTTGCATAACCACATCTCGCAGCATGCCCTTCGGTGATTAGTACATGCTGGGAGTTGCAGTTTTGCAACAGCTGGAGGCTCACTGGTTGGAAAATACTGAGTTAGGTAAAATAACCTAACTGAAGGTTTTCCAACCAGTGTGCCTCCAGCTGTTGCAAAAGTACAACTCCCAGCATGCACGGTCTGTCAGTAATGCTGGGAGTTGTAGTTTTGAAACAGCTGGAGGTTTGCCCCCCCCATGTGAATGTACAGGGTACATTCACACGGACAGGGTTACAGTAAATTTCCTACTTCAAGTTTGGGCTGCGGCAAATTTTTTGCCGCAGCGCAAACTCCTAGCGGGAAACTCACCGTAATCCAACGTGCGAAAGTACCCTAAAAACACTACACTACACTAACACATAATAAAGGGTAAAACACAACATATACACCCCCTTACACTGCGCCCCCCCCCCAATAAAAATAAAAATCTTCTTGTACGGCAGTGTTTCCAAAATGGAGCCTCGAGCTGTTGCAAAACAACAACTCCCAGCATTTCTGGACAGCCACTGACTGTCCAGGCATGCTGGGAGTTTAGCAACAGCTGGAGGCACCCTGTTTGGGAATCACTGGTGTAGAATACCCCTATGTCCACCCCTATGCAATCCCTAATTTAGTCCTCAAATGCGCATGGCGCTCTCTCACTTCGGAGCGCTGTCATATTTCAAGGAAACAGTTTAGGGACACATATGGGGTATTTCCGTACTCGGGAAAAATTGCACTACAAATTTTGGGGGGCTTTTTCTCCTTTTACCCCTTATGAAAAGGAAAAGTTGGGGTCTACACCAGCCTGTTAGTGTAAAAAAATAAAAAAAATTTACACTAACATGCATGTGTTGCCCCGTACTTTTTATTTTCACAAGCGGTAAAAGGAAAAAAAGACCCCCAAAATTTGTAACGCAATTTCTCCTGAGTACGGAAATACCCCAAATGTAAGCGTAAAATGCTCTGCGGACGCACAACAAGGCTCAGGAATGAGAGCGCACCATGTAAATTTGAGGTCTAAATTGGTGATTTGCACAGGGGTGGCTGATTTTACAGCAGTTCTGACATAAACGCAAAAAAAATAAATACCCACATGTGACCCCATTTTGGAAACTACACCCCTCTTGGAACGTGACAAGGGGTATAGTGAGCCTTAACACCCCACAGGTGTTTGACGAATTTTCATTAAAGTTGGATGGGAAAATGAAGACATTTTATTTTATTTTTTCTCTAAAATGCTGGTGTTACCCAAAATTTATCATTTTCACAAGGGAAAATAGGAAAAAAGCCCCCCAAAATTTGTAATTCCATCTCTTCTGAGTAAGAACATATCCCATCTGTGAATATAAAGTGCTCTGCAGGCGAACTACAATGCTCAGAAGAGAAGGAGCGCTATTGGGATTTTGAAGAGAAAATGTGTCCGGAATTGAAGGCCACGTGTGTTTACAAAGCCCCCATAGTGCCAGAACAATGGACCCCCGACACATGTGACCCCATTTTGGAAACTACACCCCTCATGTAATGTAATAAGGGGTACAGTGAGAATTTACGCCCCACAGGTGTCTGACAGAATTTTGGAACAGTGGTCCGTAAAAATGAAAAATAAAATTTTTCATTTGCACAGCCCACTGTTCCAAAGATCTGTCAAACGCCAGTGGGGTGTAAATACTCACTGCCCCGCTTATTAAATTCTGTGAGGGGTGTAGCTTCCAAAATGGGGTCACATGTGGGGGGTTCACTGTTCTGGCACCACGGGGGGCTTTGTAAACGCACATGGCCCCTGACTACCATTCCAAACGAATTCTCTTTCCAAAAGCTCAATGGCGCTGCTCCTCTTCTGAGCATTGTAGTTCGCCAGCAGAGCACTTGACGTCCACACATGGGGTATTTCCATACTCAGAAGAAATGGGGTTACAAATTATGGGGGGCATTTTCTCCTATTACCCCTTGTAAAAATGTAAAATTTAGGGAAAAAACTGCATTTTAGTAAAAAAAAAATTTTTTTTTTCATTTACACATCCAACTTTAACGAAAAGTCGTCAAACACCTGTGGGGTGTTAAGGCTCAGCTTACCCCTTGTTACGTTCCTTGAGGGGTGTAGTTTCCAAAATAATGCCATGTGGGTATTTTTTGCTGTTCTGGCACCACAGGGGCTTCCTAAATGCGACATGCCCCCAAAAACCATTTCAGCAAAAGTTGCTTTCAAAAAGCCAAATGTGACTCCTTCTCTTCTGAGCATTGTAGTTCGCCAGCAGAGCATTTCACGTCCTAACATGGGGTATTTCCATACTCAGAAGAGATGGGGTTCCAAATTTGGGGGGGCATTTTCTCCCATTACCCTTTGTAAAAATGGTAAATTTGGGGGAAAAACTGCACTTTAGTGAATTTTTTTTATTTTTATTTACACATCCGATTTTAACGAAAAGTTGTCAAACACCTGTGGGGTGTTAAGGCTAACTGGACCCCTTGTTACGTGCCTTCAGGGGTGTAGTTTCCAAAATGGTATTCCATGTGGGGTTTTCTGCTGTTCTGGCACCATAGGGGCTTTCTAAATGTGACATGCCCCCCAAGAACCATTTCAGAAAAATTCACTCTCCAAAACCCCATTGTTGCTTCTTCCCTTCTGAGCCCTCTACTGTGCCCGCCGAACACTTGACATACATATATGAGGTATTTCCTTACTCAAGAGAAATTGGGTTACAAATTTTGGGGGCTTTTTCTCCTATTACCACTAAAAATTCGAAAACTGGGTCTACAAGAACATGCGAGTGTAAAAAATTAAGATTTTGAATTTTCTCCTTAAGGGTTAACACACTTACTGAATGTCATTTTGGATACTTTGAGGGGTGCAGTTTTTATAATTGGGTCATTTGTGGGGTATTTCTAATATGAAGGCCCTTCAAATCCACTTCAAAACTGAACTGGTCCCTGAAAAATTCCGATTTTGTAAATTTTGAGAAAAATTGGAAAATTGCTGCTGAACTTTGAAGCCCTCTAATGTCTTCCAAAAGTAAAAACATGTAAACTTTATGATGCAGTCATAAAGTAGACATATTGTATATGTGAATCAATGTATAATTTATTTGGCATATCCATTTTCCTTATAAGCAGAGAGCTTCAAAGTAAAAAAAAAAAATGCAAAATTTTAAATTTTTATCAAATTTTTGAATTTTTCACCAAGAAATGATACAAGTATCGACAACATTTTACCACTAACATAAAGTAGAATATGTCACGAAAAAACATTCTCGGAATCAGAATGAAAGGTAAAAGCATCCTAGAGTTATTAACCCCTTCAGGACCAAGGTGTTTCACAGGAATAGCAGCAAAGTGAAGGAGAAAATTCTAAATCTTCATTTTTTACACTCGCATGTTCTTGTAGACCCATTTTTTTAATTTTTGCAAGGGGTAAACGGAGAAAAATTTTACTTGTATTTGTAGCCCAATTTCTCTTGAGTAAGCACATACCTCATATGTCTATGTAAATTGTTGGGCGCAGTAGAGGGCTCAGAAGGGAAGGAGCGACAAGGGGATTTTGGAGAGAACATTTTTCTGAAATGGTTTTTGGGGGGGCATGTCACCTTTAGGAAGCCCCTAAGGTGTCGAAACAGCATAAAAACCCCACATGGCATACCATTTTGGAAACTAGACCCCTTGGGGAACGTAACAAGGGGTAAAGTGAACCTTAATACCCCACAGGGGTTTCACGACTTTTGCATATGTACAAAAAAAATGTTACCTTGGTTTCCCAAACATTTTACATTTTTACAAAATACCCCCCAATTTCTCCCGATTCAGAAAATACCCCATATGGGGGTGAAAAGTGCTCTGCTGGCGCACTACAGGTCTCAAAAGAGGAGGAGTCACATTTGGCTTTTTGGAAGCAAATTTTGCTCTGGGGGCATGCCGCATTTAGGAAGCCCCTATGGTGCCAGGACAGCATAAAAACTCCACATGGCATACCATTTTGGAAACTAGACCCCTTGGGGAACGTAACAAGGGGTAAAGTGAACCTTAATACCCCACAGGGGTTTTGAATATGTAAAAAAAATAATAATAATTTTTACCTAAAATGCTTGGTTTCCCAAACATTTTACATTTTTACAAAGTGTTAAAGCAGAAAATACCCCCCAAAATTTGAAGCCCAATTTCTCCCAATTCAGAAAACACCCCATATGGGGGTGAAAAGTGCTCTGCTGGCGCACTACAGGTCTCAGAAGAGGAGGAGTCACATTTTGGCTTTTTGGAAGCAAATTTTATTCTGGGGGCATGCCGCATTTAGGAAGCCCCTATGGTGTCAGGACAGCAAAAAAAAAAAAACCTGGCATTACATTTTGGAAACTAGACCCCTCGCGGAACGTAACAGTGTTACAGTGAGTACTTACACCTCACAGGTTTTTTGAACAGTGGGCCATAAAAGTGTAAAATTTGGTTATTTTTTTTGCACTATATTGATAGTGTTACCCCAAATGTTTCATTTTCATATTGGGTAATAGGGCAAAAGGCCCCCAAAATTTGTAGAACAATTTTGTCTGAGAAAAAAAATACCCCATATGTCGATGTAAATTGCTCTGTGGACGCACTGCAATGCTCAGAATAGAAGGAGTGAAAATTTTGTTGAAATTGAAGTCGGGGGTCATGTGCATTTATAAAGCCCCCAACAGCAAAAAAAAACACCACATGTGACACCATTTTAGAAACTACACCCCTCAATGGACGTAACAAGGGGTACAGTGGGAAATAATACCTCACAGGTTTTTTGAAAAGTGGGCCATAAATTGACAAATTTGATTTTTTTACACTAAAATGCTGGGGTTACCCAATTTTTAACATTTTCAAAAGGGGTAATATGAGGAATTGGGTTACAAATTTTGGAGGGCTTTTTCCCCTGACTATGAAAATACATCCACATATGGGGTAACGTGCTGGGCAGGCGCACAACAAGGCTCAGAAGTCATGGAGGTCAGTTTGTATTTATGGCCTATGGCATATCAGTAGCTGACGGTTACATACATTCCGAGGAAAATACAAAAATGAAACACCCACATGTGACACCATTACAGAAAGTACCCACCCTGAGAAATGGGTATAGGGGTAAAGAGGACATTTTGAACGCACGGGTGTTTCCTAAATTTATTTTCCAGGAATGGATGAAGGATAGCTTTTGAAAATTGCAATTTTCAACCTATGCTCTGCTTCATCTTTCTGGGAACAAGTAACATGTGACTCCGAATTGTCGCCTGGAAATACGACAGAGCTCAGCGAGAACTCTTCGCATTTGAGGCAGATGTTTGTTACGGACCTAACAGTTACATACATTCAGAGGAAAATACAGGAAAGGAACACCCACATGTGAACCTATTACAAACTACACCCCCTAGGGAAGGTGTATAGGGTGAAGTGGAGATTTGGAACAGACGGGTGTTCCCTTCATCTATTTTCCAGGAATGGATGAAGTGTACTATGGGGGGGAAAGAAAATTGCAATTTTAGTACTGATATGCCAATTATTTTCCCAGAATGATTACCCAGAGTACAGCCAAAAGTAAAAATGATGCCCGCCCCAAACCCTATACTCTGAATCATCATTCTGGGAAGGGGATGTGTGGGGCCGTCCCTATTCTGTTACCTCAAATGCGCACCCCGCTCAGGTGGGGAGAGAGAGCGTTGCGCATTTGAGGCAACTGCAAACCTCCAATGCTGTTGACTCTGTGTCCCATGACCCGTTTTTTAAGGGGAAGAAGAAAAAAAAAGATATTGGGGGTATTGGGAAAAAGTTTTTTTTTTTGTTTTGTTTTTTGGGGGGGTTGGTATAAAATTTGGAAGACAATGTACCCTTCACTGGTACATTGGAGTCGAATTTTGGGGAATGAAAATTAGGGCAAAGGATGGAAAATTTAGTACTCCATGGAGGTGTGATACTCCCTGAAGCAGCCTATGCAGAGGCCCGGATTATCTGGGCAAGTGTCACATTGAGTGGTGGTGTCCTTCCGAATCCCCCTCTTGCGACACACTCTGCATTTCTTCTGAGATCGTCCCTTCTTTCCAGTGTGGGGGAGCACACCTGGAAAGTGTTGGCCGGGGACGATCCAGGGACCTGAAGTTCCAGAGGTGCTCTGACCCGCTCTTTGGCAGTCACCAAAGATGAGGGCCTTTAGAACTTCCTCTTGGAACTCCAGGTATGTCCCTGTGTTGCCAGCTTACTTGTACAGTACAAAAGAGTTGTACATGGCAACCTGTACCATGTAGACGGCAACTTTTTTGTACCATACCTTTGTTTTCCGCATGGCATTATATGGCTTGAGGACTTGATCAGAAAGATCAACTCCCCCCATTGTAGTCCAGAATACAATCTGGCTTGAGGACCGGTCCCACGGTACCTCGCACAGGGACAGGGGTTCTGCCATTCCCATGAATAGTGGTGAGCATAAGGACATCCCTCTTGTCCTTGTACCGGACCAACAACAGGTTCTCATGGGAAAAGGCACGGGACTCACCCCGGGGCATAGGAGTCTGCAGGGGATGGGAAGGAAGGCCTCTTTGATTCTTCCGGACTGTCCCACAAGCGACCGTGGATCTGGCGGTGAGGGATGTGAAGAGAGAGTTACTAGTATAAAAGTTATCCACGTAAAGGTGGTAACCTTTATCTAGCAATGGGTGCAAAAGGCCCCAAACGATTTTCCCGGTAACACCCAGAGTGGGGGAACAATCTGGGGGTTCAATGCGGGAATCTCGTCCTTCATACACCATAAACTTGCAAGTGTACCCGGAGGTACTCTCGCAAAGTTTATACATCTTCACGCCATACCGCGCCCGCTTGGTAGGGATGAATTGCCGGAAGCTGAGTCTCTCCTTAAAGCTGATGAGAGACTCATCAATAGCGACCTCCCTTCCAGGGACATAGGCCTCCCAAAATCTGGCCCCGAAGTGATTGATGACTGGCCTGATTTTATACAGGCGGTCATATGCAGGATCAGTTCGGGGGGGACATGCCGCATTATCAGCATAATGCAAACATCTCCGAATGGCCTCGAACCGTGAACGTGCCATGGCCATACTGTAGAGGGGTGTCTGGTAAAAGACGTCCCCACTCCAATATTGCCTGACACTGGGTTTTTTAACTAGACCCATATGCAGCCCCAAAAGGTCCTCATTTCGGCTGCATCGACTGGTCTAGCTAAAAGTGAGCCCGGGTTAGCGGCGACGAACTGTTGGGCATACAGATTCGTATGTGCAACCATTAGATTAACAAAGTCGTCATTGAAAAAAGGACCGAAAAAGTCCTTTTCAGTGAACCTCGGCGATGTTAATCTTGATTTCTGAGTCGCCAACAAACTCAGGAATCACAGGCTCGTGGTCCGCTGGCTCAGCCCAGACAAGTTCTCTGGTACGAGGTACCAGTGACCTTGGCAGGGGGGCTTCACTAGTATGAGCGCCAGGGGGACTCATACTAGCATGGGGCACAGGATCAAGGACAGAGGAGGTTTGCGTCTCCGCCGCCTTGGTGGCTCATCATCAGAACTAGATGATGAGGAGGACGATGAAATAAGGAAGGTGGGGTCTTCATCGTCCTCTGAGCCGCTCTCTGTGTCGGAGGCAATTATGGCATATGCCTCCTCCGCCGAAAACGCTCTGCGGGCCATTTCCCTACACACACTGTGCTGTGTGTGGTGTGGTGCGATACTACCTCCCTAACCCTCCCTAACCCAACCTAAACTAACTAAACTAACCCGCCCTAACAGAAAAAAAAATCAAAAGAGGACTTTTTTTTTTTTTATAAAGGGACTTCTAGCGCAAAAAAGCCCTGCACCCAAAAAAAGCGTTTATCTAATCAGTGTTGTTTGCACTGATTAGCGCTTGTGGCGGCAGGGGGCGCAGAAGTCAGTGGAGGTCCGGCCACTCAGCCCAGAACAGTGGCTGGTGGCTTGTACACAGACCCCCACACAAAAAAAACGAAAAATAAAATAAAAAAAGCTTAACCCCGAAAAAATGCACCTGCCTGAACCCAAAAAAAACCGCTGATCAGTGATAAATCACTGACAGCGGTGGGACAGGCTGCACACACAGGTACGGTCCGTCCACACAGTACACGCCTGCTACTGGTGGCACGGACCGCCTATGGTTGCAAAAAAGCGCTAGAAAACGCGAAAAAAAGCGCCGGCACCACAAAAAAAAAAAAGCTGATCAGTACTACGGGACTGATCAGCGGCGGGTGGGCTTTAACAAACGGTGGCGGACCGCTCTTTTATAACTAAGAGGGTCCGCACACGCTAAGGGGAAAAAAAAAAACTGCGACAAAAAAAAAAGGCTGGTGGCAGACCGCAGCGACCCACCAGGGCCGGGGTCACGCAGCTAAAGGTGCTACGGATCCACGGACACCCACTGAGGTACACAGAAATTTTATTTTTTGTAAAATTTTTTTTTTTTTTAACCCTAATCTGTCCCTACCTAAATCTAAATCTGTGCCAAGGGGCCACAGAAAGGGGGCAAGGGGCACTTTTTTACAGTGAGGGGATGGTGGGCAGCATGGGGCTCCGTCCTGCTCGCCAGATCTCTGTGAAATGGCGTTCAGAACGGAGCAACATGCTCCTAGCCCCCACCATCCCCTCCCATTACACTGTGATTGGTGTGGCCACTTTGGCCACCCAATCACAACTGTACTGAGTGGGGTGACCACAATGCCAGCCCCCAGTACAGCACGGATGGTGATTGATGTTGTATATTACACCACCAGTCACCATTTATATCCGGGTCACACGTGACCCTGATGACGCGTAACCGCTGCAGAACACCGGTAAGTAGTTACGGCGTCCTGCAGCGATCGCCGGTATAGGAGGTCCTCCGGACCTCCTCCGGCACACTGCCAGGATGTCTGCTGATTGAAATCAGCAGACATTCGGCTCCGATCCCCGCCCAGCGAGCGGCGGGGAACGGAATCGCAGCACATCGCTCATCTGAATTGATAAGCGATGTGCTGCGATTGCCGACATGGGGGGTCATGATGACCCCCCTGGGCGATATGCCGAGATGCCTGCTGAACGATTTCAGCAGGCATCCGGCTCCGGTCCCCAACCGGCTACCGGTGGGGACCGCATTTCCCACGGGCGTATGGATACGCCCTCGGTCCTTAAGGACTCGGAATGCAGGGCGTATCCATACGCCCTGTGTCCTGAAGAGGTTAATGCTTGAAGTGACAGTGGTCAGATGTTCAAAAAATGGCCGGGTCCTTAAAGGGGTATTCCAGGCAAAACCTTTTTTATATATATATCAACTGGCTCCGGAAAGTTAAACAGATTTGTAAATTACTTCTATTAAAAAATCTTAATCCTTCCAATAGTTATTAGCTTCTGAAGTTGAGTTGTGGTTTTCTGTCTAACTGCTCAATGATGTCACGTCCCGGGAGCTGTCCAGTTCCTATGGGGAAATTCTCCCATTATGCACAGCTCCCGGGACGTGACATCATCATTGAGCAGTTAGACAGAAAACTTCAGAAGCTAATAACTATTGGAAGGATTAAGATTTTTTAATAGAAGTAATTTACAAATCTGTTTAACTTTCCGGAGCCAGTTGATATATAAAAAAAAGTTTTTGCCTGGAATACCCCTTTAAGGTATATTTGGGCTTGGTCCTTGAGGGATTAAAGGACTAGGAATTGTCGGGAATGTGGGTGCTTCAGCCTCCTCTGTGGTCACTCCTTCCATTTCCAGTTCCCCTAGTGTTCATAAGAAAAATCATAATCTATATTTCTCCTCTGATGAAGAGCAAGAAGAGTTTAAATCCAAATAGCTTTTTTCTCCAGATGATACTGATCAGTTCCTTAAAGCAATCCGCCTAACGGTTAACCTTGAGGAGAACAGAAGGCTGAATATGAAGGTTTAGGGCCCAAGAAGTCCTGTACGTTTAATTTGCATAAAAGTATCAAGCAAATAATTGATAACGAATGGGAAAATCCTGAGAAAAAATCTTTTTTTCCCTAAGAGGAAGTACCCTTTTGAGGAGTCAGTCACTAAGTCATGGCATAGAGCCCCGTTAATTGATGCCCCAGTGGCTAAAATAACTAAGAAATCCGCCTTGCCCTTTGAGGACATAGGACCTCTGTCTGATCCAATGGACAAAAAAGCTGAGTTCTTTAACAAAAAAAACTTGGGAGGCGGCCTCAGCTTCTATCAGAACCAATGTAGCTGCTACATGTGTCGCTCACTCCCTAAGAGTCTGATTAACAAAATGGGATTGTAATTGTGAAATCCAAACTCTTCAGATAGAGAAGAGATCTTAGAATCCTTACCTGTAATTTCTAAGGCGGTAGATTTTTTTTGGCAGACATCTCGGTAGATTTGGTAAGATTGGGTGCCAGAGCAGCTGCCTTGTCTAATTCTTCTAAAAGAGCCACATGGCTTAGGCAGTGGAAGGGTGATTTGGGCTCAAAAGGCAAACTATGTTCTATCCCTTGCATTGGAGATGGCCTTTTTGGTCCCTTCTTAGATTAAGTACTTGAGAAGGCTTCTGATAGGAAAAAAGGATTTCCTATTTAGGGTCATGCCCCTGATTCCATTCATAGTAAAAAAAACAATCGAGAAAGCCTAATCAGAAGTTTCAGGACAATAGGAAAGTGAAAGTCCTTAGTAAAGATAGTGTTCCTCTTCAATCCCAACAAAGAGTCTACCTCCAAAGATCCCAAACAATGATGGCTTTCTCCCAGTGTGGTGGGGTCTGTCCAGGTTTGTGGGGGCCTGGGAGGAAATTTCCTCCAGCCCCTGGGTTCTTTCCACTCTGAGATCCGGTCTCCTTCTGGAGTTCCGTTTTTTCCTCCGGACAGATTCTTTCCCACTGGGATAGTGAAATATTCCCTAAAACAAGAGGCCGTGGTATCAGAAATAAAATGTCTTTTGCTCAAAAAAGTCCTGGTTCCAGTCCCCCAGGGGGAGGAGAGGAGGGGATTTTATTCCCCTCTTTTCTTAGGCTGCTTTCACACTATGAGCATTCATCCGTTGTTAAACGTCCGTTTTCTGTGTAAAAATGGATGTATAATAACGGATGAAATAACAGGTGCTAACGGTTGAATAAATATTCATCTGTTAAGACCCATTATTACACCTCTGCCTACAGACTCCCACAGCCGGGACTACTACTACTCCCATCATGGAACAGACTTCTTCCCTGTCTTCGGGAGTCTGCTGACAGCTGAGGAGGCTACATTAGTGTTTGTACTACAACCCCCATCATGGAACAGAGTCTGTTCCATGATGGGGGTTGTAGTACAGGGGCTGAGGGATTGACTTCTGAGACCCGAAGCGATCCGAAGTATGCACTGCTAATAGAAATACTTTTCATTCATAGAGCTGCAGGGGTATATGTATATAGATGCGCTGGGGGAGGCAGACATATAGCGTTATGTGCGCCCCACAGCCCTTCTATATACAAATGCTGTTGCAGCGCTATATATGAAAAGTATTTCTATCAGCAGCATCGGGCCAGCCGATGCTGCTGCTAGAATGCTTTTCCCATATAGCACTGCAGTAGCATAAGTATATAGATGCGCCGCGCTGCAAGGGTATATTACACATAATGCAACGGCGGGGGGTATATATTTATTAATGCGCCGGTGGGGGGTATATATCTATTAATGCGCCGGCGGGGGTCATATCTAATGCGCTGCAGGGGGCATATTATCAATGTGCTGGGGGGCTACAGTGGGGATCAAAAGTTTGGGCATCCCAGGTAAAAATGTGTATTTAATGTGCATAAAGAAGCCAAGGAAAGATGGAAAAATCTCCAAAAGGCATCAAATTACAGATTAGACATTCTTATAATATGTCAACAAAAGTTTGATTTTATTTCCATCATTTACACTTTCAAAATAACAGAAAACTAAAAAATGGTGTCTGCAAAAGTTTGAGCACCCTGCAGAGTTAATATCTTGTACTGCCCCCTTTGGCAAGTATCACAGCTTGTAAACGCTTTTTGTAGCCTGCCAAAAGTCTTTCAAATCTTGTTTGAGGTATCTTTGTTCATTCTTCCTTACAAAAGTCTTCCAGTTCTTTGAGATTTCAGGGCTGTCTGTCACGCACTGCTCTTTAAAGGTCTATCCATAGATTTTCAATTATGTTGAGGCCAGGAGATTGTGAAGGCAATGGCAAAACCTTCAGTTTACGCCTCTTGATGTAATCCTCTGTGGATTTCGAGGTGCGTTTAGGATCATTATCTATTTGTAGAAGCCATCCTCTCTTTAAAGGAAAACTGTCATATGTTTTGTCCCGCACTATTCACGGTTACCTGTGGATAGTGCGGGAGACTCTGAACATTTTGAGTCCTACCTTGCCCGGATCCGCTGCGCCGTTGCTGTTATAGCTGGTTTTCTGTATATTCAAATTAGCTGCTAACTGGCACAGGCGGGGTTACTGCCTTCAACTGGCACTGTGACGTAACCACCGCCCGTCCTGCAGCACCACTGGCTAATGAATATTCATACGTTGTCTTACACTCTGTCTCGTCTCGGCCGAGTCCTGGATGATACTGCGCATGCGCGGGATTTCCTACTATACCCGGAAGCGGTCTTCAGCATTGCTTCATTTGTCCGGAGCAGCGCTGGAGTAAGGGTGCATGCGCAGTATCGTCCAGGACTCGGCCGAGACAGAGAGTGTAAGACAACGTATGAATATTCATTAGCCAGCGGTGCTGCAGGCCCGGCGGCGGTTACGGCACAGTGCCAGTTAAAGGCAGTAACCCCGCCCGTGCCAGTAAGCAGCAAACTTGAATATACTGAAAACCAGCTATAACGAGCGAACGGCGCAGTGGATCCGGGCAAGGTAGGACTCAAAATGTTCAGAGTCACCCGCACTATCCACAGGTACCCGTGGATAGTGCGGGACAAAAGATTTGACGATTTTCCTTTAACTTCAGCTTTTTCACAGATGGCATCAAGTTAGCATCCAAAATTTGCTGAAATTTTATTGAATATATTTTTCCTTCTACTCGTGAGATGTTCCCTGTGCCACTGGCTGCAATACAACCCCGAAGCATGATTTATCCCCCCCATACTTAACAGTTGGACAGAGGATCTTTTCATTAAATTCTGTTCCCCTTCTTCTCCAAACGTACCTTTGCTCATTCCGGACAAAAAGTTCCATTTTAACCTCATCAGTCCACAGAACTTGTTTCCAAAATGCATCAGGCTTATCTATATGTTCATTTGCAAAGTTCAAATGCTTATTTTTGTGGTGATGACTCTTCCACGAAGACCATATTTGTACAAGTATCTCTTTATAGTGGAATAGTGTACCACAACTCCAGTGTCTGCCAGATCTTTCTGGAGGGATTGTGCAGTCAAACGTGGGTTTTAAATTGTTTTTCTCACAATCCTGTGAGCTGTTCTGTCTGATATTTTTCTTGGTCTTCCAGATCTTGCTTTAAAGGGGTATTCCAGGAAAAAAAATTTTTTTCATATATAACAGATTTTTAAATTACTTCTATTAAAAAATCTTAATGCTTTCAATAATTATCAGCTTCTGAAGTTGAGTTACATAGTTAGTATGGTTGAAAAAAGACATACGTCCATCAAGTCCAACCAGGGAATTGAAGTGAAGGGTGTAAGGGGATAAGGGAAAGGGATGTAGTTTTATAATTCTGCATAAGCATTAATGTTATTTTGTTCCAGGAATGTATCTAACCCTGTTTTAAAGCTGTTAATTGTTCCTGCTGTGACCAGTTCCTGAGGTAGACCGTTCCATAAATTCACAGTCCTCACGGTAAAGAAGGCGTGTCGCCCCTTTAGACTAAACCTTTTCTTCTCCAAACGGAGGGAGTGCCCCTTCGTCCTTTGGGGGGTTTAACCTGGAACAGTTAATTCTCCATATTTTTTGTATGGGCCATTTATATACTTATATACGTTTATCATATCCCCCCTTAAACGTCTCGTCTCAAGACTAAACAATTGTAACTCCTTTAATCGCTCCTCATAGCTAAGATGTTCCATGCCCCATATTAGTTTAGTCGCACATCTCTGCACCCTTTCCAACTCCGCAGTGTCCCTTTTATGAACAGGCGACCAAAACTGAACAGCATATTCCAGGTGAGGCCGTACTAATGCTTTATAAAGGGGGAGTATTATTTCCCTGTCCCTTGAGTCCATGCCTCTTTTTATACATGACAATATCCTGCTGGCTTTGGAAGCAGCAGCCTGACATTGCATGCTATTCTGTAGTCTGATCTACAAGTACACCCAGATCCTTCTCTACCAGTGACTCTGCCAGTTTAATCCCCCCTAAGACATACGATGCATGCATGTTATTAGTACCCAGATGCATAACTTTACATTTATCCACATTAAACCTCATTTGCCAAGGGGATGCTCAGACACTTAGTCTATACAAGTCATCTTGTAACTTATGCACATCCTCTATAGACTGTATTGTGCTACAAAGCTTGGCGTCATCTGCAAAGATAGAAACAGAGCTGTTAATGCCATCCTCTATATCATTGATAAATAAATTAAACAACAGCGGGCCCAGTACTGAACCTCGGGGTACACCACTAATTACCGGGGACCAATCAGAGTACGAATCATTGACCACCACTCTCTGGGTACGATCCATGAGCCAGTGTTCAATTCAGTTACAAACTAAAGTTTCCAAGCCCAAAGACCTTAACTTACCTGTCAGACGTCTGTGAGGAACAGCATCAAACACTTTGGCAAAATCCAGAAACACTATATCCACATCCATTCCTCTGTCAAGGCTTCTACTTGCCTCTTCATAAAAGCAAATTAGATTGGTTTGACAACTTCTATCCTTAGTGAACCCAAGCTGGCTATCACTTATAAGGGATTACATACAGGAATACATAGGGGATAATAGTATTATAAGTCCTTCAAACAATTTACCCACAATGCACGTTAGACTTACCGGTCTATAATTGCCTGGTGAAGACCTAGAGCCCTTCTTAAAGATTGGTACCACATTAGCCTTGCGCCAGTCCCTTGGCACAATACCAGACACCAGAGAATCTCTAAATATCATGAACACGGGTACAGATATTACTGAACTTACATCTCTAAGAACTCTTGGGTGTAGTCCATCCGGTCCTGGAGATTTGCTTATATTTATATTACTTAACTTACCTTGTACCATCTCTACATTAAGCCAGTTCAGTACATTACATGATGTGTTACCAGCACTGACTTGGCCAATGTCAGCTCCTTTTTCCTTAGTGTATACAGAACTAAAGAACCCATTCAGTAGCTCCGCCTTCTCTTGATCGCCCATGACAACCTCACCATTATCATTATTAAGGGGTCCCACATGTTCTGTCCTTATTTTTTTTGTATTTATATATATATATATATATATATATATATATATATATATATATATAAAATATTTAGGATTAGTTTTTCTTTCTTTGGCCACCTGTCTCTCATTTTGAATTTTTGCTGTTTTTATTACATTTTTACAGATTTTATTAAGCTCCTTGTACTGTTTAAATGCTATATCTGACCCATAAGATTTGAATTTTTTGAAGGCTATTTTTTTGTTGTTTATTGCTCTTTTAACATCATTTGTCAGCCATGTAGGATTTAGTTTTAATCGTTTATATTTGTTCCCCTTTGGTATATATTTAGCTGTATAGTTATTTAGAGTTGATTTTAAGATGTCCCATTTATCTTCTGTATCAGTATTTCAGAACACCTCCCCCCAGTCTATGTCCTGTAGTGCAGCTCTCAGCCCAGGGAAATTTGCCTTTTTAAAGTTATATGTTTTTGCCTTCCCCGTCTGTCTTTGTTTTCTACATTTTAAGTCAAAAGTAACTATATTGTGGTCGCGATTACCAAGGTTTTCCCGCACAGTTACATTACCAACCAGCTCTGTGTTGTTGGAAATGATCAGATCCAACAAGGCATCACTTCTTGTTGGGTCCTCCGCAAACTGGCCCATAAAATTATCCTGCAATAAATTTAGGAATTTTCTCCCCTTTGTAGTTTTAGCCAGCCCCCGGCCCCAATCTATATCTGGATAGTTAAAATCTCCCATTATTACCACTGTACCTGCCCGGGCGGCCCTCTCTATTTGTTTATACAGCTGACCTTCTATCTCTTCAGTGATATTAGGGGGTCTGTAGATTACACCAAATACAATTTTTTCAATATTTCCCTCCTTTTGTAATTCTACCCACAGTGATTCCACATCCTCAGAATCCTCACACACTATGGCATTGTTCACACTGACTTTCATATCACTTCTAACATACAGACAGACTCCACCACCTTTTCTGTTCATTCTATCCTTGCAAAACAATGTAAACCTCTGCAGATTGACAGCCCAGTCATGCGAGGAGTCCAGCCATGTCTCAGTGACCCCAACTATATCAATATGTTCCTCCAGTATCAAGGCCTCAAGCTCCCCCATTTTATTTGCTAGGCTTCTGGCATTTGTGAACATACACTTTACATTTCCATTAAGTTTTACTCATATAGTCTCACTAATGGGATTTTCAGAGTTATTGGGGTTAATGTTATTTTTTGAGTTATAAGGGCTAAGTGTACTATTTAAGTTATTGGGGCTAATGGGATTTTTTGCGTTATTGGGTCTAACATTGTTATTTAAGTTATTGGGGCTAATGGAATTTTTTGAATTATTGGGATTACAATTTTTCGGGCTACATTTATTTTTACGACATTAATACAAATTTTTACCTGGGGTGCCCAAAATTTTGATCCCCACTGTAGATTAATAGGCTATATGTCTGCCCTCCCTGCAGCGCTATATATCTTGCCCCCCACACAGCACTTTTAATATAGATATTCCCCCCTGAGAGCCCTGAATGGCACCTCGGTACCGGCCATTCAGGGCTCCCCGCAGGGGATTCAAAAATGAAAGTTAAAACACACTATACATCGCAGGGTTGCAGAGCTTGCCGCCTGCTTAATAACTTCGGATCACATCAGGTCTCAGAAGTGAAACCTGGTGCGATCAATCCCTCAGCCCCTGTACTACAACCCCCATCATGGAACAGACTCTGTTCCATGATGGGGGTAGTAGTACAAACACTAATGTAGCCTCCCCATCTGCCTGCAGACTCCCGCAGCCAGGGAATTACTACTCCCATCATGGAAACAAGTCTGTTCCATGATTGGAGTAGTAGTAGTCCCTCAGCACGGCAGGAGTCTGCTGATGTCACCTCTTTTGTCAGAAGTAATAACTGATATTATAAACCGGGTGGAAACGGATGACATAAAGGCTCCTCCGTCAGCCATAGACTTCAATGTTAAAAATAAAGGCCGTTAATTTTCCCCTTTTCTTGTGACGGAAGAAAAATTTGTGCATGTGCCGTTATTTCTTCCGTCACAACTAATGGCCGTTATTCATGACAGGCTATAACTGTTCCTAACGGATAATTAAAAAAATACCATAGACCATCAGACTCCTCAGAAACCCTTCATTTGCACATTCAAGTAGTTTGCTTCATACTGAAAGATCTAGGTTGGAATCTGAATCTAAAAAAGTCAAACTTAACCTCTTCCAGGCAGTGCGTTTTCTTGGGCATCCTTCTGGATTCAGTGTCTCGGCTTTCCCTCCTGCCCCTAGCCAAACAGATCCTCATCAAGGACAGAGTAGAAGTTATTTTCCGGTCTCACCTATGCACCTTCAGGGAGGCAATGTCAGTACTAGGTCTCGTGACTTCTTGTATTGTAGCAGTGAAATGGGCTCAGTACAGATCCAGGATGTTACAGACAGATATCCTTCAAAAGTGGGATGGCAATCCCTCATCACTAAACCAAAAATGTTCCCTTTCCACAAAAGCCTTGTCTCCTTGATATGGTGAATGAACTCCAACAACCCATCTCAAGGGGTACCTTGGTCTCCCTCGTTGGTAGTGAGTATAGCTACAGACGCCAGTCCTTGGGGTTGGGGTGCCTCCTGCGTCCAGCATCTCCTTCAAGGCAGATGGTCTCCTCAGATGCATCAGTCTATATCAAATTACAAAGCGCTCAATGCAGTGTACAAGGCAATATCTCTGCTTATTCTTCAAATTCAAGGGAAGGATGTGCTGATTTATTCAGACAACACCACTGCTGTAATTTACCTAAACAAACAATAAAATGCCTGATGAAGCAGTCTATCTGTGAAACGCATTGCATCATGGGTGAATAAACCTCATTTCCTTTAACCTGGTTGTCCTGCGCTCTCAATCACCACATTGGAGTTCCTGTTTTTGCTGTATACTTTATATTGGGTATTAGAAATGGAACCAAAAATTGCCTAACCCTTCATCCTTGGCCCAAAATGTTTTGCATTCTACAGTTAGTACTAGAAATGGCTATGGATCACATATCTGCCCCATTGAATGTTTATATTGTTGCATAAACTTGACTGCTGGATCTGGGCATATATATATATATATGTGTGAATATATATTTTTGCTGAGCTAATAATGCTTTGCTGTGAAAAAAACATTGAGTGACTGTTTTCATCCCATTAAAACAAGATGTACTTTAAGTCGCTATGCTCAGCATGCTACTTGTTTTATATATGTGGAAGTTATCACTGTATGACACCATAAATTACATAAAAGGAAAATATTTCTAGAACAACATTAGAACCTTTAAAATAATTGTGTGTGTGTGTGTGTGTGTATATGTAGGTGTTAAGGGTAGGTTAACAGTCAGGGTGCTAGTCCTTGGAAGGGGCCCCCATCCAGTCAGCCAGTGCAGAAGTCAGCAATGCCCTAACATATACCTGTTTCTTCTGTTGAAATTTTGAAATATTATAGTACATTGTTTCTAAAGATGGAGCTTTATATACACGCACAGTATCTCTCATAAGTGAGTACACTGCTCATATTTTTGTAAATATTAATTGTGCGGGTGCACAACAAGGCTCAGGAGTGAGAGCGCACTATCTACATTTGAGGCCTAAATTGGTGATTTGCACAGGGGTGGCTGATTTTACAATGGTTCTGACATAAACGCGAAAAAATAAATACCCATGTGTTACACCATTTTGGAAACAACACCCCTCACGGAACAAGGGGTATAGTGAGCCTTCACACCCCACAGGTGTCTGACTAATTTTCGTTAAAGTTGTATGGAAAATTAAGAAAATAAATTTAACTAAAATGCTGGTGTTACCCTAAATTTTTCATTTTCACAAGGGAAAATAGGGGAAAAAAAGACCCCCAAAATTTGTAACCCCATTTCTTCTGTGTAAGAACACACCCCATATGTGGATGTAAAGTGCTCTGCGGCAAACTACAATGCTCAGAAGAGAAGGAGCGCCATTGGGCTTTTGGAGAGAGAATTTGGAATTGAAGGCCACGTGTGCTTACAAAGCCGCCATAGTGCCCCCATTTTGGAAACTACACTCCTCGCATAATGTAATAAGGGGTACAGTGAGCATTTACACCCCATAGGTGTCTTACAGATTTTTGGAACAGTGGTCCGAGAAAATGAAAAATGTAATGTTTCGTTTGCACAGCCCACTGTTGCAAAGATCTGTCAAACGCCAGTGGGGTGTAAATGCTCACAGCATCCCCTTATTAAATTCTGTGAGGGGTGTAGTTTCCAAAATGGGGTCACTTGTGCGGGGGTCCACAGTTCTGGCACCACGGGGGGGCTTTGTAAACGCACAAGGCCCCTGACTTCTATTCCAACCAAATTCTCTCTCCAAAAGCTCAATGGCGCTCCTTCTCTTCTGAGTATTGTAGTGCGCCAGCAGAGCACTTGACATCCACACATGGGGTATTTCCATACTCAGAAGAAATGGGGTTACTAATATTGGGGGGCATTTTCTCCTATGACCCCTTGTAAAAATCTAAAAACCAGCATTTTAGTGAAGAAAAAATAAATTTTAATTGACACATCCGACTTTAACAAAAAGTCATCAAACACCTGTGGGGTTTTAAGGCTCATTGGACCCCTTGTTATGTTCCTTGAGGGGTGTATTTTCCAAAATAGTATGCCATGTGTTTTTTTTTTTTTTTTGCTGTTCTGGCACCATAGGGGCTTCCTAAATTTGACTTGCCCCCCAAAAACCATTTCAGAAAACTCACTCTCCAAAAGCCCATTGCCCTTCCCTTCTGAGCTCTCTAGTGCACCCACAGAGCACTTGACATGCACATATGAGATATTTCCTTACTCGAGAGAAATTGGGTTACAAATTGTAGGGGGAGTTCTCTCCTTTTACCCATTGTAATAATTCATAAGCTGGGTCTACAAGAACATGTGAGTGTAAAAAATGAAGATTTTGAATTTTCTCCTTCACTTTGGTGCTATTCCTGTGAAACGCCTAAAGAGTTAACACACTTACTGAATGTAATTTTGAATACTTTGAGGGGTGCAGTTTTTATAATGGGGTCATTAATGGGATATTTTTAATATGAAGGCCCCTCAAATCCACTTCAAAACTGAACTGGTCCCTGAATAATTCAGATTTTAAAAATTTGGTGGAAAATTTTAAAATTGCTGCTGAACTTTGAAGCCCTCTGATGTCTTCCAAAAGTTAAAACATGTCAACTTTATGATGCAAACTTAAAGTAGACATATTGTATCTGTGAATCAATATATAATTTATTTGGTATGTTTATTTTCCTTATAAGCAGAGAGTTTCAAAGTTAAAATGCAAAATTTTCAACATTTTCATAAAATTTAGGAATTTTTCACCAAAAAATGATGCACGTATCGACGAAAATTTACCACTTCCATAAAGTAGAATATGTCACAAAAAACATTCTCTGAATCAGAATGAAAAGTAAAAGCATCTCAGCGTTATTAATGCTTAAAGTGACAGTGGTCAGATGTGAAAAAAAGGACTGCGTCCTTAAGGTGAAAATTAGCTGCGTCCTTAAGGGGTTAAACACTGTCATACAGGCTGTGCAATCACTACTTTACTTTGTAGTTGGGTATCATTTCTTCAGTGCTGTTACATGAAAAGATATAATAAAATGTTTACAAAATGTGATGGGTGTTCTCACTTATGTGAGATACTGTATAGATAGTTTGGTTTTAACTGCATCTCCATTATTTCTACCTTTTTTTTAAGGTCGTATATTTGCTAATTCTCCGGACACAGCCTGTGTTATAGGTCTGAAGAAGAAAGTTGTGGCTTTCACATCTGTTTGTGATTTGAAAAAAGTAACTGACTTTGAGTAAGTATACATAACTAATTTATTTCCACTTGCTTATATATGTATAGTGACCGTATATTCCATAACACTGTACACTCCAATTTCGTTGTCTCAGAGACACACTAGGCATAGAAATTTAGTTGCCGATAATTTGTTAGTATACAGTATTTTGTAGGGGGAAACCAAGTGGGCACCCGTGTAAACACAGGTAGGTACAGCCTGTTTAAAGAAGTCTGTAGCAGACACACGTGTCACATTTCCAACCCAAAATAGTATTTCACAATTATGCCCCCTTATCCACATCCATCCATGTCAGCAACATTGGGGCATTGTTTGTTCTAACAAATTAAATACCACTTTGAAGAAATAACTGAGCATTCATTTCTGACTTAAAGAATATTCCCTGACAAAGTTAAAAATAATACATTTAAGAAATGAAATATATTGCATTAGCACCTTCTTTGTTTGTTTTTCAGTATTAAAGGGAACCTGTCATGAGATTTTATCATATATAACGCTTGGCAACACATTGTATATTGTAAAATATTCTTCCTTACCATCCCGGGGGACATTTCTGCCTGCAGGGATGGTGAGGAAAGGAAGTTAGAAAGTCTTCCCTGCTATCCCTGTAAGTATATGTAACTACTATACTCACCTAGTACTGTCTTCTCCGACTAATCACGCCCCCTCAGCGTGATTGATAGCCTGCGTCACCGCTTTGCTTACTAGGCAGAGAGAGCAGAGCGGTGATGCGGGCCTTGCCCGGGATGTCAATTACACTTAATATCCTCACCATCCCTTTGGGCAGGAATGTTCCCTGGGGGTAGTGGGAAAGAAGATTTTACCATATACAGTGGTCCCTCAACATACGATGGTAATTCGTTCCAAACGACCCATCGTTTGTTGAATCCATCGTATGTTGAGGGATCCGTGCAATGTAAAGTATAGGAAGCTGTACTCACCTGTCCCCGACGCTCCGGACCAGGTCCTCACCGCTCCCGATGCTGTCCCAGGGGCTCTCGATGCTGTCCCGCTGCTCCGGTGTCTTCTTCGCGATCCTCCGGCTTCTTACGCATCTTCTGCAGGGTCCCGGCCTCGCTTTCTGGTGACGTTATTACGCTGCTGCGCCGGCGCGGCGTGCGTAGTGACGTAATAACGACGCCGGAAAGCGAGGCCCGGACCCTGGAGAAGATGCGCAAGACACCGGAGGATCGCGAAGTGGACCCGGAGCAGCAAGAATAGGTAGGCGAACCTGCCCGGGATGCTTAAACTGCTATCCGACAGCAGCATAAGCATTTTGCGCTGTCGGATAGCAGTTAATGCGATGGCCCCGACATATAAAAGCATCGTATGTCGATGCTGACATCGACATGCGATGGCCTCTGAGAGGCCATCGTATGTCGATTTTATCATATGTCTGGGCCATCGTAGGTCGGGGGGTTACTGTATAACACGTTTTATATATGGTAATATCTCATGACAGGTTCCCTTTAAAAAATACATTAAATAAATAACTGTTTATATTGTTTACTACAATATTACATGTAAGATCAATAATATATTTTTTATTTGTTATATGTTTTACTTTTTTATTGTCTCCCTTCACTTTACTATATAATCTATTGCAATACCAGAAGAAAACAAAAAAAATTTTTGTGGGGTGAAACTGAAAAAAAGAGAAAAAAATTTGTACCATTTTTTCACTGTACAGTAAAAATGACATGTTAACTTTGTTCTTCAGGTCAGCATCATTTCAATAATTAATTACGAATTAAATATTTTTTGTTCAAATTGCTTTTCTTTTTTTTTTTCTTGTTAAGGCAGCTGTGTGAGGACTCGATTTATTGATCTGTCATTTTGTTAAGGAACTAATCAATTAACTTTTCATGTTTAAAAAAAAATAAAAATTTCTAAATTTTCATGTGACAAAAAAGGTAATTTCTGGCATTGGGTATTGTTTTCTATGTATGGCGCTCACGGAGAGGGATAAATGATGATATCGTTCAATAGTTCTGACTTTTCTGACCACATCGATAGCAGATATCAATGGGGTATTCCTTGCTAGCAAATCTTATTTGAGAAGACCTTGGGATGTGATGACAACTGAACACAACCGTAACTGGTGTGGCACCTGTCAAATAATGCATTTGATGCTGCACAGCATCTAAAGAATTACGGGACTGGCATCGGTTTGATCTCCAAAGGCAGTCACTGATGGTAGGGGTCAGCAAATGGACCCTGCAGTATTTGGAGCACACTCAGCACCTGACCCTGCTCCATATGTCCCCACAACATGGCATTCATGTACGTCTTGTGTCAGGTAGGGGTTAATAGCATTCCTTCAGTGGGAGACATAAACACATTTAATGTAATATTTTACCTTTTCATCATGCAATTATGCCTGCTGGCATTGCATAAATTCTATATACATCCAAAAACGTTTATAGGTAGCTACAACCCTACAATAGGGACAATAGTATTACTGCCAGATGAGTACTAATGTGAAAAAGGTTGTGTATTCCATACAACCTGCGAACAATGTATAAAGTAGGGGTACACTTTCCTCAAGTCTGGGCTTGATTGTCACCAATAAATGGGTGTATATAAAATATATGTAAAAAATTATGTAGATCCAGTGAATTAATTTAAAACAATTATTACAATAATAGTGCTTGTGGCGTCCTTTGTAGGGCCCTTACATCGGACTCACCACGATAAGCAAGTGAATGTATAAAATATTCATACAATAAAATAGACATATAATATTCAGGGTAAAAAAGTGCTGGTATCACAGTGTGGCAAATAGTCTGTATCGCTTATAGATGTATGCATGGAGATCGTGCCTTGTACGGTTGAATACAAATAGTCTGAGTAGTGAGGTCTCTGTATAGTTCGTATCTGATCAGGATACTTCATACGGTAGCATATTTGATAAGGGTTTAAAATCAATGTGCTCTGCGGTGCTGGGGTTTCCTTGTGTGTATCCCATGCTACCCTGGCGGCACAGAGATAGAGATTGGTGAGTGTAATCCTTTGGGTGCATGAGGCTGCGTTCTGCAGCGCTGGAGGCCCCTGAAATGTGGACCACTTTACGCCGGCGGGACAGGGGAATGTTTTGAGTGGATTTGGGGATTTGGCACACTGTGCCTCTTACCAGCAATGTCCTGGAGCCTTGTTGCCGGAAAAAGGTTTCCGCCGGGGAGACGTCCGCTGGCAGGCGGGATGCGTACAACCCTAGAAGCGTGCTCCGGTAAATTTCTTGCGATCCCGTGAATGATAAAGATAGTCGGGTTTGCCAGTACTTGGGTAGAGGTGATAGAGGCTAGACGCTAGGCTAGGCTACTCATCTACCTCTTTTTCAATAGCAATGGCTGACTGGTTGTGGAGAGGTACTATTTATACCTGCAGCAGCCCTGTAATTGGATAGCTCTCATCGTTATATACAAATTGTGTACTAGATCGTTGTACAGGTGATACTGATTGTCTGGTGTTGTGATGCACATCCAGATTTTGACTAAGTGGCCTTCCTAATATGTTAAGTGTCTAGTCTAGTCTTTTCGGCCCTTTCCAAATTTATACTGAACGGAGACCAGACCACGTAGAGTTAGTATAATTGGGGCATGGTCTGACCATGTTAGGGTTTTAATATCTGAAGTAAAAGCTAAATCTAATAATCATCTACTAATAAGGAAGTAATCAATTTGTGTATAAATGTTATGGGGGGTGTGAAAAAAAGTGAAATCTGATTCCGTGGGATGCTGGACACACCAAATATCGTATAATGCATATTTTGAAATGGTATTTGATATAGGTGTGGGTTCATTTTGATTTACTTTTGAAGTGGAGTCTACAGATGGCCTGACTGTATGATTAAAGTCGCCCATTATTACTGCTCTATCATTTGTAGAGAAGGCTGACCTGCATAAAACTAAACGTAAGAACTTGTCTTGATTTGTATTTGGGGCATAAATCCCTTAAATAACCAGGGGAGCATTGTTAATATTATTATATTATTTAGAATCGCATATCTACCACCTACATCTGCATCTATCATAGGATTAGTAATTACTACTGATTTAGTAAAAATTTGTGCAACTCCCCCTTTTCTTACCTGGGACAGGGGCCTGAAATATGTGGGGGAACTCCTTGTGATATAGTCAATAACTATCTTCTGCCCTTAGACACATTTCTTGTAGACACAAAATGTCTGCCTTTAAATTTACACCCACATTCCACATTTAACTTTGTTTAAGGGGAGAGTTCAACCCTTTACAGTTTACCGACATTAACAGTAATACCATGACATAGTACAGCTAGCTTCTTTCCCACTACACTTTGGGTGTTCTTCTGTCTTACCACTAAATGGGAAGAAGGGGAAGCGATTAAACAACAACAAAAAACATAACACAACATTCATTCTTTCCACTGAAGATAATTTAATCCCCAGACCTTCCATATCCACCACACCGTGAAAAAGAGGGCGTATGCCATACGCCCAATAGGGGGTATGTTGGCTGGACTCAAACAAATGTGCACGCAAGCTAAACCGGCTTTCTAAGGGAATTTAAGATAAAATTCTCACTATAATTTAAGAAAACCAAACCCCTATCTTTATCTAGCGGTAACAAAAAGAAAAAAGAAAGTATTATGCAAAATACATTCCCAAGTAGTTCAGTAAATAATTGTCGCTCTACTTGTTCCCTTTTTTGGGGGGGATGCCAAAGACTAACAATATTCCACTCCGCTGGTTAGCATAGATGCTCCTGTTCCCCTTGGTACTTGGAAATTGTGCCCCATCCTTGACACAAATTTGTGAGGGCCTGGAGTTACATAGTTACATAGTTAGTACGGTCGAAAAAAGACATATGTCCATCAAGTTCAACCAGGGAATTAAGGGGTAGGGGTGTGGCGCGATATTGGGGAAGGGATGGGATTTTATATTTCTTCATAAGCATTAATGTTATTTTGTTCCATGAATGTATCTAATTCTGTTTTAAAGCTGTTAATTGTTCCTGCTGTGACCAGTTCCTGAGGTAGACCGTTGCATAAATTCACAGTCCTCACGGTAAAGAAGGCGTGTCACCCCTTGAGACTAAACTTTTTCTTCTCCAGACGGAGGGAGTGCCCCCTCGTCCTTTGGGGGGGTTTAACCTGGAACAGTTTTTCTCCATATTTTTTGTATGGGCCATTAATATACTTATATACGTTTATCATATCCCCCCTTAAACGTCTCTTCTAAAGACTAAACAATTGTAACTCCTTTAATCGCTCCTCATAGCTAAGATGATCCATGCCCCATATTAGTTTAGTCGCGCGTCTCTGCACCCTTTCCAACTCTGCAGTGTCCCTTTTATGGACAGGTGCCCAAAACTGAACAGCATATTCCAGGTGAGGCCATACCAATGCTTTATAAAGGGGGAGTATTATGTCCCTGTCCCTTGAGTCCATGCCTCTTTTGATACATGACAATATCCTGCCGGCTTTGGAAGCAGCAGCCTGACATTGCATGCTATTCTGTAGTCTGTGATCTACGAGTACACCCAGATCCTTCTCTACCAGTGACTCTGACAGTTTAATCCCCCCTAAGACATACGATGCATGCAGGTTATTAGTACCCAGATACATAACTTTACATTTATCCACATTGAACCTCATTTGCCAAGTGGATGCCCAGACACTTAGTCTATCCAAGTCATCCTGTAACTTATGCACATCCTCTATAGACTGTACCGTGCTACAAAGCTTGGTGTCATCTGCAAAGATAGAAACAGAGCTGTTAATGCCATCCTCTATATCATTGATAAATAAATTAAACAACAGCGGGCCCAGTACTGAACCTTGGGGTACACCACTAATAACCTGGGATCAATCAGAGTACGAATCATTGACCACCACTCTCTGGGTAAGATCCATGAGCCAGTGTTCAATCCAGTTACAAACTAAAATTTCCAAACCCAAAGACCTTAACTTGCCTGTCAGACGTCTATGAGGGACAGTATCAAATGCTTTAGCAAAATTCAGAAACACTATATCCACAGCCATTCCTCTGTCAAGGCTTCTACTCACCTGTTCATAAAAGCAAATTAGATTGGTTTGACAACTTCTATCCTTAGTAAACCCATGCTGGCTATCACTTATAATACAATTATCCCCTATGTATTCCTGTATGTAATCCCTTATAAGTCCTTCAAACAATTTACCCACAATGCACGTTAAACTTACCGGTCTATAGTTTCCTGGGGAAGACCTGGAGCCCTTTTTGAAGATTGGCACCACATTCGCCTTGCGCCAGTCCCTTGGCACAATACCAGACACCAGAGAATCTCTAAATATCATGAACAGGGGTACAGATATTACTGAACTTACCTCTCTAAGAACTCTTGGGTGCAATCCATCTGGTCCTGGAGATTTGCTTACATTTAAATTACTTAACTTACCTTGTACCATCTCTACATTAAGCCAGTTCAGTACATTACATGATGTGTTACCAGCACTGACCTGGCCAATGTCAGCTCCTTTTTCCATAGTGTATACAGAACTAAAGAACCCATTCAGTAGCTCCGCCTTCTCTTTATCGCCTGTGACAACCTCCCCATTATCATTATTAAGGGGTCCTACATGCTCTGTCCTTGGTTTTTTTGCATTTATATATCTAAAAAAATATTTAGGATTAGTTTTGCTTTCTTTGGCCACCTGTCTCTCGTTTTGAATTTTTGCTGTTTTTATTACATTTTTACAGATTTTATTAAGCTCTTTGTACTGTTTAAATGTTATCGCTGACCCATCAGATTTGTATTTTTTGAAGGCTATTTTTTTGTTGTTCATTGCTCTGTTAACATCATTTGTCAGCCATGTAGGATTTAGTTTAAATCGTTTATATTTGTTCCCCTTTGGTATATATTTAGCTGTATAGTTATTTAGAGTTGATTTAAAGATGTCCCATTTACCTTCTGTATCAGTATTTGACAACACCTCCCCCCAGTCTATGTCCTGTAGTGCAGCCCTCAGCCCAGGGAAGTTTGCCTTTTTAAAGTTATATGTTTTTGCCTTCCCCGCCTGTCTTTGTTTTCTACATTTTAAGTCAAAAGTAACTATATTGTGGTCGTTATTACCAAGGTTTTCCCGCACAGTAACATTACCAACCAGCTCTGCGTTGTTGGAAATGATCAGATCCAACAAGGCATCACTTCTTGTTGGGTCCTCCACAAACTGGCCCATAAAATTATCCTGCAATAAATTTAGGAATTGACGCCCCTTTGTAGTTTTAGCCAGCCCCCGACCCCAATCTATATCTGGATAGTTAAAATCTCCCATTATTACCACTGTACCTGCCCGGGCGGCCCTCTCTATTTGTTTATGAAGCCGAACTTCTATCTCTTCAGTGATATTAGGGGGTCTGTAGATTACCCCAAATATTATTTTTTCAGTATTTCCCTCCTTTTGTAATTCTACCCACAGTGATTCCACCTCCTCAGAATCATCACACACTATGGCATCGTTCACACTGACTTTCATACCACTTCTTACATACAGACAGACTCCACCACCTTTTCTGTTCATTCTATCCTTGCGAAACAATGTAAACCCCTGCAGATTGACAGCCCAGTCATGCGAGGAGTCCAGCCATGTCTCAGTGACCCCAACTATATCAATATGTTGCTCCAGTATCAAGGCCTCAAGCTCCCCCATTTTATTTGCTAGGCTTCTGGCATTTGTGAACATACACTTTACTTTTCCATCCTTTATGTAATTGGGGTTAATGGGATTCAAGGGTGTAAGTTTTATTTTCCTATGAAGCCTATTCCTATTAACTATTCTAACCCCTCCCTCCGCTCCACCCCCAGGTACATTTATAATTCCCACCTCTCTATCTACACTATCTTCCCCCTCTTTGCTGTAGGTTCCCTCCCCCCAAGTCCCTAGTTTAAACACTCCTCCACCCTTCTAGCCATCTTCTCCCCAAGCAAAGCTGCACCCTCCCCATTGAGGTGCAGCCCGTCCCTACGGTAGAGCCGGTAACCGACAGCGAAGTCAGCCCAGTTCTCCATGAACCCAAACCCTTCCTTCCTACACCAGCTTCTGAGCCACTTGTTTACCTCCCTGATCTCCCGCTGCCTCTCTGGTGTGGCTCGTGGTACTGGTAGTATTTCAGAAAATACTACCTTGGAGGTCCTTGCCTTAAGCTTGCGGCCTAAGTCCCTGAAATCATTTTTAAGGACACTCCACCTACCTCTTACTTTGTCATTGGTGCCAATATGTACCATGACTGCTGGGTCCTCTCCAGCCCCGCCCCAGCAACCTGTCAACCCGATCCGCAATGTGCCGAACTCGTGCGCCAGGCAGACAACACACTGTTCGGCGATCCCGGTCTTTGTGACAGATTGCCCTGTCTGTCCCCCTAATAATTGAGTCCCCCACCACTAGTACCTGTCTGGCCTGCCCTGTACTCCTCCCTCCCTCCTTACTGGAGCAGACACCCCCCTGGCGGTCAGAGGCGGTATCCTGCTGCAGTTCTGCTAGCTCTGTAATGGCATCCCCCTCATCTGCCAAGCGGGCAAACTTTTTGGGGTGTGCCAGTTCAGGACTAGCCTCCCTGACACTTTTTCCCCTACCCCTCTTTCTAACTGTAACCCAGCTAACTGCCTGATTGTCCTGCAACTCCGTCCCACTGTCCTCCCCCACCTCTATTCCCGAGAGTGCCTGCTCAGTGAGCACGAGACTCCTCAAAGTGAAGTAGCAGTATAATTTTCTCCTTTTATATGTGATCAATACTTTTACCGGGAACCCCCATTTATACACAATCCCATTTTTCTCTCGGCAAGAAGATAAATCGGGATATATAGAAAGCTTAGAGAATTTTTAAGGCATAACTAGGGGGTTCCTAACTGTTGACATTATCATTTCTTTCACATGAAAAAAGTGCACACGCAGGATGGTGTCCCTCGGTTGGGAAGGTGCTATAGATTTAGGTCTTGGAAATCTGTGCACACGATCCAAGGTTAAGTCCAATGCTGAAAGCTGTGGAAATAATGTTCCAAAATACTCTAGGGGAAATTCTCTCAGCTCTTCTGATTTTATGGATTCGGGAATCCCCCTCACTCGGAGATTATTCCTCCTAGAGCGATCCTCCATATCTGCTAATTTAATTTTCAAGGAGGCCACTTCTTCCTCTAAATTTTGGACTGAATCTGCCATTTTATTCTGCGCAGAGTTTAGTTCTTCCACTCTATGTTCTACATAGGATGTACGAGTACCTAATAAATGGATCTCTTCTTGTATAGTGCATACTGCACCTTGGAGGCCCTTAGTAATAGATGTTTGCAGCCCTGATAATAATAACCTTATTGATGCTTCAGACACATGTGCGTTAGGGTCATATGTAGCAATTGTGGCTTTGCTGCAAGGTTTAAGCCCCCCTGCATCCTTAGATAGTTGCCTCTAGTCCCCATTCATAGCGTGGGGTAGTCATTTTTATATTACCGCCCAAAGAGTGTCTACGGGCTGCCGTGCCAAAAGTTGCAGGGGCAAATAACCTAGCTAGTGTAGGCACTTGTTGAACTTTCCCTTCACCCATTTCAATTTTTTTTTGAAACTTTCACTATATTCCTTTTTATCAACCCTTCCATCCCGTGATCTTTCAAGCTCACTCACCGCTGCTGTTGCTCTCCAGCCGGTTTCTAAGGTAATGTTCTGTGAGGGAGGGCCACTCACTCTGGGCATCCAGCTCCATACAATGTTCCCTTGGGGAGCCTGCATCATCATCATTTTTATATATTTTTTTTAAGGTACCATTGAAAATCAGACGTATGTGAATGTGAGCCGCATTACCATGTTTAAGGCCTCAGTATAATAAATATATAACATTAAACCAAGTGCTTAACATTAATGCATCTTTTTTTTTTTATTAATCATCTAGGCACAGGATGCCAAAAGAGCAATGGTGGCTGAATCTGCGTCTGATG